>NC_083354.1:118825142-119128172 GCF_030254825.1 Meriones unguiculatus
GAGTCTCTGGAAAGACCCCTGTGTTCAAATTTTCTGGTTCTGTTGCTCTTATTGTGGAGTTCCTGTCCTCCCCAGATCTTACTTTTTCCCACTTCTTTCATAAGATTCCATACACTCTGCCCAACAGTTGGCCATAACGCTCAGTGTCTGCTTTGATAGTCTGCAGGGCAGAGCCTTTCAAAGGCCCTCTGTGGCAGGCTTCTAATTTGTTTCCTGTTTTCTTCTTCCTTCTCCTTCTCCTTCTCCTTCTCCTTCTCCTTCTCCTTCTCCTTCTCCTTCTTCTTCTTTCCATCCTCTAAGACTTGAAAAGAGCTAGAGCTCCATTTTCCTCCCTACCGGATGTAGGCGGTTTCTGGTATGTTCCAGCACCGATGTTAATGGAACCTGTAGAGTAAGAATGGAAGACAATTAAGCAGAGGCCCGAGGGAAGAATGGGAGGTCCCAGAAAAATGGACCATCCCTGCCTATGTGGGTGGTGGCCGGGCTGCCCTTAACAAACTCATATTTTGGGCATCCAGGCCCTGAGTTAGATTCATTGCTTCTAGAAAAAAAAACAGTTTTCATAAACCAACCAGCTGTTTTTAGATTCTCAGCCAAAGCCCTTTTGTTATTTGTATAATCTGAATGTATTCTTATCTTTCTTTCTGTGCATTAGCCTCACGCCAGTTACTTGATTTTGTAAAATCTAATTGTGTATTAAGTGTTTTAAAATACTGATATTATTGGGCCCAGCATGACCTTCGAAAATCTTAAATAGGCAAAACTGCTTGAATAACTCACTGCAAGGCATAGCTCAGTGGTAGAGTTCCTGAGCAGTAGGCATAAAGCTCTGAGTTCAGTCCCCAGGAAGACAACCAGACGGCACATGCACGCACGCGCACGCGCACGCACACGCACACGCACACACACACACGCACACGCTTGCAAATGACTAGTTCATGGAAACACTATGTATTCAGAGTCTGCTGTGACTTCAAGAAGAACATGCAATATATTGAAAACACAGATCAGCATTAGCGTATTATAAAGAAAAGGGCAATGAACCATGCAGAACATTCCAAGTGGTATATGTAAGAAACTGAGACAATGTCCATGATTGTTTAAAAAAGAACCATAACATCCAATTATTTACAAACAATAATCAAAGTTATTTTAAAAAGAAATCTAAAAACATGTAAAAATAATGAATGTGTGAGGAGGGGGAGAAAATTAAAATACTTCCAAAGAACACAATGAAATCAGAGCAAAGACTGACCTGGGCTCCTGTTTTGCATTCATGTGTCTTTCTGTTTTCATTTTTATATATTAACTGACAGGAAAGAGGACATGTTCAGATAGGAGTGGTGCTGAATCCTACTAAAAAGGTGAGAATAACGTCTACATATTAGAAAGTAAACAAGTTGCTAAAACAAAACCCCACAGTGACTGGAGTATGTCCAAGAAACACTGAATCCAAGTTAAAGAACCAAGGACTCACGTGAGGACAGTACAAGCCACAGAACAGCATAGTGTTATATCGTAACCCTGCGTGCAGAATAAATATCCTCAAGTCCACACTGGTATGCATAAATGATCCATTAAACAAATGAGCAGAAGGGACAGTTTTCTCATGACAAAGGATTTCAAGTAATTTACACAAGTAGAAGTGAAGCACAGATCCCCACAAGTGCCTGTGTGCTTCCTTCCAAAGAAGGAGGAAGAGTGGCTTTACAGTTGACAAGCCTGACAGAGCTTTCTGCAGTGCAGTGTTAAGAAGCAGCACCAGCCATGAGCTGCCAGCTTGACAGTGTTGTGATCCTCCTGCTATGCCCCTGTAACCTCATGCTCATCACTGGAGGAAATAAAATTCAAAGGAAGGGTGGCTGGCCAGACCAAAAATTCACAGAACCTTCAGGTTTACTCTAAACCAGCAGCACTGAGGAACTAACTTACATGAGCAAGAGAGGGCAAGGGATATAGGAACAACAGACAGAACATGGTATTCTGTATGGAGTTCCAAGACGCTAAAGGGCATGGGAAACAAATTAAGCACATCTAAGTAATGTGGACTTGAAAAAACAATAATGTACTTGTATTAGTCAGGCTTCTCAAGAAGACCAGAACTTATAGAATGAATAGATAGATAGATAGATAGATAGATAGATAGATAGATAGATAGATAGGGGATTTGTTAGAGTGGCTTACAGGCTGTGATCCAGCTAGTCTAACAATGGCTGTCTACCAACAGAAAGTCCAAGAATACAGTAGTTGTTCATTTTACAAGACTGAATGTCTCAGCTGCTCTTCAGTATGTGCTGGAATCCCAAAGAAGTAGGCTCTAATGCCAGTAAAGCAGTGAGACCAAGAAGACGAAGAACAAAAGCTTCCTTTCGCCATGTCTTTTAGATAGGCTGCCAGCAGAAGGTGTGGTCCAGAATAAAGGTGGATCTTCCCACCTCAGAAAAACCTTGATTAAAAGTGGGTCTTCCCACTTCAAATTGCTTAAGATAAAATCTCTCATAGGTGTGCCCAGGGACTTGGGTTTTAATTAATTCCAGATGTACTCACGTTCACAACCAAGAACAGCAATCACAGTGCCCATATTGATTTATGCTGTGTATTCAAGATTTTTGTGTTTCTGTGTTTCCGTTCTGGCAATAGAATGTACACGTTAGGCAAATGTTCTATCACTGTGTGTGTGTGAGAGGTGGGTGAAGAGAGACAGGGGGAGAGGGAGGAGGAGGAGGAGGATAAGGAAGATCGACCCTAATATCTCATGTATGCCAGGGAAGTTCTCCACTACTGAACAGCCCTACACGTTTTAGGTTCTATTTTGAAGTGGAGTCACATGAAATGTCTCTGGCCAGCCCAGGATTCACTCACCACTCTCTTGTCTTAGCTTTCTGAGTAGTTAGAATTATAGGTATAAATCTAACAATAGTAGAAACTATACAGAGGTTTTATGAGAAATCTCTGCACTCACAGTTTTCTGAAAACCTAAAACTTTTGTAAAATCAAATCAACATAACAACGAACTCCAAAAGTCCACCTGTTCTGTAAGTTGGCTCCTGTATGGTGAAGCACAGACCCTCCACTTTATTCAACGCCCTTCTTAACACACCACTTATCCCCTAGCTCCATTTTCATTTTAATTGTGGGTGCTTGTTCATGAAGTTAAACTTTCACTAAGCACGAAAAGTAAACATTTTCCCCACTTCTGAAAACACAGTAAACTGACCTCTGTGGGAGGCTTTTTTAAAACAAATTTTATTTATTTTTATATTAATCACAGGTTATTTACTTTGTATCACAGGTTATTTACTTTGTATCCCAGCCGTAGCCCCCTCCCTCATTCCCTCCCTCATCTCCTCTCTGCCCCTTTCCAAGTCCACTGATAGGGGAGGTCCTCCTCCCCTTCCATCTGACCCTAGCTTATCAGGTGTCTTCAGGACTGGCTGCAATGTCCTCTTCTGTGGCCTAACAAGGCTGCTCCTCCCGGGGGGGGGGGGGGGAGGTGTCAAAGAGCCAGTCATTGAGTTCATGTCAGAAATAGTCCCTCTTCCCCTAACTACGAAAACCACTTGGATACTGAGCTACCATGGGCTACATCCGAGCAGGGGCTCTAGGTTATATCCATACATGGTCCTTGGTTGGAGAAACAGTCTCATAAAAGACCTTTGTGTCCTGATATATTAGGTCCTTGTGGAGCTCCTGTCCTCTCCAGGTCATACTAACTCCCCCTTCTTTCATATGATTCCCTGCACTCTGCCGAAGGTTTGGTTATGAGTCTCAGCATCTGCTTCGATACACTGCTAGATAGAGTCTTTCAGAGGCCCTCTGCAGTAGGCTCCTGTCCTGTTACCTGTTTTCTCCTACTTCCAATGTCCATCCCATTTGTCTTTCTAAGTGAGGATTGATCATCCTACCCTGGGTCCTCTTTCTTGCTTATTGAAGGAGGCTTTAAATACTAGTTAGTTCCTGTTGATTCCTCAAGAAACAGCACCATCTTGTGTCCTGTTGTGTGAATGACTCACTGATGGCTCTGGCTACTTCTCTTTAGACAGAAGGAGTCCTAATTTAAAACTGAAATGGTCTGGGCAAGATGTACATGTGTTTGAAGATATCACTGTGAAACCCACCAACTTTTGAAATGTGTGTTCATAATTATAATAAAAAACACAAAAGAACAAGGAGTTGAAATCCCATTTACCTTCTAAAAAGTAATCATAATTGTTAATGATTCTTGAGGAATTGAATTTAAATGACTTGATTATGCTTACAAGTTCACTCTAGAAACTCTGTGTTTACAGAAGTGACTATTTTTATCTTTAAAAAATGCAATTCAATACTCACTCATAAGTAGATACTAGCCATATTATATAAGATAAACATACTAAAATCTATACTCCTATAGAAGCAACAAGGAAGACCCTAGGGAAGATGCTCAAATCTCATTCAAAAGGACAAACGTGATAGACATGGGAATCAGGAGAAGACAGGGAACAGGACAGAAGCCTACCACAGAGGCCCTCAGAAAGACTCTGGTGGGTTTTGGCTTTCCACAAGGTATCGAAGCAGAGGATGAGACTCATAGACAAACTTTGGGCAGAGTGCATGGAATTTTTTTGAAAGAAGGAGGAGATAGAAAGACCTGGAGGGGACAGGAGCTCCAAAAGGAGACCACAGAGAAAACAAAACAAAAAAAAAACAAAAAAAAAAAAACAAAAAAACTGAGCCCTGGGAGGCCTGCAGAAACTGATAACCCAACCAAAGACCATTCATGGAGAGAATCTAAAACCCAGCTTAGATGTAACCCATAGACTCAGTCTCCAAGTGGGGTCCCTACTAAGGGGAGCAGGGGCTTTCTCTGGCATGAACTCAGTGACAGGCTCTCTGATCACCTTCCCCTGGGGGGGGGGGAAGGGTTGCAGCCTTGCCAGGCCACAGAGGAAGACAATGCAACCAGTCCTGATGAGAACTGTTAGGCTAGGGTCAGATAGAAGGGGAGGAGGTCCTCCTCTATCTAGGGGAGGGGCATAGAAGGAGAAGAGGGAGGAAGGATTGGATTGGGAGGAGACAAGGGAGGGGACTACAGCAGGGATACAAATTGAATAAATTGTAATAAATGATAATTTAAAGTTTTAAAAAAGCAAAAACTGCAATTACAATGTTTATGAAAGATATTTTATCTGAAATACACTTACCCAAAAAAAAAAAAAAAGCCTAACAGATACTTTTTATCTTAAAGGTTTACACTTTATAAAACAGCAAATCTCAATTCCAAGTGTTCATTCAAGAAACCCCAACACTATTGTTTATTTGTAATCCAACAGTACCCAGAACTCCCTTCTGAATCCATGCTTGCTTTAATATCAGGAAATTACTCACAAAACCATGCCCTTATTAAAAATCGTTCACTACTCATTGAAAACCTAAAAAAAAAATTCCAAAGTGCGAAAAATCAAATAACATATTATTCTTTGAATCTGAATGAGTTTTTTAAAAGGTGTCATAAAGAAGAGAAGCAGGTGAAACGACCAGCACCTCCCACAGCCAATAAGCAATGAAACAGCTTGCCTGTGATGTAAATGACTAACCCCAGCCCTGTCTATCCCTAGATTCTTATATAATTAGCACTAGTGTAGAGCTAAGGAAACCCTTGTTATTAATTTGAATGTCACTCCTCACCCTCTTATGATTGAAACGACATTATTCTTATCATATCTGAATATGAAGAATTTTTTTAAGAAATGAGTTTTCTTTGGGGATTGGAGAGATGACTCTGTGTGAGAGCCTGAGTTTAGGTCCCCACCACCCAAATTACGTCCCAGCACTCCTACAGCAAAATGGAGGCAAAGAAAGGGGACAGGGAGAGAGGGAGATATTGGAAGAAGAAGTGTAGAAGTCTGGTCTGGAGAGAAGGCTCCACAGTTAAAAGCACTGACAGCTCTTGCAGAGCTCACAGGTTCAATTCTCAGCACCCACATAGTGGCTCTCAACCATCTATAACTTCGTTTCTAGGGGATCCAAAGCTGTCTTCTGACTCTGAGAACACCAAACACACACGTATATGCAAAGCAGATGCATAAAATAAGAATAAATAAATCTAAGTAAATAAAAATAGTAACTTTCAAGGTAAGATTGGTTTTGTGATTGTTTTGGTTTTGTTTCCCAAGCTTTCACTTAGGGCTAAGTTGTACTTAAGACTTTGATGACAATGAATCTAAGCTGTAATCCTGACATTTTGGTGGGTTTTGGCTTTCCACAAAAGCTTCTTTTATGTTTGGGGTTTATATGGTCTCCTGAAATTAAACAACTGCCCAACTTCAATGATGTTACATGAAGAATGATGTATCTTCTGGTAATGATGTATCTTCTGTTCCATGAGTTGGTATCTTTGCCTGGAAATATTAAATTGATTTAGCTATTAAAACAAAAAACGGAAGCCAGATTCCAGGCAGTAAACACATAAGATTCCAGAACTCAGGAGGGTAGGCAGGAAGAGCATGAGCGTGAGCCCAGATACAAGTTACATAGGAAAAAATGTAGGATATACTTTGGTAAATATCTCAGACTCAAAAGAACTATGGAATTTCCACAGTCCAAAAGCTTGGACATACGTCATTCCCAAGACAGACTTGGTGGCTGCTGGGAAGTCCTCCTCTTTGACTGTGTCACAACCCCCCTTCTTATTCACCTCGTTCAGAGGTGTTCCTGCCTGGCATGGATCCATCTTGAAATCAGGAATGCAAAGCTCCAGAGGGGCAAAGGTGACACTGTTGGAGCACCATTCTCTGTCACAGCCTAGGTCAGCAAAGCCTATTTTGTGGTCTTCATCTCATCAACAATGGCACTGACAGGACAACACAAACAAATCTGGTTTTCTCTGTTTCAGAAGAAAAAAAAAGCCATTTTCCCCTTCTTGCTATAAAAGAAACCAATTTGAAGATGTAGAAAGAAAGAAAGAAAGAAAGAAAGAAAGAAAGAAAGAAAGAAAGAAAGAAAGAAAGAAAGAAAGAAAGAAAAGCAATGACTCTGCCAGAGAAAGTGACAGTTTGAGATAGTTAACCACTGTGGCCTGACTGGCAGAGGCTCTGATGTGTGCCTAAGATACACAGCAGACAGATTGTAGGATTTCACAGTTTTCTATTATTGGGGAAGCTTCAAACAAACAAAATTTAGTAGAAATTTTTGGGGGGACATAGAATGACTCCTAGATTGGGCAGAACCAAAAGCAAACTCATCTCCACTCTGAGTCTCTTAAGATGTAATGCAAATGTGTCATTTTGCATATATTTAACTACTGTTAATTAAACATCGTGGTATTGAAGTCATGGAACATCAGGAAAGTCACAATCCTTCCAGGACTTTGTGTGTGCTGGAGAAGGGGTTAGTACATTTCTGGCTGTGGGCAGGATAATCATATTGTGTAAGCTTGTATTGTCTATATTTGGAGAGTCAGCAAACCCATATACTATATTGAAAGGGGTGGACCTGTAACTCTTAGTTTTATGTGCTAACTTGACCCAAAAAGTTAGTAAAACATTGTTTCCGATTACGTCTGTGAAGCTGTTTCTGAAAGCTGTTAGTATTTGGATCAGTAGACTGAGTACAGAAAATCTACCCTTACAGGTAGAGATGGTCCCATGCCACCAACTGAGGGCCAGACTAGAATAAACTGGTGGGGAGGGCTTCAGCAGGAATAACTGCTGTCTATTGCTGTCAAATGTCAGAGCTCCCGGCTTCCTGAGACTGAGGACTAACAGCTGCCCTCTCCATTTGACCAGTGAAATATGTAACTTTTTTGGACTTTATATGATCCAATTCCCAAAATATGTGTGCATATGTATGTATGAGCATGTGTATATTCATACATGTGTGTGTGTTCTGTTCTCAAGATACCCCTAATTAATATGTTATCCACTATGTGTGTTTTGCCAGGTGTTAGGTGGGACTCCAGCCAAATGGAATACCAGGTCCCCCCTCCTGTTAGGTGGCATGAGAGCACATCCCAGTCCTCCCTGCACCTTGGACCCAGGCCAGCTCCTGGCAAGCTCACTTCTTAAGACCAATGACACCCAAGGATGTTTTTCTCTCAACTGTGCCCTAAGTGGGTCCAAGCTTTGGGCTCTCGTCCTGAAAAACAAGATTCTCCCCAGGTCCTACTTTGTTGCTATCTGCAAAAATGACTGTAAGGTCCTTCTGCCTTAAGATTTCTTTTTGTGGAGAAATTCTAATATGAACTAAGAAGTCACAAGTTTCTGATGTGGTGGCTCTTGTCTCTGATATTCAAATCCTGACTCTGCAAAAAGGGCCCACAGCAGACTTCTGCTTTCCTCCTGTAATCTTGTGAGAAACACAGTTTCTAACACACGCACCTCCCATCACTCCTGGTATGAAAAGAGACAATGGATTTAGTATAATTTCCTTTAAGTAATGGTGCCTTATAAAGGCAGTCACAAAAGGGCATATGATTGCACCCTTTCACAGATCAACTTTCAAGTTGATTGAAAATTTACACAATAAAAATGTTTCCAGATTGAATTAAAAAAAGGTCATATTTCAATTTTAATATAATTCATCATTTTGGAGCTTGTTATAACTTTTGGAATTGGTTACTGAGTTTGCAAAGTTTTATAGATGACTAAAATGATAAACATATTCCTTAAGAAATGGGTAGAGTTAAAATTTTTCAATAGCTTTCCTGCCCTGGGATGGTGAGTGGAAAGCACAGAGGTTTATAATTGAATGAGGCCAGAGAGCAGCACCGCAGGTGCAAACACATTCCCACTCACTGTGTGGGCAGATTAACAACCAATGAGCTGTTTTATTAAATTTTCAAGGAAAATCATTCCCTTCAGGAGTCTCCTCAAAGTCAAAATTACATCGTGTAATGATTTTAATTTGCTCAATAAATTTTATATCAACCATGAATCTTTGGGATTAATAAAAACATACAAAAAGTACATTGTGCTCTGAGTTCTGGGAGGTGATAAAGGATGAGAGACATTTTCAGAAGAGGCAGGAGCACAAGCATCAGGAGGCCCGGTCTATCACACCACTCTCTACTGTGAGCTTCAGAGCCAGAACAAGAACTGTTGTTCTGTCCCAGCAGAACAGCAAATGGAGGAATGACATGGTCTTTTGTAGTGTCCTATAATGTCCTGTTAAGAAAAATGTGGTAACTGAAATCTGGGGCTTCAGGGATGATCTCCATGGGTTCTCCAGAGTTCTAGAATAGACATGAGATGAAATCAATTCCAGTTCTTATTATAGTGTTTTGTTGTCAACCTCCTTAGTATCCTTGGGGACTCAAGAAAAGCAACAAAAGGAAAATAAGCAATACAATATGTCTATTCCATGGAGCTGTTTCTCTTGGGTGGGTGTACCTGGGTTGTGGATCAATGTCAAAGTTCTCTAGGGCCCAGGAAAGGCAGGAAAGAAATAACAAGTAACGCCAGCTTCGTTTGCTCCCTTGCTTTTCCTGCCTAGTTAAGGTGGGGATGTTTCATTGCTCTGTTCTTTAAAAATTAGAGGTGGCATGGTGGCACACACCTTTGAATCCAGCACTTGGGAGGCAGAGGCAGAGGCAGAGGCAGGCAGACCTCTGTGAGTTAGAGGCCAGCCTGGTCTATAGAACAGGTTCCATGACAACCAAGGCTACACAAAGAAACCTTGTCTTGAAAATCAAAACAAAACAAAACAACAACAAAAATAGCTAATTATTGAGGTATAATTTAAGATGTCCAGTTCATGGTTTATGATATATCTAATTATCATGTATAACATGAACACATTCAAAATAGAACTTCTCATTCCTTCCAAGTACCCTTAGGTTCCTCTGCAACGCATGCCCTTACCCTACCCGTGTTCCAGACAGGACTCATCTACCTTCTGTTCATTCTTGGCTTCCCTTGCTCTTGGTCACTTACCTATGTTGCTATAAAAGCTCCCCAGCTACTGGCAGTTATGAACTCTTTCCCTCAGGAGGGAGCAAATAAGAAAACAGATGTTGTAGCTGGTGCTTTGCTACCTTGTGGGTTCATTTTTCTCTCTTTCACCCTTCTCCACCCTTATTACCTGCCTAACACTAGGTAGGAGAGAAAAAAGGATAGAGGGGGAAAGGGGAAGAAGTTATCATTTGACTACTTCCTGCTGATAAGGAGTTTTGAGTTCCTTGGGGAAAGTTTGATCTTTGACCTCAGGATATTTAATTTCTTCTCGTTTCTCTGCACATGACTACTTGACAAACCACAACCAACAGCATCCAACAACCAACCAGCCAACAACTTGTCAGGACCACTTGTCATGGCCCTAGCATTTATATCCTCTGAAAAGTTTGAAGAATTCCAAACCTCACATACTCACAGAAACTATCTGCAGCTGGCAAAACCACACCTCTGCTAGAGCAGGAGGCTAAGCATAGTCACCTGCTGTGAAGCAGCCTCTTGTCCCTACACCTGGGATTAAAAAATATATATATATTCCCATAACATTTGTGTGTTTTTTAAAGAAACCAAGATTGCACAATTCTCACTACATTTCTCTCTTTTTGTTTTAAACTGTCAATTGTGCTATGTGTAGTGAGAAATTATAAACAGAGACATTTTCCATGAAATAAGCACTTTTTAGATCAGTGGCCAAGGTTTTCAGTGTTCTGTTCAGGAAGCCGTCTCCTGTGCCAATGTGTTCAAGGCTATTCCCCACTTTCTCTTATATCAGGTTCAGCATATCTAATTTTATGTTGAGTCCTTTGATCCACTTAGACTTGAGTCTTGTGCAGGGTGATAAACACAGATCTATTGGCCTTCTTCTACCTGCAGACATCGAGTTTGTCGAGAACCATTTGGTCTCTAGTACAGACATATTGCCCTGACAGTCATTGTGTTCTTACGCTGGTGTCTAGGCATCCGGGTTTGGGATGAGTACAGATCTAAGTGATGATTTCTGGATTTGTCTTTGTTGGTGGGTGTTTTGTCGCTTGGTTTCTGTTTCCTCTCTGCATTTTCTAAGAGTGTGATTGCCTTTTTCTTGGTTGGTCTGTTCAGCTGATATGTTCACACAGATGCCTGTCGGTGGTTAGGAGGCCGGGATACGGGCATGAACTGGGGACTAGGGAATTCGGGGAGCAGAGAGAAAACTAAAAGGGGTTACAGAAGGGATTATCCCGGATGAAGATGATGGTTGGGAAAGCTCGTTCCCAGAACAAAGGACCTCAAGAGGGTGCTTTTGAGAGAGAGCAGACTAAGTGGGCAGGTCAGAGCCGGGTTCTGTCAAGGAGAGGCTCCATTGTCGGAACTGCAGATCCGGCTCTGACCAAAGGAGGAGCTGCTGGGAGGCATGAGGAGCCACATGAAGTCCTGGCGGGAAAGAGCCCAGGACAAAGCTAAATTGTTCCTAGTCTTACAGATGTGCGTTCTTCCCAGAGGGTGTCAGCAGAGAGCCAGAGAGCTGAAAGAATGCCTTCGGCTTTCCTTCGGCATCCAGAGGGGAAAGAAACTCATCCACTTACTTTGAGGTCAGGTCTGTGTTGACTGTTTTATAATCGTACTCTTATCAGAAAAAGAAACAAGCCATTAATTTGCCCCCCCCCCATTGATATGAGAATGAAAAGGAACCTTTAAAAAAATAGATCTGAAAGAATAAGGAGAGGTGTTTTAGGGAGGAGCTGAGGGAGGTGAGACAGGGTCTTGCTATGTAGGCCAAGTTGATCTAGAACTTTCAGTTCTCCCAGAAGGCCTCAAGCCTCCAAGTGCTAGAGTTACAGGCTTCAGCCAGCACGCTCTGCTGGAAAGCCATGCTCATCAACGGAGGTTACTCCAAACCAGAGCAGCATACTCTAGCTGCTTTGGAGAAATCAACTCTATGATTAATGAGCAATAGGATTTTTAGATCAAACAGGGAAAACTGAGCTTTTTTTCACAGTCGAGATAGAAAAAGTGTCCAAGATTAGCTTAGTTGCTCATCGCCAGAATCATACAAGAGAGAGCAGCAGTTAAAGAAAGACATCCTGGAAAGTTAAGAGCACTCCTGTTTAAAATTTTATCTATCCGCCAGGCGTGGTAGCGCTCGCCTTTAATCCCAGCACCGGGGGATGCAGAGACAGGAAGATCTCTGTGCGTTCAAGGCCAGCCTGGTCTACAAAGCTAGTTCAGGACAGCAAGGCTACACAGAGAAACCCTGTCTCAAATATAGATAGATAGATGGATGATATCTATCATCTATTTATTCTTCTCTTATACAGTACATCTGGACCACAGTTTCCCTTCCCTCCTCTCTTCCCAGTCCCCCACTATCACCATCCCTGTTCCCCAGATCATGAAATAGGAGGAGTATAGAGTCAGAACTTACGTTAGTACGGTGTATTTAATGGGAGTCATCATTATCGTAAGGGTTAACGCCTATGTACATACAGTAATCTTTTGCTTGTTTGGGCTGGGATTAAAGAGTGCTCCGCCACCGCTGCCTGCCTGGCTCAGTGATCTTATATAACACCATTCCTGGTGTAAAATCCTCAGCCTCTTTAATCTCACCTGAATGTACAGAATGATGGCCTCAGCCTTTGTGGGCTGCTCTTAGAATTCAGACTTCCTATAAAAAGGGCAGAACTTGTTAGTTCTAAGACAAGCTTTCTTCTACAGGAAGAACCAATCTTACCTCTTTGGCACTGAGATGACCTGGCTCTGGTCCCTGACTAGTGTCGAGCAGAATGTCAGGGCAAGTCATACAGCACAGAGAGAGAGCACTGTCCACCTCTGCTCTGCTTCTGGATTTGAATCAGCTAATGTGAGCGATGAAAAGGCAATTGTTTTCACCAGCTGTGAGAGTGTGAAAATAACACTCCCTGTCTGCTGCTCAGCAGGTCACTGGCTTGTTCGGATCTTCTTGTTCTCGGTCCTAGTTCCTCAGACCTGAGCAGTCTCTAGGAACCTCTGTAATCCCTTTGTTTTCACCTGTAACGCTTTTACTGACGCACAAACTATATAAAATGTGAAAAAAAAAAAAGTCACAGTATCTTTTCCAACCTGTTGCCTTATGCTGGCAGATGAGAAAGTGTAAGTTACAAGCATTAATTATCTCTTTTGGTTTAATGCTTGATGCTGGAAAACAGAGACTTAAAATGACAAAGGTTGTTGTTTCTTTAATTGCAAAAGAGACAGCTGTGGCTACACACACCTTATAGTCCCAGTGATCAAGGAGTGATAGCAGGAGAATCATGAGTTTGAGGCCATCCCAGGTTACGTAGTGATCCCATTTTAAATTAAAACAAAGTAAAAAGCAAAGAATTACAGAAACCTTATCACATCATAATGCTTGTAAAATGGTTTATAAGCCTTACCTTTTCTTGGTACAGTTCATCTAACTTAATATAGTGACTCTAGATCATATGCCTAATGCAGAGTTTGCCTTTTTCCATTTATTTTATTTTTTTTCTGTAGGGGTATTCTAAAAATGACTTGTTAATGGAAGTATTAGAAGACACTCAGAAAAGGTGATGCAAGACAACTAGGTTTAGGATTGGCTAGTCTGTGTAAGATTCCTCAGCTTGGGGATAGAGAGCGTAAAGTTCTCCAAACTGTCTGCTACTTGGCCATGGGGTAGCTATGGCCAAAACAGTGGTGTGGGGTATGGAATCCTGACAGAAGACATGGGCTCTAGGGCGGGTGCATCGGAGCTCTGGGCTTTCTGGATTCAACTTGAAATCTTCCAAGTGTGAACAAGAATTCCTGAGCTGGTTGAGTGGTTCGAACTTCAGTGATGTGATGTGGTGAGGTTGGAATGCTGCAAGTCCAGAGCCAAATTATCTTGGGTCGTCTTCAGCCTCCTTAACAGTCGATATTGTCCTCCTCTGTTCCTGACCTAACGTCTGTGTGGCCACGGGGTAAATCCTTCAGAACACATAAACAGACCCTAGTTCTCACTGACCAAAAGCATAGAACTGTTGTCAGATAGCAGCTGAGGCCTGCTGAGATTCCCTGCTTTTCTGGAAACTGCCTATCTGATGTTTCCACTAGTGAATTTGAAACATGTCTTAATCTATAACTTCCTCTGTTCTGTTTCTGTAAAACTGCACCAAACTGTGACTGTGTTGGAACATGGCATTTGGGTAACCTGCATCTACATTCCTGGGCTGTGGTCACTCATATTTGGCTCCATAATAAATTATCTTTTGAGGTGACAGCTATTTGTTTGTTTGTTTGCTTGCTTGCTTGCTTGTTTTTACTGACACAAGAAAGAAAAGAGTAATGATGGAGGCAGGAAGCCTAGACTATGAAGCAGACTTATTGATGTGCCATGTTCCAGCCCAGGCAAGAAGAGCAGCTGTTACACTAAATGTGTTTAATAAATTAAGTGTTAATTTTTAAGATAGATTTGATGTTATTCCTTTAATATACTGTGAAATTGTCTTTTAGTTTGTGTGTTTAGCTCTTCAGAGTTAAAATTACTATGCATATAATTGGACTAAAAGCTATCAACTTTGTGCTGGGGAGATAGCTCAGTCAGTAAAGTACTTGCCTTGCAAGCATAAAGACCTGAGTTCAGTCCCCAGAACCCATACAGCAAACACTGGAAAGGAAGGAAGAAAGAAAGAAAGAAAGAAAGAAAGAAAGAAAGAAAGAAAGAAAGAAAGAAAGAAAGTGAGAGGGCAGAAGAAGAACAGAACCTGTTAGAGTTACGTTTGGGCTACAGCAGGGTCAGAGGGTAATTGCACTGGACCTTTCCTTCATGGTCAACAACCTTGGAAACCGAAGCCCATACCTGCAGAACACTGATGACTGCTCGAAGGGATGCAGTCCCTGCCAAGAAGGTCATAATAATTAATTAATTATCTAAACCCACTTCTAGGAACCGAACCCTTACCATTTAGCAGATGATTTTCTGGAAAAGAACAAAGACAAGTCCTGGAAGATTCCTCCTGTAAGAGTCAAATCAAACTGGCCTGATGATTGCCTGGATGGGAAAAATGGTCCTCTGGGAAAGATGTTTGTTCTAGAGGTTTTAGAATTATTCTACAACCTACATATATTTTAAAATGACAATCATTTAGCATACATTATTTACTATCAATAGAACCGTCTAGGAAAATGTAGGGTGACACCCTAGTCTCCTGGTTGCCTCACCTTTCTCTGCAATAAACCTGATCTGTCTTCCACACTATGTTCTGTGCGTCTCACCTGAATTCTTTCAACAGAGATCATAAGGGCTGGAGAGCCGCAGGGAGTCCAGAGCAGAGTCTGGAGGCAGTGTCCACGTCTTTTAGTGCCAAGTCCTATGGCCGTCCTAGGCACTTGTGGAATGGTTGTTTATAGAGATATACAGGTAAAGGTAGAAGTACGTAAAATCTAAACTTAAACTGGCTATGGTGTCTTATGCTTATAATTCCCTTCAGCACTCAGGAGACAGAAGCAAAAAAGACTGCCATAAATTCAAGGCCACCCTTGAAAAAGGTGAATTTTAGGACCTGCCTAACATATATATGTATATATGTATATATATATATATATCACTTTCATATATATATACATATATATGTCTATATATGTACATATATGTACATATATATCACTTTGATATATATATAATAAAAATGATGCAATTATCACTTTATCGATATACATTATGCATCTGTCTTCATTCACTCATTTTCACAGTCTATCACTAGCAATAGCAACTACTTGTCATATTTTCCAGCATTGCATGACCTAGCAAAACTTCATTCTGGATCCACTGAGCATCTTGTTTTTTCTGTGTTTAATTTTTGATCACACCAGTCCATGAGAGAAAAATGCAAAACAGCTCAGATTGGTGCCATAAAGAACTCAAAGGTTGACTACCCCAGTAAGCCTTCTGTTTCTTGATCAGTTGTTTCCTGTTCTCCCATAAATGTTTTCAAACTTTCTCCCTTCTCTTCCAGCTTTAGATCCCATTCACTCTGCATATAATACTTTCTGTTATTTACAGAGGCTCTGGAAAGCATCCTTCAGAAACACTGATGTCTGGTGACTCTGAAAGGGAAGTGGCTTGCGAGCAACACTTGGTGTTGGCTTCCTCCCTGCAGCAGAATGGATTTCAGGTGTCCCTCTTCTTTCCAGCCATTCTGAATCCCTCTCCCCCCTCGGAGCCTCACTTGTGACTCCAGCCCTCCTTCTTCAGTGTGTTACACTCTTGTCTTTCCTTCTCATATCTCAATCTCTATCTCTTCTGATCTACCACCTCACCATCCTTTTTGAAGCTATTTTCTACACCTGCTCTGCAAACATTGTTTATGAGTTTCGTGTATTTCATGTAACATAATGGTCTCCAGTCCTGTTTTTCTGCAAATAGCAGTTTCTTTTTTCCACAGCTGAATAAAACTCTGTGTTGAGGATATAAACATGTTTTTATTTTGATCCCAGGTGTGGGATGTGGGACTGATTCAGATGGTCCACAGCAGCAGACTATTTGCCTTATGTGGGCTCTGAATGGAGCTCTTTGCCAGCTGCAGATAGTTTAAATCTCAGGACTCTAGAGAAAGAATAAATTCCACAGCCCAGAGGGTGTGGATCTCAGAGAAAGAACAAGGCTGTTCCTGATTCCCCCTTGCTGCTTCTGGTTGCTGTTGTGAGACAAGAAGTTGTAGATCTCCTGAAATAAGGATTAGACTGGCTCCAAGGAACCCAACGACCTTAACCAGCAGGAAGCAGCTAAGAAAGAGAACTGGATCAACTTTCCCACTAATCCTTTTTCTCTCCTACCTGGTGTTGGGATGTCGGAAGGGATCTGGGTGGAGTAGGGAGAAAGAGATATAAGAAATGTAAATAATTAGAGATTTTAAAAAGTATGGCAACAACTCTGTACCTGAACTACAATTTTTCTGGTGATGGACGTTGTTCCATATCTTTGAGATTGTGAGAAGTGCAATGATAAATGTGGATTTGGAAGTATCTCTGTGGGATGCTGACAGAATCCTTATGGTCTGTTCCTGCTTGCTGGTGTAGCTAGATCATATGGTAGTCATCTTTTCAGTTTTTGATGAGCCCCATGTTGATTTATTTATGTTTCTCTTCACACATCACTGCTAAATTTTTTGTCATTTGTTTCATTTTGATAGCCATTCTGCCTCCAATGCAGTATTAATTTTCATTTCTCTGAAGGATAAGGATATTGTAAATTTTTCAAATATTTATTGGCCATTAGTATTTCTTACATTCAATTCATTAACTTGTTTATTGATTGGATGGAGGGTGGAGTTGAACCATGGGAACCTCTGATGTGTCTAGCTCTTAGTGCCCTACCTGCTGTACAGGTGCCAAGGCTCTCCTCCAACCCTGCAGTCTGCTCACACTGTAGATTGATTGTTCCTATGCTGTGTGAAAGCTCAATCCAGTCAATCCCACTTGATGGTTCTCGAGATGATGTCATGTGCTACTGGAGTCTTTTCCAGAAAGTCTTTGCCTGTCCTTGTAGCTTGAAGTGTTTTCTTCTGTAGTTTCAGAGTTTTGGGTTTTACACAAAGGTCGTATGTACAACCATTCTGAGTAAATTTTTGTACAGAAAGAAGGTTCTTCTTTTGGCCTTTTATATGTAGATATCCAGTTTTCCTGGCACCATTTCTTGAAGAGGCTGTCATTTTCAAAGTATGCTTTTGACACCTTTGTGGTTTTATAGCTTTATTTCTGGGCTCTCCTGTAATAGAATTTTAAATTCTATTTATTTTATTTTATTTATTTATTTATTTATTTGTATGTGTTTCCATGTGAATTTTATGATTCTTCTTACATTCTGGAAAGAATGTCATTTGATTTTTGAGGGGGTCCTTTTAAATCTGGTAGAGTCTTTAGGGTCTCTTGAGTGTCATATTTTCTGTAAATGAGAACAGTTTGACTTCCTTTCCTATATGAATCTCTTTTATTTTTGACTCTTCTTAGTCTGGCCAATACTTCAAACAATATACTGAATAAAGGCAGAGAAAATGAACATCTTCATCTTGTTCCTGACTTAACAAGAGATACTTTAAATTTTCACTGTTTAGTATAATGCTGGCTATAGGTTCTGTGTATATGGCCTTTATTATGCCAAGATGTGATCCTTCTATTCCTAGCTTATTTGGGACCTTTATCGTGAGGAATGCTGAACTTATCAAGGTCCTTTACTTGGCTGATTGAGTTGATCATGCAATATGGTTTATGTCCTTTAGTCTATTTTGTGTATCATTTATCAATTTGCATATGTTGAACCATCCTGGCACACCATAATGAAACCAACCTGACCATGATATGTGTGTGATGTTCTTCAATGCAGTTTGCAAGATAATTTTTGTGCCTATTTTCATTAGAGAAGTCAGCCTACAGCTTTGTTCCTTCGGTTTTGGTATCAGGGAAATGCTAATTTTGTAGTGTTCCTTTCCTTTCTGTTGTATGGTTTCTGGTTTGTTGGCTAGTCTTTAAAAGTTGGACAGAATTCAGGAATGAATTTATCCAGTTCTGGATTTTCCTTCATTAAGAGCCTACTACCGTTTTAATTTCGCTGCTTGTTAGAAACATATTCAAATTGCTTATAGCCTCTTGATTTAAGTTTGGTAGATTATATATGTCCAGGAATTCATTTCTTCAATATTTTGCAGGATTTGGGAGTAGAAGTTTTCAAAGTATTTCCTAATGATCATCTAGATTTCACCAGCTTCTGCTTTAGTAGCTGTTTTCATCTCTTGTATTATTAATTTGAGTTTTTCCTTCCTTTCTTTTGGTTAGATTGGCTAGCAGGGCTTACAGTCTTGTTTATTTACTCAAAGACATTGCTCTCTGATGGATTTTTCTTTTAGTCTCTGTGTCCTTTATTTTCACCCCTACCTCTATTTCTTTATTACTTGTTGTTGCCTACTGCTTTGGGGTTTGGATTTGGCATGATTTTGTTCATTTTTATGGTGCTGGGAATTGAACTTAGGATATACACTTGTTAAGCAAGCATCCCATCATAGAGTCATTCCCATTCCTGCTGTTATTTTTTCATGACTTTGAAGTACATCATTATATCATTTATTTGAAATCTGACTTTTTAATATGATCATTTGTATCTGTAAACTTCCTCTTAAATCAGCCTTACCTATGTCCCAGAAGTTATAGTAAGTTGTGCTTCTGTTTGCATTTGATTCTGAGAATTTAAAATTTTACTTCCTGATTTCTTCAATGATGCAGTGTCTGTTCAAAGTGAATCATTCAGTCTTGAAGTATTTGTGTATTCTGTAGTCTCACCAGCCCCCATGTGGAGTGACTGACCTAGCCCCCATAGGGGTGTATGATACACACTCTAATGTTTGCTCAATAACCAACTCCAGAATGTGCCCCCATGGTTAAGCAGCATATGAGTACAAATGTTTAGGGCCAATGGCATCACGTTGGCAACATATCTAAGAGGTAAAAACAAAAAATGGAGAGCTTTCTCCTGAATTTTATGTAATTTTGAGATGGTTTCAAACAAAAATCAGTAAAAATATTCAAGGAACATATGCTTTGCAACATTCTGGCACTGTGGCAACAATGGAATATGGATTATAAAAAACAGCAGTCATAGTTTTTACGACACTACTTTATATTCGCTCTTTTCAATTTTTTTTTTGTTTTTTTGTTTTGTTTTTTGAGACAGGGTTTCTCTCTAGCCTTGTCTGGGCTGTCCTAGACTTACTTTGTAGACCAGGTTGGTCTCAAATTCAAAGATCCATCAGCCTCTGCCTCCCAGAGTGCAGGGATTACAGGTGTGAACCACTGTGTCTGCGTTCTCGTCTCACTTTTAAGAGACAAAATATTTATTGCTCCTGTGGTCATTCCTTTGTTTTTATTTAAAGTGAAACTTAATAGTGTTTATCTTCGAAAAAAATTAAACTACCAGTGTTGAGTCTTTTTGGAGATGAAAACACTTGAGACTTGACCATAAATAATGTATTAAACCTAAAGGGAACATAAGTGAAACAGATGCTTTGAAAATCCTAACAAGTCAAGTCATTTCTAGAATTATAACCTCAGTAGGCATTTTTTTTTTTTAAGCCAAGCATAATGATGCATGCCTAAAATCCCGGAGTGCAGGTGTCTGAGGCAGGAGACTTGTAAGTTAGTTTCAGGCCAGACTGACCCATACAGTGAGACTCTGCCAAAGCAGCTTTTTTTTTTTTTTTTTTTAAGTTTTGCTAGAAGCATACTTATGCTAAATGTCTTATTAACTTCATTTTGTTGGGCTTTAAAGTTCTGTGACTCAAATAATGTGAAGAGCAGTGATCAATAACCACAAAAGGAAACAGATGTTTGGAAATTGTTTCATGAGTGTTTCCTTTCTTCATTCTGTGTTGTCTCTCCTGCTTCTATTACTTGGCTATATGGTGAAGTCATTTCATTTTCTACTAAGATTCCTGAATGTGTCTTGTCAGGGCATGCAAAAGTTATAGCAAATTTATTTTTGTTAACTACCTACTTAACCTGGCTGGTTTCTAATTGTTAAAACAAAATTAATCCTGCATTTAGGGAATTCTATACCACATGTAAATGAAACAAGAAATTCAAGGAGTTGCATTTTCAAATGTGTTTCATTTCCTGAAATTTAAATTAATTCATTTTCAAATATTTATACAACTCCTGTTCTGTGCCAGCCAGTGTCTTAAGAACATTTTAAAACTTAATTCACCTACTTTTCAGGCATTTCAATGAGGCGCTTTTCTTATTTTACAGATAAGAAAGCTGAGATACAGGAGTGATGGGTAGCCAGGTGGGGGTGGTGCACACCTTTGATCCCAACACTCAGGTGGCAGAGGCAGGCAGATCTCTGGGCTCAAGGCCAACCTGGTCTACAGTGTAAATTCAAGGACAGGCAGAGTTACAAGGAGAAACCCAGTCTTGACAACGGGGGGTGGGTGGGGCCGGTAATGAATATCTTAAGATGCATAGTAACTGGAGATACAGCAGGAAAAGAGCCTGTGTTTGGAGTTGACAGTGTGTCACAGTCTGGCTCAGGAGCCCTGGGAGAAAGACACACTATGCTACCAAGTGTCCTAGATGGCTGTCTATACAAAATACAGATCCAAGGCTTGAGAAACTAAGAATAATTAAATTTCAGCTCAAGACTATAAAGATTAAAATGTCACGGGGGGGGGGGGGGAAACAAGGAAAAAAAAAGAAAACAAGAAATAAAGTTCTGGCAAAAAGAGAATAGAAGCAACGTGGTTTCTTGCACAAGATTCTGGAATCCAGAAAATTAAGGTAGGCCTAGCAAAGGAAGACAAACAATGAAAATGCCCACAGCTGGGAATGTATTCCCAACAGCAATAATGGAAATTGCACTTCCTGATCTTTGGCTGCTCGGGGCAGAAGTAGGGTTTAGAATGGAGGAACTGGAAGAAGGCAGAATAAAGTCCAGTTGGCTCCATGTGTCCAGTGTCCCTGGATTCTACGCTGTGGACTCGACCAACTGCAGGCTGAAAATAAAGCACTGCTTATGAACTAAACATGTACGGACTCTTTCTGCCCTTATTCCCTAAATGATACAGTATCAAAACTATTTTATAGCACTATTATTTTATTGGATGAGATAAGTAATCTAGTGATGACTTAAATAAAGTATAAATGAATAAACTATGACGTTCTATACAGAGGACCTAAGCATCTGTAGATACTGGTATCTTCTGAGTTTCATGAGCAATCCCCCCATTGGTACCAGGAGACAACTGTAATTAAGGCAAAAAGGACAGATACGTCACAGAAATGCTTTGGGTCCCCTGAAACTGGAGTTAATGAATGTGAATCACCATGTGGTTGCTGGGAAGCACAACCAGGTCCTCCTTAAGAGCAGCAAGTACTCTTAACACTTTATTAACTGAACCATCTCCCCAGCCCGAAGGATTTCTATAAATTGAATAGGTCTTCAATGTCCAGTAGTAGACAACAGTATACTAGACATTTTTTTATTCCCCCTTATATTTAAACTAACAATAAGAGACATTTTCATGTTTTTACAAAAATTTTACAGGTCATGGACTAATCACAAGTTTCCCCAAATCATTTTGATGTTCTAAGTTTAAATGGTCATTTTTTTTTTTTTTTGGTCATTTTGTTTAGTTTAATGGGTTAACAATACAACTGTAAGGCATACAACTTCAAAATACTTAGAGAAAACATAGTGGTAAAGCTGCATATATATTTAACGATTTCCTAAGTATGACACCAAAGGCAGAGGCAACAAGAACAAAAATGGACAAATAGGACTATATTAAAAACTGAATTTGAGTGAAGTGACAAAGGAGTCCTTTCATACACAAAAATTAGGGCAGTCACCCAGGCCTTGAGTTACTGATTTATGATCTATAATCTCAGCACTCCAAAGGCTGAGGCAGAAAGAGCAGCAGTAGTTCAAGGCCAGTCTTGGCCATCCAGCAAGTTGACTGGTTTGGGCAATATGAGACCCTGGCTCATAAAAGGGAAACAAAGGGAAAACAAAACAGTTTACAGAAAACAGAATGAAAAATGACCTACAGAGTAGGAGAAAATATTTGCAATGCTATATCTGATAAAGAGTTTATATACACAAAGAATTCCTATAACTAAGCAAAACCCAGTAAGCCATAGCAACAACCAAAAATTGAACCTAGGGCCAGGAAGATCACTCAGTGGGTAAAAGCACCGTCTGTGAAAGCCTGACCCTAGTTCAAGACCCAAAACCTACATAAAATACAGATACCATGAAACACATCTGTAATCCCAGTCCTCCTGTGGTGTGATGGGAAGTGAACAGCATTGCTTGGAAGCTCCAGTTGCCTAGCCTGCAATGTGTAGCACAGCAGCAGAAACAAGAGAGACCCTGCTTCACCCAAGTAGAAGAGGAAGGACCTTTGTCCTCCAACCTCTTCGTGTACAGTTTATAACACACATAATTTCTTTTTTAATGGGCAAAAGCTGAGTGTGATGTTCCATAGCTGCAACCCCACCATTCAAGAGGCAGAGGCACAGGAATCATAGAGGCTGTTAACATAATCCACAAGATGTAACTCAGGCTGGCACCAGCGTTGGGTTAACAACCTGTGGCTAGACAGGCCCTTGAGGAAAATTTGTTATTTTTCTGCTAAATAGGCTTAGTATTAAACTAATAAGGTAAACTACCTCATGAGGAGGTAGTTTAATACTAAGCCTATTTAGCAGAAAAGTAGCAAATTTTCATTATACATCCATCAATTTCTTAGTTCTCATCTGAGAAACTTCAATTTGCACAAGATGGCAATTAACACAGACACCTACAATTGGCCAAGGTGCAGAGAATAAGACTGTGAAATGTTCATTCCTAAAGGGAACATACCACACACACACACACACACACACCTCTTAAGGCTGAAAGTGTCCTGGGCTAGCTGGTTCAACTCAGCTGTTCTGGCTCAAACTCCTCTCCCTGCTGACTTATTTGACCTGGCCTCCGAATTGCTCTGTTTAATCTTAAACTAATTCCAGCAATCTTTTCTAATTTTCTGGATCCTTCTGTCTTCACGTATCTAGCTTGTTCTCAGTTCAACCAATCTTTGTATATCTGTCTTGGTAAACTATCTCTCTCCTTCCCTCCCTCCCAGATAACCCACTAAACCCAATTAGTGCATGAGTATGGGGCCATCCACTGGGACATGGGAAACTTACCAGAAGAAACATTCTCAAATAGGAGTAATTCTTCCTTCCACAGCTGTTGACTATCAATGGCTCCTGAGTTTGGGGTGTAGCCTGGACAGCACTTCCCCTTTCTTTGCCGTAATTTTGCCTAGGTTGATATTATTAGTGGCTAGGGGGATGGCCTAGTGGTTGGGAACACTTGTTTCTCTTTCAAAGGACTGGGATTCAATTAACAGTACTCTCCTGGAAGCTTACAACCATCTCTAACTCCAGTCCGAGGGATCCACCAACACTCTCTTTTGGCCTCCTTATGCACCAGACACACATGTGCTGCAGACACACATTCAGGCAAAACTCTCATACCCATAAAATTATCTTTTAGCATACATGTATGTATGTATGTATGCTAAAATATTACAACTGGAATTGTACAACTCAAAATATTCTGAGTGGGCAGTCACACATGAATCTAAGGATCACCAACTAACAGTCCTTAAATCTAAGTCATAATAGCTTATTATACCATTCTTTTTATGTTTGAAGCTTTCAGTTTTAAGAATATTTAAAAAAAATCAAGATAACAAAATTGAAAAATAAATCAATAGAAATGCCAGGCAAGAGTTCAGAAAATTTCTCTGGCCAGGAGGGTGGTGTACACCTTTAATCCCAGCACTCAAAAGGCACAGGCTAGCAGATCTCTGTGTCCAAAGGCAGCCTGGTCTACAGACAGGTTCCAGGACAGCCAGGGCTACACAGAGACTGTCTCTAACAACCAAAAACAAAAACAAAAACAAAAAAAAAAACAAAAAAAAAAAAGAAAGAATTCCTGAATTTAAAATCAAAAGAATTAAAATGACACATGGAAGAAGCAGGCCCTCTAGGAGGCTGTGGTTTATGAGTCCCAGAGAGAGAGAGATGTGGTAAATGGATGGCAGATCTCCAACCATCTTGTGTACATAAGAATGCCTTTGCACTGATGATGGTGGGAACATACATTCAGTTACTTAAGGGCATCCTTTGGTTATTTTACTGAAGTGAAAATTCCCACAATCTAGGACTGAAATTTTCTTAAAATGTCCTAGAAAAGTGTTCATACATGAGCAATTAGTATTTGCTTATGTTTTAAATGGCTAACTACTTACATTCTTATTGCATTTTTATTGTTTGTATGTGTGTGGAGGCTGGAGGGTAAGTTTGGTCTTCTTCTACCTTGTAGATCCTAGGATTAAACTCGGGTTGTCAGGACTGGTAACAAGTTGCCTTTACCCACTCTAAGCTACCTTTCCAGTTCTATAGTTCTAAGATCTGGGTGTACACATACATCTACAGTGCAAACAAAATTCAGAAATTTGACTTCTAGGAGTACTTTCTTTACACATTCAAGTGGGAAGACACTATTAAAAACATTTTAATTGAATTGTGCTTTGAGTAGCAAATACCTTGAAAATATAAAAAATACTGTTAAGAGAAATGAGGTTAAAATAAAGGTATAGTCATACAACATATTCATAGAAAAACGTGGCACATGTACATTTACATGTGCACATATGGAAATATGCTGCAGATATGCAACCAACAGCAAAAAGACTACACACACACACACACACACACACACACACACACACGGGGGATATTCAGCCTGGGGTGGTGGGATGGGGGAAGAAATTCTCAAATTTGTGGCAACATGGATGGAACTGGAAGACAAAGTAATATAGCAGGCACAGAATAACACTGCATATTCTCTCATGTGTGGAAGCTAGGAAGAGTAGAAAGTAGAGGTTACCAGAGGCTAGGAAGGAAAAGGAGAATGGAAAAAATAAAAAATGTTGGATAACCAGTACCAGAATAGTGATGCTGGAGTAAATTCCAGTGGACAATAGGTGACTTACTTTCAGGATAAATCCTATTTTACAAAGCATGAATAATCCAAATATTGGCAGCACATAGTGCTTGTAAGTGGATGCAATTTCAAACTACCCTGATTTCATCATTACATGCTGTCTTCGAAGTCACACTGCATGCTGTTTGTACAAGTCAAACACCTTGCACATGGAAGGCCTGAGTTTGATTTCCGAAAACAAAAATTAAAATTTCCATAGATTGATGATAAAATTACAATTTCAGTAACATAATTTTGGAATTGGGGTGTATGTTAATGAAAATGGTAACTACAAAGCATGAAGTGAAAATAAACTGTAAACAAAATATTTGATTTTATGTGTTCTGAAAGTAAAATATACTAGTCCTAGGATGAAAATAGAAGGTTCATTTTGCTTCATTTCAAAAGATTAAACTGACTTGTGCAATTTCTCCAGATAGACCTGGCCCAATGCTTTTCCAATGGGGATGTTCCTTAGAAACCTCTTAACTGAGCCTGGCACAGTGGTGCATGCCCGTAATCCAGCACTCTGGGGGGCAGGGGCAGGTCTTTAAGTTCAAGTCCAGCCTGGTCTACAAACCGAGTCCAAAACAGCCAAGGCAAAAAATAAAATTAGAACTTCCTTAAAGAATCCTTGCAAGTAACTAATACCACAGGCTAGTAAGTCCTCCTGAAATCCATGCCCGTAGTAAGCAAGTTTTGGCTTCACTGAAAAGTGCCTCAGACATAATTAAAATACCCCTATATGCCCTGGAGGCAGATACTATTAGTACAAAATTTAGTCTTACAAAATTTAGTCTGAAGGAAGTCTTGTAACTTGATTCAGCCTTCCCATCCAAGGACCTAAATTTGAAATTTGACTCCGAAGCCAAAGTTTTCCACTCAACATCCTTTTGCCTGTTTTATTTTACATCCACAAACCATACACATAAGGCCCTAGGGATGTCAAGTGCAGAAACCTAAGACTGCAATGAAGTGGCTTCAGCTTCCTTGGTAATTGCTAGGTCACATTTCTGAAACAGCAGTGCTGTCAATCAGATAGTAATTTCAAAATTTTAACTCCTTCATACAAGATTCACAGCTATTTACTAGTTAAGGCTCTGCTCTTAAGACTCTCAAGGCACTAATTGTAGTTTTCTAAGTATTTTTGAAAACTTCATATACAGTCCTGGTTGGCAGAAACTACTTAGAAAAGGCGGGGCTTCATGCTAGAGACCCACCTACCTCTGCTGGGATCGAAAGTCTGCATTCCCAATTTGTGCAATTTAATTTTTAAAGCATTTGTTTTAATCCATGCTATTTACTAATTGAAAACAATTTGCTGGTGAAGCAGCAGCTTTACCCACCAAAAAAGAAAAAAAAACCAAAACATCCTTTTGCCCTAAATGGTTTCCAGGGAATCAAAAATTTCAGTTCTCAGGATGTTAAAATGCAAAACTGTTTAGGGGGCCTCAGTGGTGTCTTGCACAAAGCTTTGGGTTAATACAACTGGGAAGAGGGAATTACCTTCTTCAAATTAACCTGTTGGGCAACGGGATTAACTGATTTACAGGATGCTCCAGCCCACACTATGCGGAGGTACCATTACCAAGCAAGTGGGTTTAGGCTGCATTTAGGTAGTTTGAAGGTAGCAAAAAGTCAATCTAACCTATAACCTGAGGACAGTATAGTACTGAAGCAAAAGCCTAGGCCCATCTACAAAGGCATGCAAAAGGGGAGGTACAATTTGTGTAAATTCACAATTCACCCCAGCCCTCCAGGCAGGCAGATCTGAGTTTGAGGTCAGCCAGGGCTAGAGAAATCCTGTCAACAAAAAAAATCACAACTTGTAAAATATGTTCACCAAGTACCTCTATAAACTGTTCCAACAAAAAGGCTACCCACTGGATAAAAAGTATCTTAAGTATCTTAATAGCACACAAACCGTTAACAGATCAATCTTAAAAGCCCAGCCTTAATAAAGTGGGACACTAGTCAAGTTCAACTCAGCTTACACTAATACCTACATAACCCAAGACCTGTGAAGTGCATCTGGATTTAGCATAGCATACTATTGGATGTCGTCTTTCACATGACCAAGGGCTTTAAGTTGTAGATGGGGTTAGAGATGGTTCAGTGGGTCAAAGTGGTTTATACAGGGCTGAGTTCAAGTAACCGAAAGCTTGACTTATGATTACGCACTCACCCAACAAAATGAGCATTGCAAGTACTCAACAGAATGGTAATTTGGGCCTAATTTTCCCTAGCACACAGACAAGTCCTTGGACACATATTAGTAACATAGAAGACTTGCCTATTGTTGAGAAATGAAGGCAGCTGCAGACCCCATTTCAAATAACCCAGACTACCAAAGCATGATAGTCCAGGTCTTTACTTTCACTACTCTGGAAGCAGACAACACAGATGGGTCTTTTGAGCTAAGGCCGGCCTGCAAGGTCTACATTCAGACCCTGTCCCAAAACAAGACAAAGAGAAACCCCAACTTCAGCCTTAAGTTGGCTTAGTACATTCCAAGAAACTTTTTCACTTGGCCAATTTATTTGTACACCTTATAGTTTTATAGGGCTGAAATGCTTGCTCAGTTGTTGAAAGAACTTATTCCTACATGATGGCTCAACAGTCCAAGCAACTGACACCCTCTTCTACCTAACCTCTGCTGGCACCAGGTACATCTGTGGTGCACACATAAACATACTCATAAGCACGAAGTAAAAATGAAAAATTTTTTGAAAAAAAAAAAAAAAACTCAACGAAATTTTACTGGTTAAGTCAATTTATTATCATAGATGGCTCAGGCATCTGCAATGGTGACTTCAACCTCCACTCCTGGCTCGATACTGATGGAAGTAATCTGCTTAACAATCTCCGAAGGACTGTGTAAGTCAATGAGTCGCTTGTGGATTCTCATTTGGAAACGATCCCATGTCTTGGAACCTTCACCACAAGGCGTCTTTCTTGTAGTGATTCTCAGTGTCTGCCAAGAAAACAAAAGAAAACTGCATGCATGCATTTCTTCTGAACCATTTCCCCCTGAACACCGACAATCTTCTGGTAACAGCAACTTTCACAAGACAGTGGGGCCCCTTTGAGCTCAACAAGCTATCTCCCTCACACCAAGTCACCACTATAAATCCAACACCTGATATAGTCTAAATTGTACTTGCAATTTAATTCCCGTTTGTAATTTCAACCTAAGGATTCCCGTGGCAACCTAACCCCAAAGCACCAGGACCACCACCAGAAAATTGTCACTTACCTTAGTAGGCATACGCACCGGTCCTTTCACTTTTAGATTCTTTTCTTTTGCGCCTCTGATCAAGTCGGCACACACTGCAGGTTAAGGAAACAGCCTTTCAGTTAACCCAGAAACGACTGAAATCGCCGTAAGCAAGTTACCCGATCGGCTCAGAATAGCGTATAAGAATTATCACCCTAGTTCAACACAGTAGGAATCTCCTCATCGCCGACCGCGCCACGGCTACGGTTTACAAGACACAACGGAAAACACCCGAGACCACCGTACTGACCCTTCTCCAGCGACTTCACGTTGCGGCTGGTGAGCGTGATCCGAATCCGGTGAATGGCCACCTCGGGTTCCACGGGCGTCTTTCCGGTATCTTTAAAAGCCTGTTACCACACAGGCGGGAAAACAAACAGCGAACCGTCAATGGCGGCCCACTCAACACAGACGCCATCGGGACCCTCTCCTGGGCCCGCGCCGCGGCGGCCGCCCTCTCCCGGGGCCCGCGCTCGCGGCGCCCGGGAACGAGCCCCGCCGGCGCCCCAGGCCACGTGTCGCCGTCCCCCGCCTCACCATGGCTGCGGCGTGGCTTCCTGACCGACTTGTTCCTCAGCAGGAGCGAACAGCGGTGAGTCAGGACCGGAGCAGACTGAAAACAGCTCCGTGACAGACACGACCACGTCTCAGAGAGGAGGACGGGAAGCGCGACAGGCGCTTATATAGTACGTTCGCATCCGGGTACTTCGCGCCCCGGAACAGGAACCGCCGGCCCACGGAGAGACGGCCGGCGGGGAGGCCGGGCTGCAGGGCCGCAGAGTTGGCGGGAAAGGGCGAGAACGCGCGCGCCCCCTCTCGGCTCGGCGGAGTCACTGCCCTGACCTGGAGCACCCAAGAGTCTGGAAATGTTGACGCCTGTCAGGTGCTGTGCTGCAAAGTGCAGATGCGTTTGGTCTTTACAGGACGAAATATGCTTCCCATACATACCCAGTTAACTTGCTTTTGTCTGACAAGAGAACAACCTTTTTTGAGTTTAACTGGCACAGGCCTTGGGGAAGAGCGACCCTGACAAGCCAGGTGTGTGCGTTTATTTACTTGGTGCGGGAGATAGAATCCAGGGCTCAGCAGGAAAAAACACTCAGACCATAAACCTCGCATCCTAAATTCGAGTCAGTGAATCCTCGACGGAAGGAAAGAATGGATTCCGCAAAGCCGTCTTCTGGCTTCCAAACGAGAGCCTCCTCCCCCACCCCACCCCATAACTAAATTATATTTAAAAAAATTACTCGGAAACTGTTTTTCAAAGCTGAAATGCCTTTTTGTGATATTTCAGCTTTTAGCTTCTCATAATAGTAGAAACAAACGTCTCTATCTTCTGGAAAAGACCCGAGCTTAGTTTTTACTCCTGGTTGGGGTGCTTTTCTGTTTTGTTTTGTTTTGTTTTGTTTTGTTTTGTTTTGTTTCTTGAGTTCTGGGTATTGAACCTATGGCCTTATTCATGCTAGGTGAGCACTGTACCACTGAACTATATTCCATACTAGCTTCTACTCTTTCAGTTAAGTGGAGTGCTCTGTCAGGTCACATCGCGTTGTACCTGGCCTGGAACCCATCTACCCAGTTTTAACACTGTCCTCTAGGTTGCAATGGAGCAGAGGACTCCGTAGATCGGAGCATTTGTTCATAATACAGCCCGTGACCAAGTACAGCAGAAGGAAAGCCAGGCAAGGTCAAATGCCCTGATAGGCAAAGGAGGTGCAGGTTAATCTAGTCCTCCGAACTCCCTGCTGCTCAAGGCTAAGGGCGTGGTCCAATAGAATGCAAGCAGGGTGCTGAGAGCAAGACAACACAGGACGAAAGAGCATTATTTTGCAGGTGAAAGTGATTTGCTCCGACCTGCCAAACTGGGGCCGAACACTGATCTTCTCCAATAGGTATTCTCTTCTGATCTTTCGGAGAGAACTATACAGGAAACTTCCAAGTATCAGCATCCACTCACTTGCTTGGTGATAATCTGATCTAGCTAGTAACTGGCTTTCTGACTCACCAATGTATGTGAGTTTTGCTATCATTGAACAATTAAGGTGAGTATTACAATAAGGAGATTTAAAAAATTCAATTAATTTTAAATATAATCCACTGACTTCTTTAAAGTCTGAATTATTTGTTTTTTCCTCCTTCCTTCCTTTCTCTCTCTCTCTCTCTCTCTCTCTCTCTCTTTCTTTCTCTCTCTCTCTCTCTCTCTCTTTCTTTCTCTCTCTCTCTCTCTCTCTCTCTTCTTTCTCTCTCTCTCTCTCTGTTTCTTTCTTGACACAGGATTTCTTTGTGTATCCCTGGCTGCCCTGGAACTCACTATGTAGACCAAGTTAGCCTCAAACCTGGAGACCAAGCTGCCTCTGCCTCCAGAGTGCTGGGAATAAAGGCATGCATGACCACCATCCAGCTTATTTTGCTATTTTGAGACAAGGTTTACTAAGTAGTCTTGACTGTCCTGGAATTTACAGAGCTCTACTTGCCTCTGCCTCCTGAGTGTTGCATGGGATTAAGGGCACTGGTTACCACCCGGCTAAAAACTGCATTTTTGTTTTAGTAGCTATGACCTTAATGAAACTTTAAACATGTTTAATGTATTAACTGAGTCATCTGTAACAAAATAGACAAATGCAGTAATAGTCCATCTTTCTGATATGTGATTTGTATTAATATCAAGCATAACTGGTCTCTGTGGCTACTTGCACACAAGGGGCATACACTAACAGACACGTGTCCATAATTAAAAAGAAACATTTTAAAAATCAGTATCTCAAAGAGATACCTTCTTAGTTCATTGTAGTGTTTTTTACAATAATCAAGGTATGGAAACAACCTAAGTATCTATCAACAGATGAGTGAGTAAATAAAAAGCCATACAGATCCAATGAAATATCACCTGCCCAAAAGAATTTTTTTAAAAAGGAAATCCTGATGTATACTATTGAGGCTGTTGGCACTGTACTAAGTAGAGTCAGGAAGACAAAAATCAATGATCTGTGGCATCTAAGGACCAATTCATAAGGGCTCAGAGGGGAAGGGTGTGTCCTAGGGATGGGGTGGGACAGCAAGGTCTGGAGAGATGGTCATTGTTTTAAATTTTATTGTCTTCTCATTTTCAAACGTCTTGCTGTGTTTTTCTCTTGAAAATTAGCAGTTATGGTGTCCCCCAAATGTCCACATAAAAGGTAGAAATTTTCTATGTTAGTATGTTAATGTAGTTATTGAAGGAAAAGTAGAAAATGCTAAAGGAAAACACACATTCTCACCATTCCAAGACAAGCAATTTACACTTTTAGGTATGTTATATCTTTAAAAAAAACATGGCCTATATTCTATGGACAATATGATTCAAAGAATGTTTAATTATAAGAAGTATGTTTCTGTTTCATTCCTTTTATTTTTTAATTAAATGTATTATTGTTATAATAATTATTTGTGTGTGTGTAAGAGAGAGAAAGAAAAAGAGAGAGAGAACAATTGGTTCTCTCATTCCACCTTTATTTTTGGTAGTGAGCCCAGCCTTTAATGGCTGAGCCACTTCTCCAGCTCTCTTTCCATTATTTACATAGCTTTCATGGATGGAACTCTGGTAATCCAGCTTGCACGGTCCAGCAGCAAGCACTTTTACCTGTGGAGCTATATTTGCCAGGCCTGTTTCATCTCTCTTAATGACAATTGTGACTGAAGTCTTTAAGGAAGCCACATCTGTACTGAAGACTGACTGCCTGCCCCTAATTTCACTACCGGGTCAATTAGTTAGTACAGAAATGAAAGGCTACAAATGGAGAGCCAGCATTATCTTGGGCTCACTTTAGCTCCTTTTCTGGCTATTTATGTCCATCTCTGTCTCTCCTAGCAGTTTTGGTGACTATTGGTTAAAACCTTTGTACTGTGTTATTTGTCTGACTGCTGCCTTTTACCACTGCTAACTCTGAAAGTTATAAGCCAGCCTCGGAAGCCTACAGAGGAGACGTCCCCACTTTGTTGGACTGGACCAGTTCATTTCCCCAGCCACATGTTTGGTTAATACACTGCTTTGGGGCCTTTTTTCTTTTGTTCTGCGATTCTTAAACATCATGTGATCTCTCTAAAGTGGGACATGTCATTCAAAGTGACCTGAGTCTGTGTTCCTGGGCACTGGGCACTGATCACTGACGTGTGGCTTGGCCCTCTCGAATTCCCTTTGCAGCAAAAGTTGTGTTTTGCATGAACACTATATTTCATGAATTGTGTGGAGGATTCTTTCATAGTTTTTAGACACAGGCTTGTTCTCCAGTTTGTTTTACTGTCATGAACAATCCCAGTAGGTGTACAGTTGTCTATCAGGCTTTTAATCTCTGTAGTTATGCATGAGGCTGTTTGTATATTGCAAGTTATTTAGTCACATCTTCGGTCTTTACCTCCCGCCCTCTTCCCCTCCAGCTGTGACATCAAACACAGGCCCAGACACTGCCCAGTGTTCTCTGTGGTGCATAGTCAGGACCCTTCCTCACCACCATCAAGAGCACTATTACCCATAAGCCATTGTCTCATGCTTAACACTTTAGATCGATTTGTTAGTTAGTTATCGATTTGATAAGTTAGTTATTACTAACTTACTTTCTGAGAAGGTTGTATCTAAACACAGACTTTCTTAAACAATAAAAAAATGCAAGTGATAACCAGAAACTGGAAACAACCTACTTGTCACATAACTGAAGAATGGATACAGAAATTGTGGTACAATTCCATTTACACAATGGAATACTACTCAGCTATTAAAAACAAGAAGATCATGAAATTTGCAGGCAAATGGATGGAACTAGAAAAGATCATCCTGAGTGAGGTAAGACGCAGAAAGACCCACATGGTATGTACTCACTTATAAGCAGATATTAGACCTATAGTACAGGATAACGATACTACAGTCCACAAACCCGAAGAAGCTATGGAACAAGGAGGGCCCAAGGGAGGGCACTGGAATGTCACTCAGAAGGGGAAATAGAATAAGCAGCAGAAGTGAATGAAGATAGGGAACTGAGTAGGAGATAGAAAGGGGAGGGACCCAAGAGTGGGGATGAGATGTGGGGAGAATGAGAGTGGGAGATGAGAGGACTGAGAACAAGAAGGGAAACTGAGGGGGGCATCTCTTTGTCATGCCTACCACATCCTGGGAGGATATGGGTGTGACTCTAGCTGAGACTACTAATGGGGACAAGAGAGACAAGAACACTGAAGTGACCACCTCCTAGCAAGGCAGGAGGGGAACAACAAACCACTGACAAAAACCCTGCCCACAAGAAGTTCAGGGATAAAGAGGAAACAAAGATTTAGGGAATATCCAACCAATAGGTGCCCCAATCTGAGACTCAGCTCATGGTAGAGAGCCAGCCCCTGACACTATTACTAGTGCTCTGCCATGCTTGCAGACAGGAGCCTAACTTGACTGTCCTCTGGGAGGCTCCAGCCAGCAATGGATCAAGACAGATGCTGGGACTTGCAGCCAAACATGGGGCAGAGCTCGGTGGGGAGGTCCTGTGGAACTGTTGGGGGAAAGATGGAAAGACATGGAAGGGTCAGGGACCTCACAAGAAGACCAACAGAGACAACTAACCCAGTCCAATGGGGGCTTTCAGAAACTGAGACATCAATTAAGGAGCCTGTGTGATCTGGATCTAGGCCCCCTGCACATGTGTAGCTGAAGGGTGGCTTGGTCTTCATGTGGGGCAGGGGAGGCACTGTTTTCAACATGGACTCTATTGCCTGCTTTTGGATCACTTCACTCTGGCTGGGTTGACTTGCCTAGCCTCAGGGGATGAGGCTTATGTGAGCTGATGTGCTGGGCAAAGTTGATATGAAGTAACAGGGAGAGGGGAAAGAGAAGGAGGAGAAGGGGGAGACTGAGAAGAGAGGAGGGAGGGGGCACCCTTGTGATATAAAGTAAGTTAAAAAATAAAATGTAAAAATGTTTTCAATATCTCTCCTTAGCCTTTTAAAACACTGGGGTTTTTTGTTTGTGTGTTTTTGTTTTTTAAAGTTTATGAAGACTTGCAAAGTGTATTCCAGCAGGTCTGTGAACCGCCACCTACTGGCCTTTGCAGCAACGACAATATCCTATTCCTTCCAAAAGGAAATTTGTGGCAGTTGAAAACTACTTCATTCATGGAACACGAGTATATTTGTGAATAAAACAATGAGGCTAAATGGTTGAATTAATATTGGAGAGTCTGTGTAAACGTATCTTCTTTGTGAAGCTTGGGCTTCAAATAAACATTTTGATTTCAAACTTCATCAGTCTGAAAATTAAAGGTAAAACCTAGAAAGAATTTAAAACTTCTGTGAGTGCCCACGGTGTCAGGGTCAGGGAGTGGACCAGAGAGACTGTTCCTCATGGGTACCTAAGATTGCAGGTAAGGATGCAGGAAATTGCTAAATGCCTCAGCAGCATCAAGATCACAAGTGTCATTTGTGTTTGGTGTTGATGTTAAGGGATTTCTATTTAGGAAGAAGCTAAAGTTGGGTGACAGCTCAAGGCCAAGGGAGAAGTCAGTATGCATTCTCACCATCAAAGATACAGATAATATTGCTTGGGAAGAGGAAAGCTTGCTATGTTAGGGAGACAGAGAAGCTCAGTGCGGCCTTATGTAGCAAGGGCGGGCGGCAGAAGGAGAGTCTGAGAAAGGGCAGGAACTAGGCGATGTGGTACCTTGTAAAGTAATGTGGGTTTTAGTTTAAATATAGTGGGAAGCTGCATGTAACCCATGGACCCAAAGATGTCTCTCCCACCAACTTACTGCTTTCCGTAAAAGATGGTGTCTGCCTTTCTTTTCCCTGCTTCTGGCCCCACAGCACCAGGGGAGTTCCATAGCCCACATACAAGTGTGTGTAAGTGTTGATGCCCTCGTGGCATCACAGAAACAAATTGAAAATTTTCTCACGTGCCAAAAGTTTATATGTGTTGTGTTTATGAGTGCCTTAAAGATTTGGTAGAATATATGTTTTATTGAGAGGCTCTTCTGGACTCCCTTGGCAGGCTAGCTGGCCTCGAACTCACAGAGTTCCACCTGTCTCTGCCTCTCCACAAGCTGGGATTAAAGGGGTGTGCCACCACCACACTTTACTTGTCTGTTTGTTTGTTTGTTTCTCGCTAGGACCTGGGCCTCACTGACTAGTGTAGGTCACTGGCCAGTGAGTCATGTGATCCTCCTGTGTCCGCTTCCCCAGCACTACGGTGACAAGCGCACACCCCAACACTCGCTTTGTTTTTTTTTTTTTTTCTTCAAGTGGGTGCTGAAAATGCACAAGCCCTCTAGAGATGCAGCTATCCCTCTAGCTCTCATCTTACACATTTTAAAGGAAATATTTAAATACATGCTGCTGTTTAAGTAGTCATAGTTTGTTGGTGTTTTTTTTTTTTTTTTTTTTTTTTCCAGTAAAGAAAAAGCTGGCAGCGTCAAGTCAGAGCCCAGGTGCTTCTCCTCCTCAGGTGCTGTGTGTGTGTGTGTGTGTGTGTGTGTGTGTGTGTGTGTGTGCCCTGTGCCCTGCCTCTGTCAGGTCACTGTGGCTTTCTGTGCCAGCTTGGTTAGAGCATTCTCCTACATGGTTGGCTCCTAAGTTTGTCTGATTCATGGTTACGTTTTTCTCAACTTGTGGGTTGTCTTCTGATTTTGCTGTTATGAATTTTACTGTGTAGACAGTTTATATTTTTGCTATCAAGTCAGTCTTTTCTCCTCACTGACTTTGGGCTCCTCACTGACTTTGAGATTGTGTTTGTCTCCAACAACATCTATAAAAGGTTTTGTTGGCTGTTTTCAAGGTTTCATCGTTTTCACAGATTTCTTTGATCATTTTAAATTTATTCTGATGTTAGGGAGATTCAAGTGACTTTTGCAGGACAGTTACCATTGTATCCCTCTTTGAAGAAATAATACTAGAATTTCTTGATCTGTCTTGCACCTTGTGTGACTAATGAGGTGCCAGCAGTTGTCTGCTGAGCTCTGAGTGGAGTCCAGCATGCGCTATGTCAAATAATCAGTCATGCTAGTCTTTACTTCTGGATGTGTTTGAAATGTTCATTAAGTTTTTTTTTTTTTTTTGATACACAACAACAAACCATGGTAAGGTTGTGCATAAAGAGGAACCTTTATTCACTGCCAGTGGGAAAAAAAACTAACATAGCTGTTATGGAAAGCAACATGGACATTTTTCAAAAAATTAAGACCAGAACTACCATATGATCCAGGGATATCACATCTGAGTATTTACCTAGTGGACTCTGCATTCTATCACAGAGATATTTTACACACTCACACACATACAGTCCATTACATATAATTATATTACATATATAAGTGTATTATTTATAATAGCAAGGAAATGATGGCTACCAACAGATGAATAGACAATGAAAAGGAGGTAATACAGACCATGAAATTTTCTTCAGCTATAAGGAAAAATGAAGCGAATGAAATGTGTCGGGAAATAGTTGGCCAAGAAAATATTATATTCAGTGCAGTGACACAGACTCAAAGAGAGACCTAGCTTATAATGTTTATATGTACGTATTATAGGTGGGTGCAAATGGATATGGTCTATGAAACCAGGAAGGAAGCCATGAGAGGGAGAATAGCTGTTAAGGAAGGATGGAGGAAAAATAAAACACATGTGATCTGGAAGCAGAAAGAAGGCTACCAGGGGATATGAGGGGAGCAGGGCTGTGAGTAATAAGAAGGAAGGAGACTCAACAAAAACTGACTTTGTTTGAAAGTGCCATAATGTGAGCCAGAATATGGTTTAGTGGCTAAGAATGCTTGCTGTTAAGACTGTCAACCAGACTTTGGTACCCAGAATCCGCAGTGGAAAGACAGAACCAACTCCCGAAAGTTGTCCTTTGACCTCCACGGGTGCATTATGCTATGCCCACACACATACATTACTCTCTCTTCCTCCTCCTTCCCCAACACTAATTTTTGTGAATTCTAATTTAAAAATAATGGCAGGCTGTGGTGAAATGTGACTTTAATCTCACCACTTGGAAGACAGAGTCCAGGGAATATCTGTGAGTTCAAAGCCAGCCTGGTCTACATAGGTTCCAGGCTAGCTAGGGCTACAGAGTAAGATATTGTCTCATTTTTTTTTAAATAAGAGAAACCCATTTTGAGGTTGTTACTATGCCTAATTTGTACTATGCATTTAGAACTACTTGTGATGAATAAAGAAACACATATTACCTTTTCTACTGAGTTGTTTCAAGAAAGATCCCTTGTTCTTATAGCTTTCACAAATATGACTCATTCATTCCTTCAACAAACGTTAATTGAACACCAACTATATATACCAGATCTTACTTCAAGTCAGATAATACTAAAGCCACCGCTTCTTTCAGAGAGGTTAGGTTCATTAGATTACAGAAGCAGGGGAAATTGTTTTATTTTTTGAGAGATAAGGAAATAGATAAGGTGAGTTTAGGTGCAGATGTAGCTTAGTTGGCAGAGCTGTTGTGGCATGGAGGAGTCCCTGAGTTCAGGGTCCCGCACCACATAAACAGTGGTGTTGGTTCACAAGCCTGTAACCCCAGTATTCCAGCGTTGGAAGCAGGAAGATGAGGAGTTCAAGGTCGCCCTCAGTCTCAGTCACTTGCTGGCCAGCCTGGGCTATATGAGAGTCTATAATATAAATACTATCATAACCTTAAGAAGTAAATACGGCAATGTGGTTAATGACAGAGAAAAGAATGAGACCGGGAAGTGTGCATGCTGCTCCTGGAGAGATGGCTCAGCACTGCTTTTTCAGAGGACCCAGGTTCAGTTCCCAGCACACACAGGGCAGCGCACAACCATCTGGAGCTACAGTTTCAAGGGCATTACCTCCTGGCCTTAGTGAGCACCAGTGAGTTTAGGTGCGGATGTAGCTTAGTTAGCAGAGCTGTTGTGGCATGGAGGAGTCCCTGAGTTCAGGGTCCCACACCACATAAACACATAAAAAGACATCCCTGGCCTTTACATACATGCCTGTAGGCAAAACTCTCATACACATAAATTTTGTTTTAAAAGATGAATAAGTATTTAGAAAAAGAATATTTAGGAAAGAAAGCAGGGAGCACATGTGAATGTTGAGAGAGTCAGCATTCCTTAGGGCAAAAAGCTTGGCACACCCCAGGAGTGCACAGTTGTGAATGGAATGGGGAAGGGTGAGAGGCAGAGCCTCATATGCAGTCAGACTCAGATCATGACAGGTTCTTAAGCCACAGCAAGAGGCTTGAGGTTTATTGTGCTGTCATGGCGAGGCAACAGAAAATTTATTTTTTATTTCTATCTTCCTGTTTCTTCTGCCCCCCTCCCCCTGACACCCATCTTTCAACTTCATGGTGTTTGTTTGTTTGTTTGTTTTGTGGTTGTTGTTTCTTAAAAGATTTTGTTTTTATTCATGAATATGTTCATGGGTGTGTGATTTTATGCTATGTGTGTGCAGGTACCTGTAGAGGCCAAAAGAGGGCCTTGGTCTTGGCAGCTATAGGCTGTTATAGGCTGTTGTGAGCAATTCCACATGGCTACTGAGAGCTGGACTAGGATCTCCCGGATGAGCAGTAAATGCTCTTAACCACAGAACCATCATTCCAGCCCCTCTACTATCTGTTTTCATGTACTTACAGTAGCTGTATGTTTGCTTCATTAGATCCCATGCAGAAGTGAGATAGTGCTGTGTCTTTCTGCATCTAACATTTCATTAGGATGCTGTCCTCTATCTTCATCTCTTTCGTTACAACAGTTTCTTTTCTGAGACAATGATATTCTGATCATGGGAACTCATAAGTAAGTGATGACTTAGGTTTTCCAGCCATAAACTGGTCTGCTGCATGTGGTCGCAGGGAAACAGGCCATTTGATGGCTGTCACAGGCTGAGGATGGTGTGCAGTGCTGAGACACGTGCCTGCTGGCTTCACCCCTAGTTAAAGCAATAAATAGAAAGCTCTCCTAGTCATCCAAAGGCAACCGCTGCTCAGGGCTTTAGGCAGGGCTTTACCAGCAGAAATTATGAAAAGTTGGTGGAGTCAAGATGCATTTTTCTGAAGTGTAAATGTCAAGATTTGAATAAAAGAAGGGAAAGAAAAGAATTAATGGAGTATTTGGTTCCCGGTTTAATCAGAATTACCTATGTGGGGGATATTAACTGGGAAAAGAAGATGTGGAACATCTTCCTTTGAGCAAGGTATAGTTGAACTGTTCACAGGAAATGTAGAAGTAGAAGGGCCAGCAGGACATGCTCTGAGTTCAAAGAAGAGATGCGGGCCAGAAATGCGAGTGTGGGGGCGCATTACTGTGGATGCCAGCCCAGGACAGGAAGAGGTCACTTAAAGAGGACATATAACAACCCCACTGCTCTTCTGCTTAGAATGCAGAGCAGAAGGAAGCCAGGAGGTGGGAGGAAAATAGTGAAAAATAAACCAAAAGAAGAAAGTAAGTGTTTTTAAAAAGGAAGACTTTGTTTATGTTGGTGGAAGGTCAGGTAAGACTAAAGACTGTCAAAAGTTTTGTTTTGTGGGTTTTTTTTTTTTTGGTTTATTTGTTTTTGTTGTTGGTGGTGGGTTTCTTCTTCTTCTTCTTCCTCCTCCTCCTCCTCCTCCTCCTCCTCCTCCTCTTCTTCATCTTCTTCTTCTGAGACAAGATTTCTCTGTGCCCTGGCAGTCCTGGAACTCACTCTGTAGACCAGGCTGGCCTTGAACTCATGGAGATCCATCTGCCTCTGACTCCTGGGTATTGGAATTAAAATATGCGCCACCATACCTGGCCAGTGTGTTTGTTTTTTATATTGGTGTTTTGAAATAGAATTTCCCTGGATAATACTGGCTGTCCTGGTACTAGTTCTATAGACCAGGTTGCCACTTTTATTCAGACATCTGCCTGGCACTGCCTCCCTGCTGGGATTAAAGGCTCCTCCACAGCCAGCTGAAGACAGTAAAATATTAGTGAATTATATCTGTAGTGTTTGGATGAAATGTTCTGTAGATGTCTGTTAAGTCCATTTGGCGTTATGATGTCATTTAACTCACATCTCTCTCTACTTTTTTTGTTACAAAGACCTGTCACTTGGTGAGGGTGAGGTGCTCAAGTTGCACTCCTACTGTGCTAGGATTAATTTGTGTCTTCATATTATTTTAGGAAGTTGGGTGGACCTATGATTGGAGCATACATGTTCCCTGCTTTTTGATCCAATCTAGTAGTCTGTGCCTTTTGATTGGTGAACTAAGATTATTATTCATTCAGTGTTATGACTGAATGTTGTATATTGATTATTGAAATTTTGTTGATTTAGTAATACTTCCCCCTCTACTCCCTCTTCCTCTCTTGTTTAACTATTATTCTGTGTGGTTTATTCTTTCCTGTGGCCAGTGGATTTTTCTTTTCATTCCTTCAAATATTTTCTGTAGAGCTGACTTAGTGGTCATGAATTCCTTTAGACTATTTTTATCATGGAAAACTTTTATTTTTCTTTCAGTTATGACAGTAACTTTTCTGGAGATCATAGTCGGGGGTTGGCAGTTGTCTTGCAGAACTTGAAACACCCCCTCCCAGGCTTCTTGGCTTTTAAGTTTCAGTTGATTAATCTGCTGTTTAATCAGTTCTGATGGTCCTGCCTTTCTATGTGACTTGGTGTTTCTCTGTTGCTGCCATCAATAATTTTCCGGCATATTTTGTGTTTTAATTATAACACGAGGAGGGGGTTCTTTTCTGATCGTGTCTGGTTGCTGTCCTAAAATGCCTTTTTATTTTGGTCTGGATTGGCACCTCTTTTTCTAACTCTGGGAAGTTCTCTGTTATGAATCTTTAAAAATAAGCATTTCCTATGCCCTTAGGCCCAGTGAGCTAGCTCAGGGCATAAAGGTATCTGCTGCCAAGCCTTATGACCGGAATTCGATCTTTGAGATCCAAATGGTAGAGAACCAGTTCCTAACAGTTGTCCTGTGACCACCATGTGTGCTTGTGGGAGACTCTATCTCTGTTTCTTTTTCTCTAAAGAAATAAAATAAAAATTGTTTTATACATTCTTTGAACAAGAGCCTTCTCTTCTTTCTATGCCTATTATCCATAGATTTGATCTTTTCAGAGTGGCACATACATCTAGGAAGATAAGCCAATTCAGCTGCTTTTGGAAGCAATTTTCTTTTTACAGTGTTTTAAAAGCATTATCACTCAGGTCCTAGGCATATACTCAAGAGAAATAAAAATATTTCTCTATGAAAATGTTTATCTGGGTCATCACACCAGGATTATTTATAATATTTCCCAAAGCAGAAATAGTTGAGATGCCCATCAGCCAGTGAACAGAGAAAGTCTGCTATATTCACAAGGCAGAATGCTGCGCTGCGCTGCAAAGGGAATGAGCTTTGGAAAGTAGGCTATCATACAAGCCAGCTCCAGGCAGTCCTACATTATGTGATCAGATCATATGCAATGTCAGAACTGGAGAATTCTATAGAGACAGAGTGGGTTGGTGGAGGCTTAGTGCTGGCTAGAGGAGGAGAGTGGCTCGTGCAGGGAAAATGGAGGGAGTGTGGTGAGAACATTCTAACGCTGAGTTCCATTCTGCTTGCACAAGTCTGGGTACACTGAAAGCCACCGAAATAGACACTTTCAAGAAGGGAAAGACCACAGTTGTAACCCGTATCTCATTACGAACAAAGACAAACATATTTTTCTCTTCTTTGGTCAAATTAATTTGTAAATATTTTATTCCTTTTGATATTATTGGGAATGACATTAGTTTTAAAATCTCTTCCAGGTTGTTCATTCTTATTCTACAGAGGCACAAGTAATTCTTTGTTTATTATTATTATTATCATTAGTATTATTGTTTTGTTTTTCTTTTCTTTTTGTTTTGAGACAGGGTTTCTCTGTGGAGCCCTGGCTGACTTGGAACTCAGGCTGGCCTCTGCCTCCCACGTGCTGGAATTAAAAGCATGCATCCCATTCCGGCATTTATTTATTTTTTAAATAGGTGCTTTTAGGATAATTTCTATGACAATTATGAATTAAAAGAGCAAAGAAACTGGGTATGGTGGCTCATGCCTTTACTTCCAGCACTGTGGAAGTGGAAGCAGGTAGATTTCTGTGAGTTTGAGGCCAGCCTGTTTTACCTTGTGAGTTTACAGCCAGTTTGGCCAACACAGTATGACTCTGTCTAAAAAAACAAAAATAAAACAACCAAGCAACCAAACACAGTCACTGCTACCAACAACAAGAAGAACAAAGAGATAGGAACTAGTTCTGTTGTTAGACGGATCAGCATCCATGAGGTACCAGGTATAAACCCTAGTATTATGCAACAATTCAACGGTGTTCGTCTGTAGCCAGTTCTGGTGGCTCACACCAGTAATTCCCGCACTCTGAAGGCTAGGGTTCGAGGCTTGCCTGGGCTACAAAGTGCACTCTAGGTCAGTCTAGGTAACAGAAAGATGTTATCTCAAACAAACAAGCAAAACAAATAAGTAAATAAATGAACATATGATATAATTACACTGAATTGATGATTTTATATCATCCCCACTTGGGTCACCTTGTGAATTAGCCATTTCCTTATTACCATCACTTTCTGAAGCAACTCGTCTACTTTGACCATTTTGGGTATTTATATTGTTTTAAATTTCTGGCAGAATAAAGTGTCTTTTGGTGAATATTTCATTAGTTAAAGTTATTGTATAGTGTTTTATAAGTCAGATTTCCCAAAGTTTATGTACTAACTAAATACAAAGTTTTTAGAGATCTTTTAAATTCTGTTTTGTTTTGTTGAGATGGGACCTTTCTATATAGTTAGGCTTGCCTCGAACTCCCAGTCCTCTTACCTCAGCCTCCTGAGTACTGAAATTATGGGCCAGAACAACCACACCCAGCAAAAGTTGGGTTCTTGACATACTGCCAAACTGCCATTGCTTTTCAAAACATTGTAGTGACTTAGCCATGAAGGAAGATCCTGTTTTACCACAATGTCATTAGCACTGAGAAATATGTATATGTGTCTCTAAAGATTCTTTATTTTTAATGTGCAAATGTTCAAGCACTTGTGAGATGACATTTTTCCTGTGGTTCATATTTGTCTCCTAAATGCATTTTCTTTATTTTGAATCAACTTTTCAAGACTTTTCTTTATTTCTCTTTTAGAGCAAGGTGGGTTTTCATTTTTATTTAGCTGTTGTCACACTCTTAAAGAACCTTTTTCTCAGCCCATTGTCTGTATTCTATTTATATCTTGATGTTCAGAAGTCATCCCTACTGTATAATTAATCCTGGCAATCTCTTCTATAGCTTTTCCATTGCTTTTATACTTTGAAATCTTTTCTGTGTTCAAATTTATAATAACTTTTCAACTCTATTTTCTTCCAGTTTTACATATGGTCTCTAATCCATCTGGAAATGATTTTGGTATGTGGTATGTAAAGTATTTACTGAAAAAAAAATAGTTTTAGTCAAATTGATGTGGTAGGCTAGACTCTTTGAAAACAGGAAGTGTGTTTTATTCACTCTTGGGGTTCCTTGACTTTCCCAGGCAGAAGCGTGGCTACACCCAGCCTCTGTTTCCTTAGGGTCTAGTAGCCTGAGCGTGTTTAGGAACGATGGCCTCTCACAGCAGACACTCTGCAGAAGGCAGAACCCGTGACACACTACTGGTGCCCCTACACCTCCCAACTTGGCCTTGCTGAAATGCTCTACCCTAGGTCTGCGCAGACTCAGGAAAATGCTCCTGTTTCCCCTAGCGGCTTCCCTGCCTCTGGCCAGCAGCGCCCCCTGGTGTTGCCTTTCATTTGCTGGCTCCGACATGCCAGTCCATGAGAGGCAAGAAGCCATTTTCTGGTTGCCTTTTAATATTTTGAATATGGAGCAGAGGAACTATTGGGGGCGGGGCTATTAACACAGCTCCTTAGCGACAATGACCAACACAATGATCTTCCTCCTCCCACATCAATGTCTGGAGCTGTGAGCTCTGACGGGAAGCTTAAAACAAGGTCTGTAGAGTGTGCTAAAGTTGAATTTTATTAGACAAGGAAGAATCCATGAAACTTTCAGGGAACAGAAAGTTCAAAGAACCTAGTAGTTAGCATTCGAATCTAATTGAAGGCGATACAAGATAGTATTACAATAGAAAACATGTTGTTGACTCAAGTTGGAACTTTAACATCCCAGAAAGAAGCTAACAAGTAAGGAGCCAAAGCAGGACCACCAAGAAAGCCAAGAGAAGCCCTGGGACAACGGACTACCTGCACACCAAGACCGAATTCAACTGCCTGCATGCGCAGAGCAGCCCAGTCCAGGAATTACTGTAGCTAACATTACAATAGCCGCAAGTCATGCATAATAATGAAGAGATACACTAAAGTGGGCCATTAATGATGGCTTCGGGGTCCACTAAGACACCTCTTGCCACAGCACTTAAAAAATATGAGGGAAAACATACATGATCTATTCTTCTGAGAGTTCTGTGGCAGGACTCCCCATTTCTCTGGGACCTAAACTTTCCTCGGCATTTGACAAATGCTTCCTTAGACCGATGGTACAGCATGCTCTCCTGGGCTTCACTGCTCCTGAATACGGGAAAATCTCCTTCCAGTTCTAAGTCAGGGAAGTCTGCACCTGGAAAGGCACACGCTTCTGGCCCTGGCTACCATTATTCCTTTATATTCCCCAACCTCCTGCCTTTCTCTCTGACGGTCTCCTGGATGCCCTCTGTTAGCCCATACACCTTCAGGTTTCCCTTTTTGTAACCAGATTCCCTCCTCAGCCATGTGCTCACTTTTATTTTATTTTTTCGCAACTGCCTTTCCTTAGCCGAATGTGTGGGCTCTTTCATCTTTTAGGCTTTCCCCTCAGGAGGGAGCCTGCTCAGTGTTAATAGTGTGTGTAGAAAGAGTGGTTTTCACGTGAGTTGATTCACATATACCTCGGCAACTGAGAAAATGCTTTCTTTGTCTCTGTGATGCTATTTGTTTCTTAAAACTCATTTAAACAAGGTGCAGCCGCGCATGCTTGTAATTCCTGCACTTGGGGAGGAGAGGCATGTGTATCACGGTGAGTTTGAGGCCAGCCTGGTCTACAACGTGAGTCCAGGACAGCCAAGGCTACACAGAGAAACCCTGTCTCGAAAAACCAACCCCCCCCCAAAAAAAAAGTGTTTCACAGTTTAAGCCGGGTGCAGTGGTACATGCCTGTGATCCCAGCACTTGGGGAGGCAGAGAAAGGAAGATCTCTGTGAGTTCAAGGCCAGCCTGGTCTACAGAGCAAGTTCAGGACAGACAGAGAAACCCTGTCTTGAAAACTAAAAAGCAAATAATGAAAAAAAAACAACTCATATTTAAGCCTGGCATGGTGATAATCTCAGCATCATGGAGGCTGAGACAGGAGGACTGTGCATTAAAAGCCAGCTCAGGACCAGCAAGATGGCTCAGTGGATCAGGATGATTTTTGCCAACCCTAAAGACCTAAGTTTGCTCCCCAGACCCCACAGAGTAGAAAGATAGAATTGACTTCTGCAAGTTGCATATGCTATGGTATGCACATGTAAACACACACATACACACACATTAAATAGCTGTATTTTTTTAAACATTTATTTATTTATTGTATGAGTACTCTATCTGCATGTACACCTCCATGCCAGAAGAGGGCATCAGGTCCCAGTAGAGATGGTTGTAAGCCACCATGAATGAACTCAGGACCTCTGGAAGAGCAGACAGTACTCTTACCTGCTGAGCCATCTCTCCAGCCCCTAAGCAACACATTTAAATCAGAATTAAATCAGAATACTTTTTCTCAGTTATAATCGAGTGCCTTCTTTCTTTGGAAAAAGAGGATGTAATTTTCCTCACTCCTAAGCCTAAGCAGAGCACCATACAGCTGCAGTCCCAGCATTTGGGATTCGGAGGCAGGAGGATTGCAAGCTAGAGACAAGTGTTTTTAGTTTGTTGGCCAGTTTGGGTTTGAAATATGTGTGTATTTTTATTTAACGTGTATGTATATTTTGCTTGCTTTTACTGCCTATGTCACACATGTGTGCAGTGCCTGTGGAGGCCAGCAGAGGGCATTGGATACCCTGGAACTGGAGTTCCAGACAGTTTTGAGCTACCACAGTGGGTGCTGGAAACCAAACCAGGTGCTTCTGGAAGAACAGCTAGTGCTTTAACCACTGAGCCACCTCCCCAAGCCCTCCAGACAGGTGTTGATCCAGAAAGAGGCTCTCTCAAAAGTTAAGTTTTTTTCTGTTCCTATTTACAGTTCATCAAGTCACAATTAATCTAATTAATTAATTAATCAAAATTTCCTCAGAGCTCCGATGCAGTGGCCACCATGGACTTTCACCATCTTTATCTTTGGCAGCTGACCTGTTTTTTTGCTTTGAACTTCGGACCTAATTTTAGGGCTTTACCGTTGTTTCCACTGTTTATACCTTTCATGACGAGAGTCCGCTCTGGTTTGGATATGGTTTGTGTCGTTCCAAGACCCATTGTGATTTTGGTCTTGGTGTGTAGGCAGTACTGTTAGGAGCTTGTAGAAACATGGAGTCCTGCGGACTGTGAGCAGTTCCTCAGGCTCTTCAGGAAGAAGAGACTGTGAGGCCACAGCCTCTCTCAACTTCCTAGCTGACGCTATAAGCACTCCCGCACAGGCATGGTGTTGAGGATATATATATTTGACAATACATGCTTGAATATATGAACACATGGAAAATGATATTATGAGCAGGACTATGTGACTGAAAAGTTTAAATGTACACTAGGATTATTGTCCCTTTGTAGCTCATATTTTTCATGTGTCTTTCCTGTTTCATTTAGAGTAAGTACCCTAGTATTTGTACAATATATGTCTTGTTTTCATAAAACCAGATAAATTCTTTAAGCACTTAAAATAATGAAGCTAAAGAATTGTTTGTTTGTTTTTGTGCCAGTGCAACCATCCCAGGTGGAAGAATGTGATGGGTAAGGATATGGGATATGTGTCCATCCCTTGTGAGACTCTGGACAAGTTATCCTCACTGGGTCTCAGTACCCTGAGATACTTAAATACAAAATAACAGTAATGGTAAACAGGTAGTATGAATATTTATTTATGTAAAACACCGGTCTTGGCCTACAATGATACCTTTCGGATGCGGTGGTGAGGGAAAATGAGGATTTGCATGAAGAGTAAAGCAGGTGGTGGCAGATTAACGACTGCGGGAGAGGACAGTACAACAGCAATGCTTCTGTGAAGGACGGAACAGAAACCGGATGTCTCGGTCTCTTTCCCCTCTAAAGGCCGGGACCCTGTCAGCTGCTGAGGATCAGCTGCTTGGAACCTGAGGACGGAGGCAAAGAGAGATGGTGCCCCTGGCACGCTTCAAAGCATGCATGTCGAGATTTTGTTGGCTGAAGGAGGATGAAAGGAATGGCAATGGAGAAGGTACATTGAGACTGTTTTAAGGCAAGCTTGCACAAGTAGTCTTTGATTACGTGTAAATACTTTTTACTGTTCAATATTATTTTTTTTAAATTAAGAAGTATGGTTTAGTTCTCGGATTACTATAAAAGATATACAATGAATAGTCTCATTTTGTCCTAGCTCTTTCTAGTTATCCTTCTGGAGTTTGCACGCATATCCAAACAGATAGGGACAATTGCTTTTTTTTTTCCTCTCTCTCTCCTTCACAAAAGAAAGCACACTATTGTATTCATTAGTCCTATACCTTGCTTCTAATTGAAAATATGAAGGCCTTCCAGCAAAGCAAGAGGCTTTTTCTTTTTGGTCAGTGCATAGGGTTTTATAAGGGAAGAATGAACTTGGTCCTGGGTCTGTGAGTATACACGACAGCTTAAAAGTCCAGAAATAGAATTATTGGGTCACCGAGAAAGGATCTTGTGACTGTAAGGTTACTAGGTCATTTCCCCTAGAATTTCTACCAATCTGTGTTTGTACTAGTAACATTAACAGAGCCCAGGTTTTCATTTTTCTTTTGGCTTTAAAAAACACAGTTGCTTTTTTCCCCCACATGCCTGTGTCCTTCTTGTTTTCTTTTGTGGCTTTAGAGGACATTCTCATTCTGATATTTTAAAGGAATTTACACTGCCTTTTGGGGCTTCTCATAACTTCATATTTTAACTCTTAAGTCTGGCCCTTTGAGAATGTATCCTGACTATGTGGTATGAGGTCTGGATGCATTTTTTTTGGGTCCAGCTGGCTACATAGATGTCTAAAGCCAATTTCATTAAAAATCTGCTCTTTTTGTCCACTGTCTTCAAACACCATCTTTATCATATTATATCAAGAATTCCTAGGGGGGTGGAGGGGGAATCTGTCTGTCTGTCTTTTTTTGTTTGTTTGTTTGTTTGTTTGCTTTAGAGACAGGGTTTCTTTGTGTAGCCCTGGCTGTTCTGCAATGCTATAAACCAGGCTGGCCTTGAACTCACAGAGATCTGCCTGCCTCTGCCTCTCCAGGGCTGGAATTATGGCACGTGCCACCATCGCCTGGCTTAGTCACACTTCTTATCTGGTGTTTTCATAGTTCAAGTTTTATAGCATATGTTGTCATCTGATAGGAGCTGGTACCTCCTGAGTGCTTGTTCTTTCTGAAAATTTCTGGCTCTTATTTTTTCACCCTCTCCCCAGGTACATATTCTGAAAACAGAATTTGTTTCTCCTTGCTAGAGTTGCAGAACTCAAATTTTCCTCTTTTTGAGTAACATTGATCAATAAAAATACTAAATAACCACAGCATAGTGGGCATTCTGTTGTTCCTAAATTTAGAGAAAATGACTCCCATGATTTCTGGTAAGATGATCGCTATTATGCTGATATTTGTGCGTGAATTTCTTTTTTATGCATGTGAGTGTTTTGCCTATATGTATGACTATGCACAACATGTGTGTCTGGTGCCCATAGGAGCCAGAAGAGTAGCCCAGATCCCATGGAACTGGAGTCACTGATAGCTGTAAGCCTCATGTGGTGCTGGGAATCCAACGCAGATCCCCTGGAAGAGAAGCCAGTGCTCCTAACAGCTGAGCTATCTCTCTAGGCCCTGTGAAATTTAAACATTCAGAAGTCCAAAAGCGGCACAGATAAATATTTTAGAGTTGCAGAGATAACAAGATGATTATTGTATACCTTCTATTTAGAGTTCATGGACGCTAGCATCCCTATCTTATCATGATATGCTTACCAAAGCTAAGGGATGAAAATTGATTATATGTGTGTGTTGAATCAGGTTAAAGGAGAATTCATTTATTCTTCTTTCTGAGTCTCTTTTGTAAGCATTGCCCTCTATCTTGAGAGGCTGTAGCCAGGGAAAATTGTGGAAGTGATGGCTTGTTTTTAGTCCTAACAATTGCTTTGGGGCTGAACCCTGGGTAGGGGATTGTGGGAGTTGGAGGAGGATTGTGTGTGTACCCATAGGTTTTCCTGAGTTGAAGGTCTCTCACTTTTTAGGCATCACTAACAGTCTAGCACAGAGACCATTAAGGAAAACGGAAGGTAGTGGAGCTGTCAACACATTCTCAAAGCCATAGAGAAGCAGTCCCTCCAGGCTGCTGAGCTGGTGTGGTGGGCAGGCACTTGGATTCAGAAACAGGATCAGATGGCAGAAGGTGAACTGGTGCTCGTCAAAGAAAAGAGTCTCCAGAAAGCTCAGCAGCAGAAGCAAGAAAGGCTTTCTGAAGGACTTGGAGAGTACAGAGAATCTTAGTGGGGGAGATTGTGTGCAAAAAGGAGACTGGAAAGGTAGTTTGCCATTTCTAGAGACTTTACACCCAGGTGTAAAATACTGGACAGTTCCTTCGCAATACTGGCCAAGAAATATCTTCAAATCAATTTTTTGAAGCTAAATGCGGAAAGGGTGTTGTTTCTTTGTGAGAGACTTTGGATAAAAGTCACTCCTCCACCAGCTCTTCTAAAACACAGAAAGAGCAGGAATATGCTGTTGGGTTTACCAACCTCGGAAATACTTCACTATGAAACTTTAGAGTAGAAGCTTGGGTGCTCCACTATTATGAATCACCATGAAAACTCAATGGCACCATCATCTCACAGCCAAGAGGACAAACTTCATAAGGCTGTGAAGGAAAGCTATTTAAGGAAAGAAATAGGATTATGGTCCTGCTGTAATTCTTTGCAAACCATTTGTTTGTCTTTTTACTTAAGATGAAAACATGCCCTCTAAATTTTATTGGTTTTGTTACATCAACCACCTGATATTTATATTCTGGCATTCTTTGCTGGACTGACCCACCACGTGGAAAGACTAGGTTTTCTGGGGCCATTGTGTCTGAGTGAGCCATCTCTCCAGATCCTGTAACTCCTTTCTTTCTTTTTTTTATTTTAAAGTAATCTTAATTAGGTTTCTGTATAAATGCTACTCTTTGAAGAAGTAAAAACATTTTGGAATTGTTTGAATAGCAAAGATCAATCAGTCTTTAGTAGAAGCTAGTGGGACTTGGGGGCCTCCTGTCTTATGGGATAAGTAGACAAGAAGTTGAACAACACTTTTTTTTTTTTCCATACAAACTGTCAGTATTTTTTGTTAGTTGGGACTAGTTTGATTAAGTTGCCTAAAAAGCCATATATTCTCCCAGGTGTTCAGTTTTATTTCCAAAGTTATGCAAACAGCATTTTTTCCAATTGAAAAAAAATCTTGTTTTGATCTGTATTATCCACTTTTGTGATTATTTCTCACAGTGGAATATATGTTGATTTTTATTTAACAAACCTATTTGTTTTGCTTTTTTTTTTTTTTAAAAAAAGTCATGTTTAACTTTATTCCTGTTCTTTAAATTCTCTCAATTTTCTCTAAATGTGATATACATTTAATTAATTTGTTTCTATTGCTCTTTCATCTTATTATTTGAGATGATGAGTTTTAACTCCTCCATTTTAACACACTAGAAAAAACCTGTTGGCACTGTTGTAGCTAGATGACAGTCTGAGGATGAGGCATTCAATATAGTTAGAATCATATTCTAACACACTAGAAGAAAGCAGGCTCCTTGTAACCTTTTAGTGTATTATTTTTCCAAGACAGAGTTTTTCTGTGTAGCCTTGGCTGTCCTGGACTCGCTCTGTAGACCAGGCTGGGCTTGAACTCACAGAGATCTGCCTGCCTCTGCCTCCTAGAGTGCTGGGATCACAGGCATGCACCACTGCACCTGGTTCCTTTTAAGTGCAATTAAAACTTGCCAACTATAGTTATTTTTGCTAAAATAAATGGAAGTAACTATATTTTAAACTAATCAGTTTATATTTCTGGAAGTTGAAGCTAGGATCATGCATATTCTAGGAGAACATTCTACCTGAGTTACAACCCTGGGGTACTGGCTGATTTTGTGTCAACTTGACACAAGCTAGAGTCATCAGAGAGGAAAGAGCCTTAGTTGAGGAAAGGCCTCCATGAGAGCCAGCTATAAGACAGTTTCTCAATTAGTGTTCAATGGGGGAGGGCCCAGCCCATTGCAGGTGGTGCCATCGCTGAGCTGGTGGTCCTGGATTCTATCAGAAAGCAGGCTGAGCAAGCCATGTGGAACAAGCCAGTAAGCAGCACCCCTCCATGGCCTCTGCATCAGCTCCTGCCTCCAGGTTCCAGCCCTGCTTGAGCTCCTGTCCTGCTGTCCTTTGGTGCCGGAGAGTGATGTAGAAGTGTAAGCTGAATAAGCCCTTCTCTCCCCAGCTTGCTTTTTGGTTGCGACATTTTGTCACAGCACTGGGAACCCTAACTGAGGCACTTAGGGAGAAAAGTATAGATGCTGCGCAACTTACAGAGGTGTTGGAGTCAATAAAACTATCATAAACTGAAAATATCACTCTGAAAATTACCCAATCTACTGACCAGCATAGCCTCACGTAGCCTGCCTTACACAGGTTCAGGATACTGACCTGTACTATAGTTGGGTAAATCATCTACCCTCACAAAATCTATTTAATAGGAAAGTGCTGACCATCTTTCACATTTGCTGAATACAGTGTTTCTTGGTGTTCTTGGGGGAACTAAATCCAAGACCCTCACAAGTCCTTTATATAAAATGGTACCGTATTTGCATAAAATTTATACACTCTGCCAACTGGTTACAACGCCTAGTTGAATGGATAGTTTGGGAATATTGGCTATAGTGTGTTGTTTTGAGAATAACACAGAGGGGAAGAGTCTGTACCGGTTAGTACAATTTTTTTTTCCTGGATATTTTCAGACCTGTGATCACTTCTCAGCCTGAGACTTCAAGAGTGCAGCCAGCCAGCTGCATCTGTAACCGGAACATACTGGAGGCACAGCGGCTGGTGACTGCTGGGGCATGAGAGTGACTGGAGGCTGAGCCTGGCTATTGCTGCCCAGCCATGGGCCTGAGGTCTGAGTATGTAGACTGCCTACTGATTACTTGGGAAAAGACCCCAAGAGTAGTTTCTGCTGAATGAGGCCCAAACCAAAAGACAAGCCATCATAAGCCAGAGACCTGTTTGTTGGCCTGTAGCTACCTGGACAGAGAGGCAACATCCTATCAACATGACCTGTCCCTAGGTGGATCATCTCTATACCAGAACATCTCTATACCAGAATTCCACTCGTAGACCCCGTAGTCAACCACTCTAGACAGAGACAGTAGAAGTCCAGAGCCTGGAAGACAGTGCGTCTTCCCCAGGCATGCCGACTAGTGGCACTAGTGCCTCCCGTCCTGGGAGAGATGTCCCTTTTCTCCAAGGCTCCACTCTCTCCATAGCTCCTATCTTTCATCTCTTTGATTTTTAAAAAGTTCGCCAGTTACCTCTGTCCCCTCAGCTTTCAGCTACAAATAAACTTAAATCTTCACGCTAAAACCCAACCAAACACGTTTCATGTCTCTTTCCTCCTGCAGTGTCTGCTCCTCTTTCTTCAGTACACACAGCCTCTACCCCAAGCATCGGCCACCAACTCCTCCAGCCATTGCATTGCCTGGCCCCACCATGGATGGTTGTCCCAATGACAAGAGCCAATGACTTCCTTTCCTAAGCCCCATCCACAACAACCAGGGTCTTGACTTCTAAAGAAAGCAAACCCATCTTACTGGTCTTTCCTTTCCCATGAACTCAGCCCTCACTCTGCATTGGGCGCTGATTTGCTCCTCCCAAAACAACTTTATTTTGCCATCTGCTTTTGGCCTCAAATCTGAAGTAAAAATGTCCAGTGTAGAAGTATTTTTGCAAATTTTCTGCTCTGTGACAGTGTTCAAATATAAGCTATTACAAGTCATTTAGATTATTACTGATTGAAAGAAATTAACTTCAATTTGTAAAATGTATGTGAAAGTGATTACAAACAGCATTTTCTTATAGAATGGAAAGTCAAACAATCCACCCACCCCCATTTTTGTTTTGAGACCCCCCCTTTGTGTAACCTTGGTTGTCCTGGACTTGCTTTATAGACCAGACTGGCCTCGAACTCAGAGATCTGTCTGCCTCTGCCTCCTGAGTGTTGGGATTACAGGCCAAAGTGACTGGCTATGAAAACAACCATTTTTGTTTTTCCTTTTTTCTTTTTGGTTTTCTGAGACAGGGTCTCTCTGTGTGTCCAGGCCGGTAGTTCTGAAACTCACTTTGTAGACCGGAATGATTTTGAATTCAGAAATCAGAGCTCTGCTTGACTCGGCATCCTGTGTGCTGGGATTAAAGGAGCGCTTCGCCTCTTCTGGCTAACAACTATTCTTTTAAAAAAGTGTTGGTTGTTTTGATGCAGACAAACTGAAACTTGAATTTATGCAGGGGTTGGGGAATAGGGGGTGGTGAGACACATGAGAATTTACAGAGAAAAATGTGGCCATGTCTATAGTGCCATTCTTTCTTGGAAAACTGTCTTTTCCAGTAAGTGTTAGATTTCAAACCCATGACAAACTGGCTGAGGTGCCTATTTAACATGCCAAAGTGGGCCTGGCCGCCAAGTTCTCCCTGCATCCCTCAGTCCCTACCTGTTGTTACAGGGCCCTCCTGGCTGCATATCCTAACCCCTACCCTAAACTTCAGTCCAGGGGCCAGGCTGCCCTTCCCCCAGCTGTCTTTTTCTATAGAATCCAGCCATTTTGGTTCCTTGTCCTCTTTGGGGCCTCCTAGCTGCTGTACCTGGTTCCCCTCATCTTCTCTACCTTACCTTCTCCTCCTACCTCTCCTCGAATGGCTCAGGGTCATGTCCACTCTGGACTCTCCCAGCCAGATGTTTCTGCCTCTGACTATGTCTACCTTTTATCCACAATAGACTTTTTCCTCCATACATAGGAGCGGTCATGTCCTTTCTTTTTCCTTTTTTTTCCCCCATTCACTAACACACCTAACTAACAGCGGTACTATGGAGATGATACAGTAGGCCGGGAGCCCAGAAAGGGGACACACAACCAAAAAGGGGCAGTGATGCCCATGACATCTGTAGCCTTCTTAGTCTTAGGAAAAACACTTCGGGCTGAAGTTCTCAGTAACTTTATTTTCTAAAAATATGCCCTAGGGGTATGTTTTCTTCAAAACCATTTTTACTCCTTTAAAAATAAACAGAAACTAAAAGCTTATCTCCACACAGGCTGCTTGGAGTCAGCCTAGTGCCTTTCGGAAAGCGTTCAGGTCCCTCTGGAGCAGTTTGGCACCCGGCCTCTGCAGGGCGCGGGCCTCCCAGCAGCTCCGGATGATGCTCTGCAGCGTGTGTCCCTTCCCGGAGGTGGTGAACACCGCCCCCGCCAGTGACGGGCGCAGATTGTAGGCTACCACTGCGTACTGCACGTACTGAGGCTCGCCCGAGTAAGGCACCTCCCTGGTGGTCATCTGCCACAGAGTGATGCCGAAAGAGTAGATGTCAGCTTTGGGCGTGGCGATCTCTCCTTTCAGGAGTTCCGGAGCTTGGTGTGTGTACGTGCCCCCTATGTGGCGAGGGGATGTCTGCAGATCCTGCAGCTTCTGGGAGCAGCCGAAGTCACTGATCTTACAGACGTCCTGCTCACTGATTAAAATGTTTGCTGGCTTCAGGTCCAAGTGCAAAATGCTTTGTGAGTGGAGGAAAAGCAGGCCGTTAACAATATCTAGGGAATACTTGAGGCACTTCCCCAAACTCAGTTGCTCTCTGCAACTGAGAGACTCCGGGGAGCGGGTGGCCCCGTAGATGACTTGGTGCAGAGTCACATTGCCCCCGAACTCCATGATTATGGTACCTAGGCTGTTGGAGCCCTCTGGTGTGTCCGTGCTGGCGGCCACAACCCGGACTATATTATCGTGGCGCAGCCTTGCAATGTTGAGTTCAGCCCAGAAACTCCGCTGGGATGCACGTAGGTTCTTGGTACACTTGTTCACTTGCTTGATGGCCACAGGAACACCGCGGTAGGTGGCTTTGTACACTGAGCCGAACCCCCCAGAGCCCAGCCTGTACAGCAGGCATACCTGTTCCCAGTCAATGGAGCACCAAGCCAGCCGGCGTGGCAGCCGGGGGACTGGGGGAGGAGTGGCTCCCAGGCAGAGCTTCCCTGCCTTCCGTGGGGCCACCAAGGGGCTGCTGCAGGGCCGCGAGTCCACCGATGGTGACAGCTGGCTAGGGAGGTAGCGACACAAGGCTAGAGGCGATGGCATGACACCCTCAGATGAGACAGCCACCAGGGACACTAGGAACAGCCAGAGAAGTTGGGAGGCACCCCAGCCCCTTTGCCTCTTCCCTCGAATTCTCAAAATGAGCCACACCTGTGCTGTCACACCTTGCCACTGTTTGCTTTGTTTTAAATCAGGTGGGGCTGAGGGGCGTGCAGATGAAGGCTGGCAGCCTCAGATGAAACCATTGCTTTCTCACCGATTGAACAGCATTGGCCTGCCCCAGAGCTCAACATTTCTTTTCTCATAATAATAATAATAATAATAATAATAATAATAATAATAATAATAATAATAATAAATTGAAGTACCATCTGATTAACATTAATTGGTCCTAAGACCGAAGAGAGAGAGAAAAAAAAAGTACAGCGAACTTGGCGCACACTTTTCAGGCTATAATGATAGTGCTTGTCTCCAGCTGCATTAAATCACTCCCAGCAACTATTGGCTGCAAGAGTTGCAATGCAAACAGCAGACATTTGTTGAACCACTTGCCAGGATTATTAGATGCAACCTTCATAAGAATTAACATTTGTAACTTTAATGTCATTGATCCAGATGGACTCACTGATACAAGTCAGAACACACACCTCCTAAGTTCATCAGAAGGGAGAATTCTCATACTGTATTTGATTTATACAGCGAGTTAAGACTTCTTAGCAATATGCTGACTTCCTATTAATCCTTCCTTCCCAAGGCAAGTCAGGTCACCCAGTGAGCTTGTTCACAAGACAGATTTCAGACTTCACAGCAAATGGGTTACTGGAATTTAACGCAGAGCTGGGGGGTAGGAAGAAAGGAAAATAGTGATGGTGATGACCATAGCTGTAAGTAACAGCAAGCATGGGAAAACAGAAGAAAAAGCCAGGAGAAATAGACATGGCACAGAATCACTGGTACCCATCCACCATATGGAAAAGCAGATCTTGAAAATAAATTCAGGCTCTGGCCATCAATCCACACATTAATCCTTTCTGATTTTTATAATAATATATTCATTTCCCTGCCATATTTTTGGTGGGGAAAAGAGCAACTCTGCTCCCAACAGTCCCTCCCAGTGGTTAGGAGCTTAGTCACATGGCAAAGTTTTTTTTTTTTTTTCTTCACACAGGTGATCAGTGATCACTTTTTGTGCAACAGCTGTGCACTTCTGACTTCAGAATTCTACGTTTTGAGAAGGCAAACTAATCAAAGAGAACCGCTCACATAAACAATTCAAAGTTCATGCAACTTCAGGTTTCTACTTGATAGTAATGATACGGTTTAGTTTGTCATCTTGCACATAAATGTTTGTTTGAGCCTCAATGCTTTAGGTAAAAAATTGTTATAATAACAGTTATTAAAATAAACATTTTGGGAGAATAAAAGTTGAGTAGTTTTCGACAGATTAAGAGGATGAAATCTTAAAAATGTAAACTGTGGAGCATTTTAATAGACACCCCATTCTGTGCAATTTTGTCAAACCCCAAATGAAAAGGAAAATAGAGAGCACAGCAAAATTGAAAAGTACTGAAATTATGCTACAAATTTGCTCAGGAGCTATCACGTAGATAAAATTACAGTTGAGGACTCTGAACTGTGGACTTCAGGAGGGTAAGAGTAAGAGGTTGCCTTAAACCTCTGGGTGTCACACAAAATACATTATGATGCGATTTATTATTTTGCAACTTTTAGTTTTAAGCCAACCTCGTGAACAATTCACTTTTAAAGTCCAGTTTGGTATTCATCCAAAATGCAAGGTATTGGTGAAAGGATGAGTCACTGCGCATGCACAAATCTCAAGTTTATTGCATCCATCATCTGCCCATCTTCTCAAGTTTTTTAATTACAGGGCCACTGTTCACCACTTGGTTCCTGTTATAGTTATTTCAAACTACAAACAGGTTACATCCTGATAACCCCACCCATCATAGGCTGAAAATACTGATAAGCGGAAAACATATTTATTAATGCTTTACCTACCAGCTGTCAGAGATGGTTATTAACCCTCTGACAGCCGTATAGAAGGTGTCCTCAGCTCAGGAAAGGTTTGTTGAGTGCATCCAGATGTCACATCATTATAAAATTAAAACATGGTAGATTGGAGTCTTATAAATCAAACTATGAAGACTGGCTACATTACACTTCTTACTAGGCAAACTGGCATTACTCTGAAAAGATCTACCACCGTTATTAATTTTCTTTCCTATAACGAATACGTTCTTATTGTGACTTTAATTAACTTTATTTAATGCTGACTTTGTGTCCACACTCTTTAGTATTTTCAAGCTTTGATGGGGTTTTCAGGGTGTAAGCCATGTGTAGTTTAAAGTACCTGTCAAAGAAAACAAATACTGAAGAGTAGACATAAAATTTAAAAACTTGAGATGTGCAGGTAATGGATGCGATGAACTTGAGATTTGCACATATCATGAATCGTACTTTCACAACTACCTTGCGTTTTGGGTAAATACTAAACTGACATTAGAAATGAAATGTTTGTGGATCTCATAAGTAATATAGAGCTAAAATATCAAGGCTTTGGGTTTAGATGGCTGGGTTTCTTTTACACTATTTATTTCCACCCCTGAAAAGATAAACACACCCAAACTTAGGTTTCTGAGGAAGACCCACAGATTTCCAAATTCTCCTTTGCTCAGGATTTATGATAGGTAGCCCTTAAGTGCTGTTGTTTTTTGTTGTTTGTTTTTTTTTTAAATGAAACTCATTGAAATAAAACTCTAGAATTTTGGGGGCTACACCAAGTAAAAAATAAAGACGTGTTAATCAGCACTAGTTTAAAATAACGTACGGGGGCTAAATAAATTCATTTTATTGTACGCTGAAGGTTTAAGGTGTGTTTTCCGGAACTTTCGTTTTGAAGTTTAAGTGTTAAAAGCATGTCACACTATCTAACCGTAAACGTCCAATCCACGGAGCGTTATCTTTGATCTGATCAAATGCAATAAGGCTTTGTGATCTCCAAAGGCAAAAGGCAGGTATCAGGGCAGGTGCGCCCGAGGGCAGGAAAGGAGGCTGCGCCGTTCCCGACAGCTCCTGGAAGGGTGCACTTCTGCTCCTTACGATGCAGGCTCCTGGACCCGCAGCATCAGCACGTTTATCGGATGTGGCAACAGACCCAGAGTGTACAGCTCCCGGGACGCCGCTCGAGGCTGGAGCCTCTCCGGGCGCATAGGCTAGCCCTGCCCGCGCTTCCCTCCCTGCTCCGCGTCCCGGAAGTCGCGCGGCGGCGCCGTCGGACCCGCCCGTGGCTGCAGCCGACCGGGGAGGGGTCGGGAGAGGGGACGGCACATGGCTGGAGCCTCGGGGGTCCCCAGAGGCCACCGAGGGGCGCCCGCCTTTCCGTGCAGGCTAGCGCGTCTCAGGGTCGTCGCGCAGCCGTCGGGAGGCCTTTTAAGAGGGTCTTAAACTCGACAGACAGACGTCACGACGGCGCTGGAGACCCGCGAGGGTTGGGGTTGGGGTGGGGGTGGGGCGGGGAGCAGGCCTGCTCGCGCACGCGCAGTCCTGCACACGAGCTGCTCGGGGAGCTGGGCGGCGGGGCGCGCGGGGAGCTCGGGTTACATCCAGCCGGATTTCCGACTGGCGAAATTGGGAGTCGTAGAGTTTGGAGCCCTTGGTGTTTTGTTCCTCCGTCTCCCATTTACCAGCGCTCATTAGGGTCGAAAAACTTTTGCCTTCTTAAAAAACAAAAAAACAGCCACCACAAAAACCAAAAACCCAACGTTAAAACATAGACAGATACGTATCTTACTAAAAATTCCATTGCAGAGAGTCTCGAGTCAAACTTGAAAACAAATCATTGATTTCTCAACCTATTTGTGGCAAGCATTATGCTGTTTACATCCTGAAATTTGAATTTTATACCTACGAACAGAACACTGACTTGTTTCCGTACCCGTGAAGTGCACATATAGAATTATTTTCGTTTCCCTGTGACCAACTTCGAATTTCAGATGCACATTTTGTAGAACTGAAGCAAGTACCGGGGTTAAACTTTTGCACACGACTTGGTTCTGGCCCTCATAGGGGCGTACCTGCTAGCCTCTGGGGTGATGACTTGAGTTTTTGGATTTTAATTCTGAAGATATATATCATATTTAAGCACCTTTTCACTTGATAAGGTTTCAATACATTTAGAAATTTTTACAACAATACTTGTTATAGAGGCGTTTGAGCTTAATGATATCTTGCAGTTTTCTCATCTTCTTGACCGTAAACTGTTTACACATGTTTGAAAACACTTCTGGCTGTAATTTGGCTAGTCTTGGTATCTTTAAGAACAGTTTGCGGGAGCATTCTGTTGGCATCTTTCTTTGAGCCAGAAAACATATGTACTTAATGCTTATAAAGTCTGTATTTCCTTTGGTGGTAAGTGAATCATAATAATAACACTTTTGACTTAAGGATTCAAAAGTAATACAGGCTATCCAATTTATAATTTTTATTCAAATTATTATTATTATTATTTTTGCATTTTAGTTGCTATGGACTCATGACTCTTCTTCATACTTTCAATGTGAGTGAATGAACTACAGTAATAATTACTGCTCACACTGACCCACTTTGACCAGCGAGTGGAACCTGTTGTGTCTGTTTGGCACTGTCCCATTGATCAGAATTATTTCTTGGCCTACACGTGGGTTGGGACAGGCCCACAGTGACTTGTAGAATCCCTTTCTGAAGTGTACCCTAGCAAAATGAAGCTGGAAATCATGACTGCAAAGATAATGCTACACATTAAGTTCATTTTCACCTCTCTGTTCCTCCCTCACTTCAAGGAAAACATACTCTTTCCTTTTAAAAGGCAAATATTCCTACTGACTTTTTAAAATTCCGTTTCAGCAGTATGTTTCTCTGTAAAATATCTTTTTTTAAAAATAAGACTCTGTCTTTTTTTTTTTTAAGATTTATTTATTTATACCATGTTCTGTCTATATGTAGACCAGCAGGCCAGAAGAGGACACCAGATCTCATTATAGATGGTTGGGAGCCACCATGTGGTTCCTGGGAATTGAACTCATGACCTCTGGAGGAGCAGACAGGCCTCTTAACCTCTGAGCCTCTTTCCAGCCCTCAGTTAAATATCTTAAGTTATTATTTTTTTCTTCCTCTGTTCTTGGTCATAGCATCTTCAGTCCAAGAAGATATAATTACTGACTTTTTATCTCAGCAACTATAAATGCAGTTCAGGATTTTTTGCAGTTACTTTGTCCTTACCCTTAAAGTCATGAAGGATGTATAGTCAAATTATTGTCTTACATAATAACTTACTCTGTAAGGATTTGCAGGACATATAGCATGCATAATTATGGTGAAGTTTGATGATATGTGATTATTTAAAATTGAAAGAAGCACAACTATTTTAACTATTATCCCAAGCCCTGAGTTCACTCTGTAACCCATATTGGCCTCAGACTTGCAGCGATCCTTCATTAGCCTCCTGGGTGCTAGACTTGTAGACATGTGCCACTATGTCTGGCTCCAAACCATTAAAAATTGTTACCTTCTAAGAAACCTGCCATATAGTTAACCAAGAATGTCCCTGGAACTGAAGGAAACATTTTAAATTTGTTGTTTTTTCTTTTTTGAAGTTTTTTTTTCTTTAATGTATGGTATGCTTTTCTCAATTTAATATAATCACATACCACCAAATATTACCATGTATAAAACAAAATGATTTTCTAAAGTAATTTTATTATAATCCATTGTCAACCTCTCCCATCCATAATACACACATCCTCCTCAGGTATTTTTCTCTCTCCTTCCCCCTCACCCTGCTGTTTTCCTTTATATATAAAAATTTTCACTCAGTGCTGCTCCCTTCCTTCCATTGTTTCTTTCTTTCCTCCCTTCTCTCCTCCTCCTTCTTCACAAAGACACAATTCTTTTTATTTTCTGAATTTTGGAAAGCATGTAGAGTTATGTGAGATGAGATTTCACTTTCATCTGCTCTAAAATGTCCAAATATATTGTTCCTACTAGACAGAAGAAACTATTCTGCTTATTGGTAGTGTGCGCCTTTGTAATGTCTGGAGGACTTTAGGGGTAATACTTTGGGGCTTAGTGTATATCAGGTTAAGAAGATTGCAGTGAGGCTTCCAGCATCCTTGCCAGACATCTTAGCAAGTTAAGCATTGGGAAATTTGTTAGAACTCCACACAAGGTGAGTTTAGGTAGTTTGGTGAGCTGTGAAGGAGGAAGATGGTCCTCCTTATTAGGTCTTGGCTCTTGGTTAGGAGAGAGAGCTCAGCTTACTGCTAAGCCTGATGATCTGAGTTTTATCTCTAGGACTCATGGTGGAGGCCAAGAGCAGACCCTTACAAGTTGTTCTGTGATTTCCACATGTGTGGTACATGTGTGCCCCCAGTACACAATGATATAAGTAGATGTAAATTCTTTTAACAAAGACTTATTTATTTTATGTGTATGAATTGTTTTATTTGCATATATGTCTGCACACCACATGTGCGCAGTGCCTGAAGAAGCTGGAAGAGGACCTTAGAATTATGGACCGTCAATACTCACCATGTGGTTGCTGGGAACGGACCCTGGGTTCTCTGCAAGAACAAGTGCTCTTAACTGCTGAGCTACCACTCCAGTCCCCCTTCTTTCTCTCTCTCTCCCTTCTCCTCCCCACTCCATTCCTTCCTTCCTCCCCTCCCTCCCCCGTGTGTGTGTGTGAGTGTGTGTGTGTGTGTATGTGTGAGTGTGTGTGTGTGTGTGTGTGTATGTGTGTATGTGTGTTTAGGCACCCAAGTACCACAACACCACCTGGAGGTCGGAAGACAGCTTTTCAGAAGAGGTTCTGTGGCTGCTGGGGATTGAACTCAGATCTGCAGACTTGATAACAGGAGCCTTTACTTGCCAGCTTCTCTCTCTCTCTCTCTCTCTCTCTCTCTCTCTCTCTCTCTCTCCTGTCTTGGCTTTTGTTGAGGAGGCTGGAGTGTCATTGGTCAGGAAACGGAAAGGAAGCCTTTTTGAAGGGTTCTCAACATCTTTAATAATTTTGGCCACTCTTGGGGCAACTTGATTTCGAGCCTCGTCTTTCCATATATATCATCAATTATCCTGTTGACATGGTGGTTTCCCTCCAGCTGTTGCACATCATCATTACAGAATTTAAAAAGTTAGAAATTAAAACTTGGGGTACCCCTGTTGTATCTAGTAAAGAGTTTGCTGGCCGTTTCCCATTAGTATCAGGCACAGATTGAAGAAGGCTGAAAACACCCTGCTGAGGTGTGGAGTATTTCTTGTTAGTCATTTTATTGGGTTTTTAGAGGCAGTTTAAGTGGGATAAGAAAGCAGAATGACAAAAAAAAAAAAAAAAAAAAAAAAAAAGACTTACTTTATACACTCTAGCTGATGCAAGAGGCTTCTAAACTTAGGAGAGGTGAATATAAACCAAGACAGTAAAAGGCAGGTGAGCAGGTGAGAGGAAGGTCAAAGGGAAACAGTGTGACAAGAGCCAACAGACTTGGGGATGCAGTTAAGAGCACTGACACTGACTGCTCTGCCAGAGGACCTGGGTTCATTTCTGGCATCCATATGGCAGCTCACGACTGTCTGGAACTCCAAGATCTGACACCCTCGTACAGACATACATGCAGGCCAAACATCAATGAACATAAAATAAAAATACATTATTAGAAAAAAAAAAAAAAACAATAGCCTTATCTGTAGCTTTTTTGGATGAATTCAGGTTTCCTATTGCTCCAGGTTTTGTGGAAATGGAGGTCATAGTTTCCAGCTTTAAGACTCAGTCACACATAGAGTTATGCACTATACTGTGGTGTTCTAGCCTGTGAGAGATGGTGTATGTGATGGTCCCAGAGGATTGTGATGGTGCTGAAAATTCCTACTATTTAATGATACCTTAACATCACTCACATGTTTGTAGTGACGCTGATGGCCAACAGCCTACTGCCTTACTAGCCACACAAGAGGATAGCAATACAGCTAGGTACAGTATGCAATCTTGTTAATATGTTTTTGCTATACTATTCTAATGATGCCTTTATTTAAAAGAAGTTGACTGTAAAATCAAATGGAATTTAGCTGAGAGCTAAGTTACTACATTTTTCAGTGCGTCAAGAGCCCATGTTGATCACTGGCCCAAACCATGCAGGTTTGTGTAAGTACATTCTAAGGATGTAATCCCCTGTCGAGACACTCCTCAGATTATGTCTCTGTCCTTAAGCAGTGTGTGACTCATCCATGTAAAGGCTCATCTATCACCCAAACTCCCCAGTGTTCTTAGGGTCTTTAAGTTTTGTTGGAGTTTTTAATGTGTTTGTGGTGCAAACATGATGGAAAACATGTAACTTGATTTAATAACTTTAGTGTTCCCTCACTCCTTGGAAATTCAGAACATTCCTGATGATGACTTTTCTCTTTATGAGGCTACTCTGAAGCAGTGAAGTCCCTGGCAAGGCACTTCTACATCCTGGAGAAGCAGCAGGTGCCTCAAGATGAATAGAATCATTACAAATCGTTACCTTGAGCGTCATTTTTTGATGTGCAAGCATGCTCATGTGTGTTTGTGAGTAGGTGTATGCATGTGTGTGTATATGCATGCATGTATTATGGCTTGATTTGAAACATCTTGGTCTCCATTGCAGCAGTATGTAAAGATGGGACCTGTGGAAAGTAATTGATTTAAAAGAGCTCTGTCCTTATCAGTGGTAGATTCATAAAATATCTGGCTATTGGGAGATGGTGGGCATTTCAGAAGATAGGCTGAAATCTATCTTGGTGGTATTTGGATTAAGTCAGTCTCTGAGCTCATGCCCTTGAAGGGTTAATTTTGTCCTTGCCCTTCTCCTTTTTTTTTTTAACTGCCAGCTCATGATTTTTCCTCTGCCTCACTTGGACAAAATATTCTGTTTTATCACATTCTCAGAAAAATTGAAGCCTGGTTAATATAAGCCAAACTTCTGAAACTATGAGCCAAAATCAAACCTCTTCCCCTTTAGTTTGTTTTTTTCATAGGTCTTTGTGTTTTGTTGTGGTCTATTATGATACAAAGCTACAGAACACACAGTTCAAATTATTACTGGCTGTCAGCGATGGTAAGCAGGAGAGGAGAGATTGTATCAGTGTGATTTATGGGAACTTCTTTGGTGCAGGGTGAGAGTTATACTTATTTGTGGTTCTGTGAGTAAGTTTTAGTAATAAAAACAGTTGGTGTTGTCATAAACACACAGTGACAAAAGTAACATAAAACAGAAGACCCAAACATGAGTTCGTGTAGCTACAGGCATCTGATGTTTTGAAAAAGAGTACGAAAACATACAAATGGAGAAAAGGCAGAATCTTTAACAAATGGTGTTGAGAAAACTGGATGTCCACATGCAAACGAATGATATTGATCTTGGTCTCTGTTCTGTTGCCGTGAAGAGACACCGTGACCACAGCAACTCTTATAAAGGAAAGCATTTAACTGAGGCTGGCTCACAGTTTCAGAAGTTTAGTCCACTATTAGCATGGTTGGAAGCATGATGGCATTTAGGCAGACATGGTCCTGGAGAAGGAGCTGAGAGTTCTACACCTGGATCCATAGGCAGCAGGAAAAGAGTCAATTAAACATTAAAAAAAATCAATGAATATAATTCACCTTATTAGTAGAAGACTAAATGAGAAGACACAATCATATTAATGAGCCTACAAGGGGCATTCAGCAGCCTGACAAAAATCATATAAAATGGGAACAGATTATTTCCATAACTTAATAAAGGATAGTTGTTTTACAAGACTCCCAGTGAATAATCCTCACAGTGAGAGACTGAATGCTTTCTTGCAAACCCAGAGAACAAGGCAAAAGTATCTTAAAGGACCCATTTAGATGTTAATCTTAAAATTTACTTGGATTTAACATCACACTGAAAGTGTTAATTTCAAGTTATTTAGACAATATGCAAGTAAAAGAATCTGCAAGAAGCAGATAGACCTGTTTTTTTATAATATATAACATTATAATATTAACCTTCTTTAGATATGTTGTTATAGTAATGAAAAATGGGTCAGTCCAACTCAGAGGTAGTATTGCCCTTGGGTTTCTTTGTAGTTGTTGCAGTCTTAGCTACCTCTGGGATGACACTACACTCTTACATTTCTGCCTTTTCCCACTTGCTGATTATGGCTGCATTATTGGTTATCACATCTGTTATTTGTTGAATTTATCTATACATATTTGATTTCCATTGTGTTAATGTCTTTTTACAATGGCCCTTTTCTAATTTCTATGGGTTACTTTAAAAGCATGTTAAGTTGAATATTAGTTAATTCCTTAAGTGTATCTTCTTGTTTAATGAACTTATTTAAAGACAAAAACAAACAAACAAAAAAAGAAATAACATTTATTTAGACAGAAAGGAGAAATTGTTGGAGGTTGGTCTGGTTTGTGTTACTGGCCCTTAAGATCTGGTTACACCTATTTTTGTTTTGTAAACCTGACTAAGACATATCTGATTGGTTGATTAAACAGCCTATACCTGGGCAGGGCAGAATGGAGTAGGCATGGCTAAGGTTCCCTGGTTTTGGAGGACAGAGAGGATCACAGGAAACAGAAGAAGAGAGGAAGGGAAACAGAGGAATTATAGGAAGGAGGAGGATACCATCATGTGTTAGCCTGGAGAAGAAACCATGTGGGGCTGGGAGGAAGGACTCCAATAATGGTGTGGAAAGGCCCAGATGAAGAATAAAAGCACATAGTTATTAATTATGGATGGAAGATAGGATGGTTAAGGAGGATGGCATTGAATGGTGGCTGGGAGATGGATGGTGAGGTGGTTCAGACAGCACAGGTAGGAATATCTGCCCGGCCCAGGGTAAATAAGGCAATATAAATCTAACAGGTATCTATGTCTTATTATTTGTGATAGTGGGTTAAAATATACTGCCACGATAATCTTAGGGCTAATAATAAACATAATATAGCCCAACACTCTATTTATTATTTTATGACACCAATGCCTCTTCTAGATTCTATAGCTACTAAATAAAAGCACAGAGCTAGGTGTGGGCTACCGCTTTTCTAGTTGTAGATCAGTGGGATTCCATAGACCCCCTCAAACATTACAGGCTCTTGGTTTCCCTCCAGAACTCGATGGTTAAAAGCTACTGCTGAAGCTCACACACTGAGACATGGATCATGGAGAAATTAAGCTGATGCTGACTTGGAAGCTTCAACTCTAAATGGCTAGTTTTCACGATGCTGGAAGGTGCCACGCACAGTACTGTGGCAGAGAAGTAACCAACAGTCTGCATTAGGGCATGCCCTTAATCCCAGCACTCAGGAAAGGCAGGCAGATCTTTTTGACTTTGAGGATTAGCTCGGTCTACATAATGACTTCCAAGCTAGCCAGGGCTACATAGTAAGATCCTGTTTAAAAACAAAACAAAACAAAAAAACAAATTAACAAAAGTCCTAACCAACCAACCAACTAACCAACCCATCAACCAGTGTACCAACCACCACAACCACCAAAATCCAAAAGGTTCTTAATACATACCACACATCATATAAAGACGGAATAAAAATGGCTCCTAGGGACTGGAGTGATGGCTCAGCAGTTAAAAGCACTCACTGCTCTTATAAAGGATCCAGGTTCAATTCCCAGCACCCACATGGCAGTTAAAAACTGTCTGTAACTCTGGTACCAGGAGATCTAACACCTTCTTCTGGTCTCTGAGGACATCAAGTATGCATATGGAATACAGACATACTTATAGGCAAAATACCAATACACATAAATGAATCAATTAACTAATTTAAAAATAAATCATAAATCTATTGAAAAAAACAATACTACATAAATTCTACAGAAAATTTAAGAAGAAAAATCTGTTTAGATGAGTTTTTAGATTCAATTGCAAAAGTGCAGTTCAAGAAAGGAAAAAGCAGGCTTGACTAAATGAGAACATAAGCCACAGACTGAGAAAATATGTACAGATCACATATCTGATTGTGCCCACAATATTAGAGAACTCTTAAAACTCAACAATAAAATATCAATCTAATAAAAAACTTTTTAGATGGGCAAAAGATCTGAAGAAACATTTTCCTCAAATTTTATAGTTAGCAAATACATATCTAAGACAGTCCTGGGTATCACTTGTGATTAGAAATACAAAGAGAACCACAACAAGACAGTAGCGGAAGCCCTTACATCAGACACCACAGATATGTGAAGCAGCAAGAATTCTCCTGACACTGCAGGGCAGCAAAACCATGGAAGTCTGTGATAAAAGCAATCACAAAGCAATCACAATCCTAAACCCTCGTCGTAACACATAATCTTTGCTACCTAGACAGATTACACAGAAAACAACAAGAACAAAACAATCAAAAACTTTCTTTATGCATATTGTAGGCAAAACTAGACTAAGGTTATACATGCATAAAATTGGGGAAACTTTCCTAAGACCTAAGGAGTCCATGGCTGTTTCAGAGCAGCTATTTATTATAAACCAGGGCGAATAAAACTCACTTTCCGGGTTTTAGACAATATCAGGGGCAATTAAAACAGAGATACAACTTAGTCTTATCCACATGAAAAACCAGATGGCGTAGCTTGGAAGAAAATCAGCTGGTAAGTGAGCAAAGGAAATCTCTGAAAGGGAACAGCCAAATTCTTTGCATAGAACTCTGCCCAATTTTCTGGTGAATTCCTGACATACTCCTTCCTGCATCGGGCAGACTCCAAGCAGTCACTGGTAGGCTAAAAGAACTTCTGTATGGGCGGCAACTCACCACCAAGGGATCAGGCTAAAGCAATCACAACCTCCAACAGGCTTTAGAGCAGTGGTCCTCAACCTTCCTAACACTGCAGCCCTTTTAATACAGTTCTTAATGTTGTTTGTAACCCTGCAAACATAAACTTACTTCGGGGCTAATTCATAACTGTAGTTTTGCTACTGTTATGAATCCTAATGTAAATATCTGATATGCAGGATACCTTATATGCATCCCAAAGGGGTCGCGACCCACGGGTTGTGAACCACTGCTGTAGAGAAACGACCAAGTCATGAAATTACTAGAAATGAAAAAAAATAAAATAAAAAAAAAAAACAAAAAAACAACCAAGAACTCGTGTGCCACAAACAAGAGCATACATGACTTGTGGGGGGCAAACCCTGGGAAGGAACAGTGAGTAGAATTAGCGAAAGGGTTCTGAAAAACGATATGCCGGAATGAACAGCTGTAAATTTCAATAGAGAAAAAGAAATTATTAGAAGGTGTGAAAAGTCTAGGACTTAAAAATACACTATAAGCTAGGCGTGGTGGTGCATACCTTTAATCCCAGCACTCAGGAGGCAGAGGCAGGCAGATCTCTGAGTTCAAGGCCAGTGTGGTCTACAGAATGAGTTCCAGGACAGCCACGGCTACACAGAGAAAGCCTGCCCCAAAATAAACAAAGGAACAAAAAAATGAATAAATAAATGAAACAAAATATGTCTGGTTTTGTACAAACACCAATTTTGTGTTGTGCTGGTTTTGATTACTGTAGCTCAGTAGTACAACTTGAAATTGAGGATGGTGATGCCTCCAGCAGCTCTTTCAGTATTCAGGAGTGCTTATGTTATCCTTGTGTGTGTGTGTGTGTGTGTGTGTGTGTGAGAGAGAGAGAGAGAGAGAGAGAGAGAGAGAGAGAGAGAGAGAGAGAAAGAGAGATTCTATATAAAGGTTAAAATTGTCCTTTCAAGGTCTGTGAAGAATTTTGTTGGATTTTTTATGGGAATTGCATTGAATCTGTAGATTGCTTTTAGTAGGATGGCCATTTTTACTGCATTAATCCTACCGATCCATGAGCATGGATGATCTTTTCATCTACTGATACCTTCAATTTATTTTGTCAATGTTTTTATTATTATTATTATTATTATTATTATTTTAGTTTTTATCATACTTTATGTGAGGCTATTGTGAAAGATATTTGTTTCTCTGGTTTGTTTCTCAGTCTGTTTGTCATGTGTATATCAGAGGGCTACCGGGCTACTGATTTTTTTGTGAGTTAATCTTGTATCAAGCCACTTTGCTGAAAGTGTTTATCAGCTGTGGGAGTTCCCTGATGGAATTTTTAGGGTCACTTATGTATACCTGCATATCATCTGCAAATAACTATACTTTGACTCCCCAATTTGTATCCCAATGATCTCCTTCAGCTGTCATATTGCTCTAGTTAAAATTTCAAGTGCTATATTGGATAGATATGCAGAGAGTGGACTACATTGTTTTGTTGTTGATTTTACTGGGGTTGCTATGAGTTTCTTTCCAATTAAGTTGATGTTGGCTATGGGCTTGCTGTGTATTGCCTTTGTTATGTTTAGCTGCATCCCTGGTTATGTTTAGATATATCCCTAGTTTCTCCAGGACTGTTATCATGAAGGAGTGTTGGATTTTGTCAAAGGCTTTTTTAGCATCTAATGAGATGATCATGTGGTTATTTTCTTTTCTTTCCTTTTTTTTTTTTTTTTTTTTTGGTATGGTAGATTACATTTACTGATTTTTCAAATATTGAACCATACCTGAATCTCTGGGATAAAGCCTACTTGACCATGGTGGATGATCTTTTTGATGTGTTCTTGGATTTATATTTGCAAATAATTTATTGAGTTTTTTTTGGGGGGGAGGGGGGAGGTGGCGGTTAGTGTGTGATGCACAACTTTAAACCCAGCACTTAGGAGGCAGAGGCATGGGGATGTCTGAGTTCAAGGCCAGCTTGTTTGACAATCAAGTTCCAAGACAGCCAGGGGTTACCAGAGAAACCCTATCTTAAAAAGGGGGCAGGGGGAGGAGGGAGGATAGTCATAAGGGGAATTCATCTATAATTCTATTTCTTTGTTGGATATTTATTTGGTTTAGGTATCAGGATGACTGTGGCCTCATAAAACAAATTGGGCAAATGTTTCTTCTGCTTGTATTTTGTGGAATAATTTGAGGAGGATTGGCATTAGCTCTTTGAAAGTCTGGTAGAACTCTTCACTAAAACTGTCCGTTCCTGGGCTTTTGTTGCTGTTGGGAGACTTTTAATTACTGCTTCTATTTCACTGGGGTTGTAGGTCTGTTTAAATTGTTTATCTCATCTTGATTTATCTTTGGTAAGTGGTATGTATTGAAAAATTTATCCATTTCTTTTAGATTTTCTAATTTGGTGGGGTACAGGTTTTTAAGGTATGTCTTTATGACTGAATTTCATTGGTGTCTGTTGTTATATTCCCCATTTAGTCTCTCTGCTAATTTGTATATTAACTTTCTGTGTTTTAGTTAATTTGAGTCTGTCAATCTTCTCAAAGAACCAACTCTTTTTTTTTTTATTCCCTTTATAGCTTTTTGTCTGTATTCTGCTGATTTCATCCCTGAGCTTGGTTTCTTCTTTTTGTTCTAGAGCTTTCAGGGTTTGCTGTTACTAGTATGTGATTGCCTTTTTTATTTATTTTTTTAATGTAGGCAGTTAGTGCTATGAACATGCCTTTTAGAACCACCCTTGTTGTGTCCCATAAATTTGGGTATGTTCTGTATTCCTTTTTTTGTTGTTGTTGTTGTTGTTAAATTATAGGAACTCTTTACTTTCTTTTTAAATTATTGTCTTCACCCATTTTTCATTCAGTCATGCATTGTTCAGTTTTCATGACTTTGTAAGATTTTTGTTGTTTCACTTATTGATATTCAGTCTTAATTCATGGTGGTCAGATAAGATACAGAGAGCTATTTTAATTTTCTTATATCCATTGAGACCTGCTTTGTGTCCAAGTATGTGGTCAATTTTGGAGAAAGTTCCATGAGATGCTAAGAAGAAGGTATATTCTTTTGTGTTTGGATGACAAGTTATGGAAAAACTTATGTTACGTCCACTTGGTTTATGATGTCAGTTAGTTCCAGCCTTTCTCTGTTTAGTGTTTGTCTGGATGAACTGTCTATTGGCAAGTGTAGGGTATGAAGTCTTGCTGTCTCTGTGTGTGAGGGTCAGTATGTGATTTAAATTGTAGTAATGTTTCCTTTACAAACTTGGGTGCCCTTGTGTTTGGGGCATAGATATTAAGAATTGTAATGTAGTCTTTGTAGATTTTTTTTTCCTTTGACAGATATGTAGCATCTTTTCCTATTCCTTCTGATTAGTTTTGAAGTCTATTTTGTTAGCTATTAAAGTGGCTACACCAGCTTGCTACTTAGGCCCATTTGTTTGGGATATCTTTTTTCATCTATTTACTCTGGGTACTGTCGATCCTTGTTAAGATATGTTTTTTAGATGCAGTAGAAGGATGGATCCTGTTTTCACATCCATTCTGCTAGTCTGTTTATTTATTTATTTTTTTATTGAGGAATTGAGGCCATTGATGTTGAAAGATATCAATGAACGATGCTTGTTGATGCTTACTATTTTTGTGGTTGTGGAGTGTGTATGTGTGTGTGTGTTGCTTCGTCTCTTTTGATTTTCTGGTCTGGGATTATTTAGTCCTTGTGTTTTCTTGGGTGTAGTCTTTAGGTTATAGTTTTCCTTCTAGTCATATCTGTGAGGCTAGCTTTGTAGAAAGATACTGCTTAAATTTGGTTTTATCATGGATTATCTTATCTCTTCCATCTATTGTGATTGGAAATGTTGCTGGCTATTGGCATCTGGACTAATTTTTGTGGTCTCTTAGAGTCTGTAGAACATCTTTCTAGGCCCTCTGGCTTTTAGAGTCTCCATGAGAAGTCAGGTGTTACTCTAATAGGTCTGCCATTATATGTTACTTGTTTTATTTGTCTGTTTCCCTTGAAGCTGTTAAACAACCTTTCTTTGTTCTGATCATTTAGTGTTTTGATTATTATGTGCCAAGGGAACTTCCTTTTCTTGTCCAGTCTATTTGGTGTTCTATATGCTTCTTGTAGCCATCTCCTTCTTTAGGTTAGAAAAATTTTCTTCACTGATTTTGTTGAAAATACTTTGTGTGCCTTTTGCTGGGGTTCCTTCTCCTTACTCTTCTTGTTACTTTTAGATTTGTTACTCTTTGACCTTCAAATGAGAGGTCCTCTGTGGGAGGGCACCTTGGCCTTCTGTGGTCCTGGTGGGCACTGCAGCCTGGAAGCAAGAGGTGGATCCCTAGATCTAAAAGGCTGGCTTACCCAGGGCTGAGGTGACTTCCTGTGGGAACCTCCATTTAGCCGTACCCACACCGCTGGTCCCTTCTCAGTAGAAACCCTGGCTGCCTCTACCTGTTCCATTGTCATATGTACCTTCCCTCCCTCCCACAGAATAGTGTTCTTCAGAAAGAGATCAGCTAATAGAGGAAATGCATGAATTGTCCCAAAATAGCCAGAAAATATCTTAACTACTAATGTCATTTTAGTTACACTTAGGAATAAGACACCAATGCTGGCCATCATTATTGCTTAATATTCTCCTGTATGTGAGTAATTATATTAAAACAAAAATATGAAATGAATGACATGGAATTAGAAGATACACAAAGGCATCAATTCCATGACAGAAACACTAGTTTGTTTTTAGTATTATGCAAATTTTCTTAACCATTCAACAACTGACTACTTTTTTTTACTGTTTTAGTAATAAGAATATACATGTAAAATGGAAAGACACAATTTAAATCACATAAAAATCTTTTAACAAGAAAGGGAGTGAATATAGAGGATCTGTGATACTTTAAAAAAACATCAAACAAAAATTTAACGACTGGAGAGGTCTCCCTATTGTCTTGGATATTGATTTACTCATTATGATCTTCTGTTAAAACAAGCATCTAAGGGCTGGTGAGGTGGTTCAGTGGTTAGGATCTCTGACTGCTCTTCCAGGGGACCCAGGTTCAATTCCCAGCAATGACATGACAGCTTACAACTGTCTGTAACTCCACTTCCAGGGGATCTGACACCGTCACATAGACATACATACGAGCAAAACACTGATGCACATAAAAATAATTCTTTAAAAAAAGAAAAAATATACATCTAAATATGATTGCCACAAATGGGAAAAAGCAGAAGGTTTGTTTTGATGCTGAATTACATATTCTTAAAGTTTGCCCATGACTACAGGTGAAAAAAAAAAACTACAAAAAGAACAGCAGAGAGCAGGCTTGCAATGCTAACTCTCAGAAGCTAGATACAGACTAGATAAGATAGATACCCGTGTATACCCTGATGGAGAGAAGGGCAGGAAACCCAGGACTAGATACTGGCTTGCCCGAGTCAGTAAAAAGTGTAATAGATTGAGGCGGGCCTTGCAAGCTGGTCAGCCATTGATGCCACTGTCTGCTCTTACGGAAGAAATTAAAATTTCATCTGCACCTTACACTTGATACGACAAGGTTAAATATAAAAACGGAAACAAAGGTAATCCTAACAAAATCTATGAGGCCAGAGAGACACAGATGATTTTCCAACTGAGTAATTCTGTCCTGGGATTGGGACCCATGTAATAATGCCTGGAATCCTAGAGTCACAGGAAAACATATAGCCAACTATAATTAAAGAGAAACTTAAAAGCTTTAGGGGCTAGAGAGATGGTTCAGCGGTTAAGAGCAGGGATGCTCACGCAGAGGACTTGAGTTCAATTTTTAACACCAACAACCTTCCGTAACTCCAGTTCCAGGAGATCCAGTACCCTCTTCTGGTCTCTGCAGGCTCTGCACGCATGCATTCACAGATACACATGGCGGCAAAACACCTATACACCTCAAATGAAAATGCTTTTTAAATAATTTAGGGTGGTGGCAAATTGAATCTGGATCCTCTGGAAGAGGATCCAGGGCTCTTAACGACGGAGCCATCTCTGTAGCCCCAAAATGATAAGTCTTAAAGAAAAGTTTAAAGCTTTAAAAATGGTTTACATGCTACCTTTTCATGCCAAAGACATGGAAAATATTACCAGAAAATTCAGGCTGCAGATGACAGGTGATCGGTCATGTAAAAGAAAGATTTTATAAATCAGAAACCTATACATAGATGAGCAAAGGGTACACAAACAGGTCACAGAAGAGAAATCCAATACAATCAAATATCAAACTGATATATAAATCTAATAGTAAAGTCAAAGAAATGATAATCAATGTCACAACTGAAAAACCTCTTTGTTCCCATTAAACTGGCAAAAGCTAACAGGAGGCACAGGCTCCCCACTGGAAGGCAAGTGAGGACACCAAGTAGAACACAAGCTTCCATCCCTCTGCAGATTTTTCAGCTTATTTGATGCTGGAGGATACACTGAAAATGGTGGCAGCTGAGATAAAAAGACATTGACAAAGGAAACCTGGCTTCTTGCCTGCTTGTTCTCACTCTTGCTCGCAAGGTCGTTTATCCCACTGCTGAGGATTTGGTTCATTGATACTAGAACCTAATTCCTCAGCATTCCAAACAGACTAGAGACCACAGCTCCTCAGGATACATTAGGACACTTGAGGCATCCAGCCCCATGGACTGAACAACCAACCACCAGACTCTCAGACTCTCTTGTGAGACAGCCTTGTGGGACTATAGGAGCCATGTTGTATAAGCCAATGTAATAAATTCCTCTTTAGTATGTATTCATTCTATTGGTTCTGTTTCTCTAGAGAACCCCAACACTTATATCCTTAGGAGGATATATCTTGTCAGCTGCCTCTTCTTATTCTACTTATGAGCCTCCATGAGGCAAGCAATGCTCATCTGCTAATGTTTCTGCCTTACCACAGTAAAACAACAGAGCAGAGTGACCATGGACTGACATCTCTGAAACCATGAGCCAACATAAATCTTACCCCTGAGTTTTTCTCTCTGTATTTTGCCCAAATTAGGTTGGGTTGACTTAATGATTTGTAAGTAAAATGCATTTCATAATGGAATGCATACTGCAGTTTTAAATTTTGATTATTTTCCCAGGCTGCTGCTCCCTTTTATTCTCCTTGTGTATGCTATGCTGGGCTATAGCCACCAGCTGCTGATTCCAACCAACAGTGGACGGACGATCTGCAGTGTTCTGCTGTGCTGGCCAGGCTATGCATACTATGGGCAGTTTCCATTTAATCTATGGGTGGATGGAGTCCCATCATAACTTGAGAGCATCTGTATTTGAAAACATTCAGACCAGGGATGAAGAAACACTCACTTTTCATGAACTTGCTCTAGCATGATATGACACGAGACTAGGAATTGTTTTGTTGAAGGTATTCTCAGCCTTGGAGTGTCTAGCGCACACCATCTTAACAAAGGTTTGTAGAGCAGAATGGATGCTGTTTTTGTGGGATTCATGTTGGAACAGTGGTGCTGAGCCACACTTGCCACCAAATTCGGTTCCCTAATCTGTTTGCCTTTGGTTAGTCTGCAATATACTCTGGATGCCGAATGGTGGACCTGATTGCCTTCGCCTACGTCTTCCCAGAAGCGAGACTTTTTGGATCTCTCTCGATTTGCTCACAAAGAAAGTTTCCCATATATTTTTTGTTCTGTTATTTTCTAGGGTCAAAACATCATTTAAGAAGTGTGTCTTAAATCTTCTATTTGACCTGCATCTGGCAAGAGTTCTCTTGTCTAAACTTTAACTGGATTTTCCAAGGTCTTTTTCTTTCTTTCTTTTTTCTTTCTTTTCTTTTTTTTTTTTTTTTAATAAATGGTGTTTTAGACTCATCTATTTTGTATGAGTGTTTGCAATCTGGCAATGTTGACCAGAATTTAAGAGTTTGAAGAATTCAAAATTCGTCCATGTCCTTTCAATTATTTTACTATTTTTTGGGGGGTGGTGGTGGAATAGTTTTTTTTTTTAATGACTCAGTATGATAATTGTTCATGTCTTATGGAATTTTCAAAATTGGTCACTATTGAACTACTGAACTCCATAGACATGTGATTCATGGCAATTGCTCTTCCTTGGATCCTTATGGGTACCCTTGATATTATGCCCCGATGACCTACTTCTCCAGTTAGGTCCTAATTCTTAAGTTTCTGTCACCTGTCAATAATGCTGTAAAATTTTGTATCAATTTGATGAGTTGGTCCTTTGAAAAACTCAGAGCACTAATAATTCACAAGCTTCCCAAAAGCCCCACCTCTGAAGTCTGCTGCTTTGGGATCATGTATGTCTGTGTATCTTGTGTGTGCCTGGTTTTCATAGAGGTGAAATGGAGGTATCAGATCCCTTGGAAACTAGAGTTACGGATGGTTGTGAGCCACTATGTAGGTGCTGAGAAGTGAACTTGGGTCCTCTGGAAGAACCACAAGTGCTCTTAACAGCTGAGCCATCTCTCCAGCGCAGTTTTCTAACTCTTATCACCTTGTTATGTGGGTTTGAGTGGCTCCACGGAGCTTACAGTAGTCTTTACTCTTTTTTCTGTGAGGCAAGAACTTACTGTACAATCCTTAGCCACATTCATGACTACCCAATATATTTGAAAACGTGTATACTACTTTTTTAATTTTATTTTTTTAATATTAATCATAGGTTATTTACTTTGTATCCCAGCTGTAGCCCCCTCCTTCAGTCCCTCCCAATCTCACCCTCCCTCCCTCATCTCCTCCCTGTCCCTTTCCAAGTCCACTGCTAGGGGAGGTCCTCCTCCCCTTCCATCTGACTCTAGCTTATCAGGTATCTTCAGGACTGGCTGCAATGTCCTACTCTGTGGCCTAGCAAGGCTGTTCCTCCCTCAGGAGTAGGGGGACATGTGTATTACTTTTAAGAATACTTTTGTTCCAGCAAGTTTTCAACAATTAGACTAAATCAAGGGTTATTGGTGTCTTTGCTTACTAATTATCTCTTGCTGTTATGGTTCAAGTCTAACAGGTCCTCTGTAGACGAACGTGGTCCCCAGCCAGTGGTACTCTTTGGGAGATTGCAGAACCATAGGATGTAGTGCCTTCCTAGTGGAAGTAGGACACTGGGAGGGGTTATCCCTGGCATGATATCTGTTTCCCAGTTGGTCAATAGAAGTAGCTTTCTTGTGCTTCTGACCTTTAAGCTCCTCCTGGAGTTTTCTCTGCCAGGGTATACTGAAATCTCTGAAGACATGAGCCATAATAAACCCTTGTCCCCTGATTTCTGCCAGATATTTTGTCACAGTCACAGGAAAGCAGCTAAGGCAGCTGCATTCAGGAGTGAATGCACTGACTGCATTTGTGTTTGTGTGAGAGCTTGTATTTCTCAACTAAAAAGTGCAGAATTTGTTTTCAGAATTCTTAGGCATCTGAACCTACCTTTGCTTGAACATGTTTGATGACTGGGTTTGAAATGGCCCCGATATTTTCAGCCTTTCAGTTTCAGCTAGGGATGACATCACATTCCCTTTCAAATGGCAAATATAATGGAGCTATAGCTCTTGGCCCTTTACCTTCACAATTCAGAGCTGAGACTCCATAGCTCCTTTGAAGTACAGTTACAAGAAAAAGATATTCGAAGACTCTATTTTGCTGAATTCTATAGTGCAAATGTTGAGTAATTTCTGTCTGAAGAAACAGAGGAAAGGTGCAGAAATCGCTCGCTTTAATGCAGAAAGTCAGCAAAAAAGATGGTTTTGAGTATGAACACAAGATTTAAAGTGTAGAGAACAAAATTTCTATTTTACACCAAAGTGATTTTGCTATTTTCTAGATTCAAGTTTAAAAGAATAGTGTACTAAATCTTAAGATAGCTGGGGTTTTTTGTTTGTTACTTGTCTTTGATCCAAAAGTTATGAGAGTCAATTATCTGCCACAGGACTAGAACTATGTAGACAGAGTTTTGCCCTCAGGTGGTTTGTGCTATATAGGATCTGAAGATTAAATGATAGGTAGTGTCTGCCGGGAAGGTAAGTTATTGTCCAGTGGGTGAAACCAGACACATCTTTAGACAGTGGAAGCTGAGTCAATTTTCAGCACGTGGAATTCCAGGGCACAAGAAATTAATAAATCCATCCCAGGGATGGAGAAAAGGGTATGTGAAAGCAAAGTGGCAGACAAGCGCAGGGTCTATTATAATGACCAATGTCTATGAAATGACAGAAAAACTACAGGAACAGCAAGAGGAGAAATGGGAAGATATTGTTAAAAATAAAAGAAAAATTGTGGACTTATTTCAATCACTAACTTGAAATTCTCTAGCATTTTAGGAAGACACATGGTCATGTTCCATGGGAAGATTTATGGCAGAAATTTTTCTTCAGTCCTAGGTAGTACCCTTGCAAAACGTATTTAAGATTGTGCTAAAGTCATCTTCCTCAAGACTTCAAAATAGAGTTTGTGTTTGTTACAACCAAGCATTTATTCTGGGGTAGGAAGGCCTCCGTGCTTTAAAGTCTTTCCATGGGGCACCATTGCTGAGAAGCTTAACCCGCTTGGACAATGAGCATCCCCAGGACGTGAGCAGCTGACAGGAACCTGCTTAGGAAATGTCATCAGGTGTATGTGCACACCCGTTAGGGAGAATATACTTTTAGAAACAGCAGTTTGCTGAGATGTTCCAGTAAGATGTGTGACCGCACTGGCTAGATTCTGAAAGGCTCCTCAAGGAAGATGAAAGTTCTGTAACAACAAATAGGATAAACCAAAAGTAGATCATTTGGAAAATTTAGTATTATAAATGGAAATGTTTTTGCATCTTTCACTCTCATCGTCTCCTAAGCCTGGGAGCTTGATTGTGATGTTTATTATTTTTTATGTGTGTGTGTGAGGTGTGTGTATATTGAATGTGCATGCCCACCTCACATGCAGAGGCCAGAGATAGACATCAGGTATCCTTCATCATTCTCCACCTTATAGTCTTGAGACAGGGTCTCTTGATGAAGTCAAATCTCCCCATGTCAGCTGCAGTGACTGGCTGTTGAGCTCAGAATCTGCTTGTCTCCACCTATCATTGTTGGGGGTACAGGTACATGCAGTTATGTCTGCTTTTTTTTTTTTTTATAAATATGTGTGTTGGGACTTGAATTCACATCCTCATGTTCATCCAGCACTTTTACTCTGCTACCTCCTCAGCCCATCTGACTATACTATTGTCATGAATGAACCATTTGCCTCCTTTCAAAAAATGCTTCATTCACAGACATTTTCACTTACGCATTTATAATACATTTGGTGGTTATTCCAAACACACTTTTACTGAAGAAAGCAAGGTGGGCTATTGATGTGGGTTTTTTTTTCCTCATTAAGAGAAAATTATTTTCACCTGCTGTAAGAGCAACCTTAAATCAGTACAAAAAAGGAATTCTGAGGATTCCTTTTTGGACACAACCTCCACAGAACACTGTTTCACGTGTTTTCTAAAGCAGACAGAATCTGGGAATTGATATATTTTGCTACACGATATTAGAGCAAAGAGTCCCCACTGCCTTCATTTAAGGTATCCTCTGGAGAATGATGGTTAAAGACAGCTGTTAAATGGGTCTACAGAAAAGTAAACTGGGGTGTGGTTAAGGAACTGAATCAGTTTAAGAGCAGGCAAGCAGGGTAAAGAGGCAAGGAAGAGCTCATATTCCCGCTGGAGGCTGAGGGCTGCCCCGGGCCAGAATTCTCTACTGGTGAAAATTCTAATTTTTGTTTTTTTCTTCTCTTTGCCTTTGTGTGATAAGAAGAGGACCACTGCAATTATGAAGTGTAACCTGCTTCACTCCAAGTCTACTAGTGTAAATATTAACTCTATCTAAGAAAATGTTCAAAGTGACAGCTAGACTGGCAGCTTCTAAGGCTTGTCCAACTGACTAGTGAGTGACTCTGATTCCTTTGTGGAAAAGGATACAGTTGAAATTATATTAACCATTTTAGTTCTAGGAAAAAAAGATAGGTCAGAATGGCTCAAAACAGGAAGACATTGCAGCCAGTCAATGAGACCTCATAGGCTAGGGTCAGATGGAAGGGGAGGAGGACCTCCCCTCTCAGTGGACTTGGAGACAAGCATGGGAGATGAGGGAGGAGGATGGGACTGGGAGGGAATGAAGGAAGGGGCTACAGCTGGGGTACAAAGTGAATAAAACGTAATTAGTATGGAAAATAGAAGAAAAAAACTTTTATTAATGTGAAAAAAACAAAACAAAACAAAACAATGTTTGGCCTTTATGTCCAGGCAAGACACCATTGCTACCTGCCTTGGAGACTTCTCCAGGGAACATCCCTTTCCTTTTAATCAAACTGGCTTCTTGGAGTTCGGGATTTAGCTAAGCAGTGAGTGTGCTTGTCTTTAGAGCATGGTTGAAAAAAGGTTAAGAAAACCTGGCAGCATAGCTCAAGCTGGACAGCTCGACTGGATATTTTCCCTCTTTTAGTGATGAGCCATGGCTATGAATTTTTCATTTACCTCCAAAGACTTGGCACTACTTGGTCTAAGATGCAGTAAGAAAACTATAAATCTAATGAAATTTTTGTAGAGGAGATCATACCTTAAACAAGTTAATCTTCAATGTCCTTTTTTAGACTATTCTGCTCTTGGGTATTATAAAAGGCCATATTTACCCTAAGCCATCCCTGGAAGTACTTCACATGATCAGATTTACATAGGAAGCTTTCTGGTGTTAATTCTAAGGGCTAACGGGAGATACTTTCACATCTACTGGGATTAAGTCAAAGGCAGAATTACAAATATGGGAGCCCCTATTTCCTTTACGTGATCAAAGTACACGGAAAAGTGGCTATGTGCGCCTGGTGCCTGTGAAGGTTCAAAGAGGGCAATGGATCCTCTGGAACCGGAGTTATGGACAGCTGCGTACTATGTGAGAGCTGGGAATGGGGCCTGGTCCTCTGCAAGAAAAAGTAATCTTCCCAGGTGGGGCATCTCCTCAGCCTCTCCTAACATCCCAAAGTCCTAGAACCATTGATTTCATCGAAAACAAACGACTTTCTAGAATCTTCAGTTCCAGCCTCAGATCAGTGATTGAAAAAAGATATTTAGTAGTTGTAGGTGGATCATCCTCCATTCATGAGTTATATGGACTGCACAAAGTCCATATAAACAGCTTGCTTCTGTGGACTCCATGGTTATCAAAAAACAAAAGGAGACAAAGGGAGAGGGTGAGGAATGGCTCTGAGAGAAGGGCAAGTATGATCAAAACAACTACATATATGTACATACATTCTCAAAGAATTAATATTGTTTAAAAGCAGTAGAAGGAAAATGTTACAGTAAAGTATGAAGATTCGGGAGGATCTCTAGTATCTAAAGCTATCCTATATCTCTTCATATACTGTGGAATTCATAAATCTTTTTCCTTACAAAAAATACCACTGCAGGTCAAAAGAGGCTGCAGTGATAAGTAGCAGCACGTGAGTATTTAAGGCTGGGTGCCTGGACAATAAGCAATCTGCTTCTTTGGATGGGGGGGTGTGAAGTATGGTATCACCGCACTTTCATGACGTGAAGCTGCTTTACAGAGCTCACACACACACAGAGATGATCTTTGTCTATATTTTATACAAATACAACAGTAGTTTGTGAATACATTTTAAGTACATGATATACATGATAAGCCACTTGATTTCCCAATATCACAGAATAGCAATTAAAAATGCAATAAAAATATACAAAATTCAGTCTGGAATGCAGATTTTTTTTTTCATTTCTATTTGACTCAAAACTTTACCGTTAGAACATCTTTAGAGTACTAGTCCAAACACTTTTTCATTAGCTAGAAAAAAAACAAAAAAAACAAAAAAACAAAAAAAAAAACAAAGAAAAATAAAACTTCAGCAGTCAGCTTATGTTCAGGCTTGATGCAATCCATTTCTCTAATGGATTCCCAGTTTTTGTTAAACGCAAAGGGCTGTTAGTAACTTCTAGCATGTTCTTCACTCCACACCCCATGTCAAGCCCATTTTCCATTCTGTGTTACAGTCACCTTGTGGACAAAAGCTGGGTTTGTTCTGGTAACATTTGCACATCCAAGATCTCCTTTAGCAAGCGTACATGAATACACTGTGGTGGTGTAAAAGTTTGTTAATGACACAGTAAGTCACAGTATAAAAATATATTGTACACCTTTACACCTCTGTAGTCCTTTTCCTATGGATACAAAAATACAACTGAATGAGACAGAAGTTTGTAGCACCATGGAGAGTTGTATCCCAAGTGACAGTAGCAGCATGATCCCATATATGGTTGAAGGAGGGTTTCTGAGAAGTTAGACATTCATTCTGGTTTGTCTGTACCACTGAAGCTTATACAATGAAGTGTCTTATACATCAGTAATAACTCTTGAGTCATCTTTAGAGCTAGGTAACTTATTAAAAGACACTGCCTTCCATTCCCAGGGGCTGCTAACATTGTAGAAAGGCTTATTGGTGATCTGTGTCTGCTACTAAGGCTGGTATCATTATCCTGCATAATTTTAAAGGGGTTCTCTGTGAGTATAACACAGCTCACATATTTATGTAGGCCTACATAATCTAGATATAGTGTGTTGTAGACCTGGCTGCTGACAGCATGAATAAAACAAGACAAAATCACCAATGACTCGTTTGTCAGAAAAACCAGTTTGCCTTCACTAAGGGCAAATACTCAACATTGAAAAGATCTCCTCCAATGTCACATGGATCTCAGTAGGCTAGAAGCAACTTGGGTGAACTGTTATCTTTTAACTTACTTATGGACTGGGAAGACAGTGTGCTTTGAGATACGTAAACCTTGTAAAAAAATAAAACCATTGTAAAACCTTATGAAAAGACACACTCTGATCTGTGCAATATAGCAAGTCGATAAGAAAACACTGTAAAAATGTACCTGTTTAAAATACCATCTACCAATTTTTGTACACAAAGCATTATATATCAAAGACCTACATATATATCATCTAATGGCACTTGAAATGAATATAATAAGTCTTAAAATAAAAGGCATAACCTATAAGAAAGTTTCTGTAAAAGTTTAAGTTCATTTTGAAAGTGCTATCTCTTGTAGTATGTGAAGTATAGAGGTTGACCAAGCTCTATTTTTTACGTTGGTCTATATGTGTACTGCTCACTAGATGAACGATCCTGAAATATGTACTCTATAACATTCATTATTAGCTTAATAAAGCAATCCGCTCTGGCTCATGTTTCAGTCAGTATATGGTTTTAAAAAACCGTCACTGTCCAAATTAACACAATATATCACTATATTCCAGAAATGACTAGAAAAATAAAGCACAAGCAACAAATAGGCAAAAAAACACACAACTTGAAAGAAACTCTGACTGAAATTTTAAAAAGTTGCATACAGAATGGTGCATGATCCTCCAAGACAACTTAAGTTTTAGAAAACTGAACTAGGTAATAGGATTTTATATGAAAGCTTAACAGTGACCAATAACTACAAAGGTGGTAAATATCAATGGATTATATTGCTTACAGTGCCTCAGCCCTTCCACGCTCATGCGGCTGCTGACATGGTGTGCACACACATGTGGAAGTCAAGCTGAATGAGGCTCAGTATCTTGTCTGTGGTCCAAACTCTACACTAAACTATTTTAATGTTAACCCCTTTCCTTTCAGCCAAGCTAAGGCACTATCAGAAACTCCGAGGACCACAAGTCTGGCCACTGGAGAATGAAAACAGCATTGGCAAGACCTATCTCTAGTCATTCCTACTTCAAATAAAAGCAAGTGACAATTTTTTTCTGGTTGGGGGAGGGGCCAATTCTGTGTTACATCCTGGTTAAAATATTGTGCAATTAAAAAAGCTGCCTGATCTTTAATAGAAAAATCTATCAAAAAAGGGTTTAGTGACCACTGCAGTCAAAAAAAAAAAATCAACAAAAAACAAAAAAACAAAACAAAAAATCCCCAAAAATCAAAACCAAAAATAAATTTGCTGAATCCCCTCTTACTCTGAAGTGTTATTCAAGTCTGTGGGGGCAGCAGCAGGCAAAGGGGTGTGCATGCAAGGAAAATTAAGACTCTACATTTTAACACTGGTGCCTGGAAGATGTGTATTAGAGCTCTGTGCAGGGCAAGAATTAGGGTAAAAATATATTTATATATATATATATATATATATGTACACACACATATATGGCGCCATTCCCATTTCAAAATGCTTTATTTCATATATTCTGGTACTCCCTTTTTTCAATTAGCAGTGAAATACAGCCTATGAAGGCCAACGTCTCAGGTCATTAATGTGACTTCTTCTTAAGCAAATGTCAGATAAAACTAGTGCTTTCATATGTGGTATTTGTGACCTCTACATAAAAATAGGTTTTCTATTTACTTGTGCTCTGTCACCAAATGTCTTCTTCTTTTTAAATGGTGATTAAAGCAATATCGAACACTAATCATTTAACTAGAACTTTAGGGAAGTGATCTGTTTCATAGAAACTAAGGAAGCAGCCGTGAGGCAAAGAGCCCACTTTCAGAGTGAGTGTGGCCCCAGCCACAGCTCAGGAGCCGCTTGAAGAGTTAAACAAGTATTTCCGTACTAACATATATAATTTTAATGCCTTTGGAACACTTTTTTTTTAATAAAATGTAATTTTTCATAATAAAATTTAAATACATAAGTATAAAAACTACTGCTCCGGGGTTAAAACTAAGAGCCAGAGCCCTCTCGAGAGCAGCTCTGATTCTATGAAGTGCGCCAGGTGTGTATCATATGGTGAAAGCCCCAGCCACGTGACAATTACACTTCTCCTCAATTTATACTACTCCCAGGTATTTTAAATAAGGTATTATATTCAGCAATCTGTAATTATGTTTAGAATTACTGGTAAACAAATGCAATACGCAGTGATAGCTGCCCCTACAAAAGGGAATGAGCTTCCCCATACAGGGCAAATGAGTGCTCAGAAATTCAAAAATATTTTTTTTTTCATTTTTTTTTTTAAAGAGATACATACTCTTTTATAAATCTCCCTTTACCCCTGCCCCAAAAGAAGGGTCCCAAAATAAGGTGTTAACAAGTGCTTAATAAGTCTCAAAGGCTGCTGCCACAAAGAACGCTTAGGAAAATATACATGGAACCTTTGATGAGATTACTAGTGGCTGTCTAACAAGAGGAAGCCATCGCTACCTTGCTCAGTGAGCACCCCGTCCTTGGTGTTTTCATATTCATTTGGTGTTTGCTTTATTTTCCTTTGTTTCCTCTACAAATTCAACTTATTTGTAAGATTCCTCCCATTTCCCAGAGATGCGGAAAAGTGGGCTTTTATTGGTTTTGGTGTGCAAAACTGTGGAAACTCCTCAAGCAGCTTTTTAACGTGTTTGATTTTAAGTTCTCCATCCAAACACAGCAGGGGAAGATGGATAGGCATGAGCAAGCCAGCACAGGGGCAAGACTGCAGTTCTGGGAGTGATGTGACAGGCTTTTACTTTGCCCCAAAAGAGTCCAGTTTTCATTCCTGGCAGCAGAGGAAATTCTCTAGACAAGTGCTGAGGTTGGGCTGTATGTTTTACATCCATCTTCCTGTTGAGGAGTCTGTTACCTCGAAGACTGAGGCAGCCCACTCTGGGTTTCACATCCTGACTGCCTATTGTCCCTCACTGGCCCTAAGACTCTGGACTAACCAACATGCAAAGTAAGAACGCTGCTATATTGAAGCCATCCTGGCTGTGAAAGGCGAAGGACATAAAACAGAACAGAACTGATCCTGAAGCCTCTGATGCCAGGCACTGTTAATGTAAAGATGGGTGAAATGCGGCCGAACAGTTTAAGGGGCAGTGCTAACACAGAACACTCTGTGACCTCTTCAGGTTTCTTTTAGATACAGATATTGAAAGTTTTTTTTTTTTTTGTCATATGCTTATATTTTCGCCAGACAATAGCAGTCTTAAAAATATATTGATCTGAAATGATGGTATACTTAAGAAAACACTATCATCTCCCCAAACTGGATTCTTAACTCATTTAAAACACACTTGATCATGAATCCATTTAGTGGCTAGTAAAAATGTAAAACACTTCAGTTATTCACACACATTTCTTAAGATTTACATTGTACTGCATATTTGCAAAATTAAAAAAAAAATCAACCAGATGTCCAATGCCCATTGCTATTAGACAAAATGAAAATGTAAAGGTCTAACAGTAATTTGAACACAGGACTTGTAAAATTTAGTGATAATAATGGCGCTCTTATAATGAAATAAAACTCCGAGACTATGACAACTGGCAGTAAATCAGGAGAGACAGCCAACGTAATTAAACATGGTTTCAAAGCTTATCAAAGAGGCTAGTTCCTATTACTTACTGGCTTCATAAAACCTGATATTATACAAAAGCAAAAGTTTTTGTGCTGTCTTAGAAGTAGGCACTAAAATAGAAACGGTCACCGCGGGTGGGGCTACGCAAGCACCTCCAGATGAAAGCCTCGACCCAGACCCTACTGAAATGCCTGGTGGAAACGGGGCAGGGTGGTGCTTGTGCTCAGGCTGCTGGTGAAAGCTGCTGACAGCGAGTGCAGAGAACCAAGACCCACAGCACTCGCAGGATCCTGAAGATCCTGGGTTTGTGTGGGCAGCTGAGAAACAGAAGGGTGAGCCTCATCTTGGGAATAGCTCATCCCAAGGCTTCCCACTGACAGAGGATTATAAGGAGGACCATTTAATGGTATGAAATTGAACAACTGAGAAAAATCCAATGCTGGTGTGTTGAGGGGGTCACTGATAGAAATGGAGCTCTTGGACAGGGAAAGGTCGCCTGCACCATCATCTGGAGACCCACTCTGAGGATCTAGCCCTAACTTAGATGATGATGCTTGGGAACCCTGGGATGAAGAAGGCGCGCCACCTTGTAGTTCCATCAGGTAACTCTCAATTTCCCCCTTTAACGGCTGTTCTTTTTCAGGAATAGAGATTGCGTATGAGGTAGAACTGAAGGGGCATTTGAGAGCAAGATGGTGAGAGGGGTGAACTGCATCCATATCTATGGGGCACGTCATCCCCAAAGGTAACGTTGTTATCATTTGGTGAGCAGGCCCAGAGCTCTGCATGGACTGAAATGGAGTGTTGTAGAGGTTTAACTGCAGAGTGTTTGTGAATGGCTTTGACAAGAGTTCACTGGAAGGTAACGACATGACCGGCAGGAGTTCATCTTTTATAGGCACAGACATGTTGCAGGTAAATGGGTCCAGAAAATCTACTGGTTCAGTTTTGACCTTCAGAAGCTCTTGATTGTGACTCTTCTTCATATGTCGAGTGAGGTGATCCTTTCGTCCAAATCTCTGTGCACAGTACTGACAGAGGAAGTCCTTTCTTCCCGTGTGCACCACCATGTGTCTCCGGACATCCTTCCGGGTGTAGAACCTGCGCTCACAGTGCTCGCACTGGTGCCTTTTCTCTTTCACACCCCCGGACGACTTGCCTGCATGAGATTTCAGGTGCTCCAGGAGCACACCTGTGCTTTCAAAAGTCTGCAAACACACCTTGCAGGTGAGGTCGCCACTGGTTGCAGCGTGCAAGGCCAAATGTCGCTTAAACCCAAGCTTGGTGTTGTAGCTCTTGCCACACTCTTCGCATTTAAAGGTCTCTTTGTTGGGGTCATGGGTATGGAGGTGATTCTTCAGATGGTCTTTCCGGTGAAACATTTTCTCACAATAATTACACTTGTGGGTTTTCTCAGGAGAGTGAGTAGCCATGTGCCTTTAAACATAGACATATTCTGTGAGTGATTATCTTAGGAAAAAGGTGCGTATTCACTTTCCAAATGGGCAGCTAAACTGCTAACACTAACACACAGCTCTCTTAATAAAGGATCTACCTAACTCACACACCACAGTTAACACACTGCAAAACTTGAGCCATCTAATTTGCCACTCGGGTGTTGACTGGTTCTCAGCTCTCATTACAGAACTAAACAAGCAAGACTGAACATACTTATGTAATGTCCACATTCTTTTCATGTAGAAATTTCTTTCTACAAATGGAAATTCTATTCTCATTAAGCATTTTACTTTAAAAAAAAAAAAAGCCAAAGACACTGACACAAAAGAATGTGATTTCGAGTATTTGAAACTAGCCAATGTCTAATCTACTTAATATTTCCTCTCTGCAAATCAGCTGAGAAATGTGTATACAGATACACACACTTACAATGGCTTCAGATGGCCAACACAAGAGAAAGTATAATCTGAAAGACAAATAGAGTGTAGTACCTTTGTAATTTGTACTTAGAAACAAAGGCCTTGGTGCAGTCTTGTTGTGTGCACTTGTAGGGCCTCTCTCCTGTGTGAGAGTAGGAGTGAACCTTTAATTTCTCAACACTGTTAAAGGCCTTGTCACACAGTTGGCAAGGGAAGTTTTTTCTTGGTTTGGTTTCACCACGCTTACGTTTCCCTGAAGGGGCTTTCTGGGTATCTCTTACTTCTGACAAATCACCAGGAATGACAGTGGCCATCGCAGCCTAAACCAGGCCTTCTTGTTGGACACCTGGGAACTGCCCAACTCCACTAAGTGATATAGCTTTAGGTGGCTTCTCAAGTTTCATGTGGTCGTAAAAGAAAGCAAAAAGGGACTGGAAAAAAAAATAAGAAACAACTAGTTTGTAACTAAACTCAATTTCTTTTTTTTTTAAAAAATTATTTGCTTTGTGATGCTTTTAAATTAAAAGAGAAACCATAAAATGGATTCAGCTGGTCCAATGTAATATCTGTAGGTTTCTTTGTATTTTCCAAAACAGATATATACGCATTGCTCAGAATGAACAGTTCATACATACCCCAAAAGTCCACCTGACAATTGCTGTACTTAGGCATAACAGTAGTGAATTCAGGAACTCTCAAAGCATGATTCTAACGGTGGCACGAGAGACTTCAGAAGGGATTAGAAAACATGCCTTAAAGCCTAACACCCACTTCAGCCTGTGGACACGGATCATGTGAACAGATGCAGAGCACTGGGCAAACACCCAGGCTATGGAGGAAGCCAAAGCCCAGATACTTCACTGCAGAGACAGCTCACCAGCGTGAGACCTCACCCCTTATACCCACTACAACCCTAAGGGATCTCTCTCTGGTCAGGATCGGGAACAACTTATCTTTTTAACAGATACCCTTGAAATGGTAAAGCATTTGGATAGCATGAGGTAAAAAAATGCAGATCCTTGTCATTTAGGGAAGCACGGTTAGTTTCCCTCAGCTGTTTTTAATCATAGAGAAAATTATTCAAATTAATTATTAAAGCTAATAATTAAAATTCTTAACCTTAGGTGCACTAAGGTTAATAGGCCAGGGGCACTCGGCCTCCTCAGGAGCTGCAGAGATCAGCCTCTGGCACATCTTAACCCAAGTGTGACACACCTGCTGAGATTTCGTTCTCAGAGTACACAACACCTGTGCATCCTCACAGAGGTGTTTGAGGCTGGTCAAAGATGTGTCAGAGTTAACTCATTATCAATGCTGTGAGAAAGAATGAAAGGTACAGACTGTGTAATGAAGGGTATGTTGTTAAAACAAAATAATTAAGACTAAATATAAACCTCTATAGATAAAGGAACAGTAAATAGACTTAACTCTCTTTTTCAGAGTAAGAAAATCAATTCCTCAAAGATTCTACTGCTATATAAATTAATTCAGTGGTTCCCAACCTTCCTAAAGCTGTGACCCTTTACTACAGGTTCCTCATCTTGTGGTGACCCAACCATAAAATTATTTCATTACTGTAAATTCATAACTGTAATTTTGCTACCATTATGAATCGTAGTGTAAATATCTGTTATGTGATCCTGGTGGGGGTTGCAACTCAAAGGTTGAGAACCACTGAGTTAAATGTTTCCTCAACATTTCTTAAGGTAATTTAGAGGGATTCTTCCAATAGACCACAGAAGTGACAGCATCCAAAGCCTCTTTTAAAAGCATCTGATTATTAAATATTGTTAACTGACTTATCAATTAATTTGTCCATGGAAGAAGCTGAAGCCCAGATACTAGAGGGCAGGGAGGTCAGATCTGCCATCCTATTGTAAATGTTAAAAAAAAACCCATCAACTTCCTTATCTAACCTGTGTTTTGGTGTTAGATTGACACATGCGTTTACACAATTAGGTCTGTTACACTCACTTTCACAGATTACAGTTAAAAGTTTTCAGGAGGGACTGGAGAGATGACTCCATGGTTAAGGGCATTGGCTGCTCTTCCAGAGGTCCTGAGTTCAATTCCCAGCAGCCACATGGTGGCTCCCAGCCATCTGTAATGGACTTTGATGTTCTCTTCTCTCATGCAAGCGCATGCAAATAGAGCACTCATATGCACTAGTTACCTAAATAAATAATTCTTAAATTCTTTTCAGAAATTCTAAATACCTACATTTTGTTAACACTTAAGTGTTATATCTTTTTGTACTTTAGCATAGAACATGTCCCTAAGCAAACCAAACAACAGAAAGCCACTATTTTGATTAAGGCAGTACAGCATTCAGGTAAGCTGAAGACATACAGTTTCTTCTCTGTGAGACAAACGCAGGCCTTTGCACTGTTCTAAGTATCAGGAAGTTCCTCTTGCAATTTACAAACGGTATTAATATGATGCAACTAGTATCACAGCATGGATGCAGCTGTTAGCTCTGACATCACAGTGCTGACACAGTTGTTAGCTCTAACATCACAGCATTGCTGCAGCTTTTAGTTCTGATGCCGCTGTTAGCTCTGACATCACAGCACCGATGCAGCTGTTAGCTCTGACATCACAGTACTAATGCATCTGTTAGCTCTGGCTGTGGATTTTCTGAAGCTCAAAGGTTTGTTCTTTTCTTGCTATGAGCTCATTCAAAATGAGATGCTTTGCTCCCTTCAAATTAGAGATAAATGGCCACTCTTCAGACAAGTAATGACAGTAAATTAGTATAAAGCTTTAATTTCCAGCGTGATCTCCTCACTTAATGCTTTCATAGACCTATTTAGACCATGCACAAGTCAATCATTTTCCAACTGCAGAATCAGAAGGGAATGCAAAATGTCTAGATAACTAGGTCTGAAAACCAGTCATAATCACTACTGTAACAGTACAGTTGTGATGTTGAGAATTCCAGAAGACAGAAGCAACTTTAACCACTCCCCACCAAAATATTAAAAGGACACCATGAAACAACACACACGCATTTGATCATATTAACTTGTTGAAACTTCATATTAAGTAACAAATGGATTGTTTCTGGATGTACATACTGAGCAATGAGGAATCGCACTGATACCAAATATTACACTTTTCTAAGACCAGCTGAAAATTTTCATGGCTGATAATTCTTTTATACATTAATCCATTACAAAATTCAAATTACTTATCACAGGTAATTTACAATTTTAAAATCAATATGAAGTTATGAACTTAATATCTAATTAAATTATATTCATGATTATGAATCAAATACTTTAAAGGCACATGCATAGAATTAGTGATTTTTGTTCAATGCATACCTGATTAAGGATGGAAAAAGCCTCAGATTTTGATCTTAGCCAGTCCCATTAACTCTTCGTGGAAGAGAGCAGAATCCAGCCCTTTCCATTTTGGCCAATCTATGAAGAAGTGAAAAAAGAATGGACCACAATATCAATGGAACTAGAGTGTAAATGACAGAAAACACAGCAAGGACGAACTGCGGTTTCATAGCGCATGCTCACATTCCAGTCTGCTGATGGGTCGTGCATTAATCCCCACCAAATGCTTGTTTTGATTAGTTGTAAGCACACTTCACCTGACCAAGTAAGTGCACAAATAAAAAGAGAAATAGTATTACCTAGAAAAAAAATGTCAATTTGCAAAGCTGAATGATCCCCCACTTTTTAATAAAAAAGAAATCTAACTGAGAGAACTGGCTCTTAGAATCACTGACTGTAAACAAAGCTGATAAAAATCCATTAAGCTTAAAATAATAGAAGACACAAACTCAGTTTCCTCCTGATCACAGGCACTGCCACCCACACTGCCTGCACTTGTGGTTGGGGCTTCTGAGAACCACCCTTCTGCTACTTGCAGAACTGCCAATTTAAACTAAAGAATGCTGTAAGAAGGGCTGGCATGTAGCAACTACTCTGCTGTTTAGATTCCAGGTACATGTGAGTGAAGTTAAATACAGGGTTCCTACAGGAGGCGGGTATCAAGGAAAAAGCAGTATTTGTTGCATGAGACCATTGTTTAACAATCTTAAGGTATCTTAAAATGCTTGTTAGTAGTAAGGTCTTTAGCAGACTGACAGCCTATTAGTACTTATGAATGAAAGAAAAAGAAAGACTAACAATGGGATAAAGCAAAAAACCTACGTTATTTCAAAGAATACAAGGCAAACAGTGTTTGGTAATCTGTGATTATTTTAATTAAGTAGTCAGAAGTATTAATTAGAAGAACTGGAGAGAGATAATACAAATTAAATACTTAAAAATCAGTAACAAAAGGATATCTCAATGACAGGTTAGGCTAAAAATATTTTTAGAGTTGTATAATAATCTAATAATATTTCTTGAAAAAACATCTTCACATACTTTCAGAAGCCGATGAAATGTAAAGATGATATGCAAGGAAAATATTTAATAGAGGACATTCAAGCATCATTACAAAATTACTGAGGATATATAAGAAACCAGCATTGTTCTCATTATTTAAAAGAAAAATAAGATTTTAGATAAATAAAGATATCTTTAAGAGTTCAAGCCAAAGCCCCATTTTTATAGAGCATAGGACATGCATAAGTGGAAGAACATAAAAATTGCAAAAGAGCAAATTAGCTTGGTAAATACTTACTTGCCCAGGACACACACTGAATATTTGGTGTGGTAATTATGAATATGAAGGATCATTTTATATACTGTTTCCTGAATAATGTAAATACTTTACAAATAGAGTATTTTCAACTTTATCTCACTCCTCTAGTCAGTGACCTGAGATGCTTGCATTTATCACCAGTGACACTGAGCTATGTGATGACATCTGTGTGGTCGAAATGGGGCTTATGTCTCAGACTCCTACATCATTTATATTGTACTGCAATCTATGACAAAAGTAGCAAACCGGCCTGCACGTGGATGAGTCCTGTTGTTACACTTAAGGGGCTGGAAGAAGGTTTAGTGCTATCTTTTTTTCTATGAGAACAGCCAAATAAAATCTCCAAAAGGAAGAATAAAGAAAAAGTTTAAAAGACAATTTGCAATGTAAATTTTTAAATAATTTAATTAAGCATTAAAAAATCAGCAATTGTAAGTGGATGATTTGAGCAGAATTAAATCTAAAAATAAAGTTGGTCAGCAAATAATAACTGTATTTTTTGTTATAAATTGTACTGCCTGCCAAACATGTTCATAAAATTCTACCTATGCTTAATTGTGCAGTGGCATTTTATAACAGAAATGTTTTATCAGCTAAGTATTTAAAATAATCCATAAATATGATTGCCTGCAAATTATCCCCACTGTATATCTTATCACCAGAAATAAGATTGTAAATAAAGTCATCGCATTAATTTAATTTATCTTAAAAATACAACTTCCAAATTATGGTTAATTTCTCTAAATTTTATCCTATTTTAAATTTTTATTAGTTGCCAAATAATTTCAAAGTGTTCATTATTTTCCAAGACAGAATAAACATAAAAATCAAATAGTTTGTACTTATGCAAGCCTAACTAAAGTATTAACTAAACTTATCTGAGTATTACCTGAGTATCTTTTATGAGCCCACAGGGGAGGGGTGGGGAGAAGAAGTCTCATTACTGATCTAAAAAGTCTGTAAACCAAAAAACTTACATTCATGTTTTTCTTTTGTAGTTAAAATAATTCATCAAAGATTGGTTACATTTTTGGAGTGACGGAAATTCCCCCTTTCCTATGTCTGAGGAATTGTAAAAGGCGGCTGAGACTACATATAACCCATTCTACACTGCTCTACAGCGAAATGTTTCAGAACGCATCCCAGCTTCTCATGATACTCAAGCAGACACACCTTCTCTACCCCCTACTCCAAGGGCGAGCCTGCATTCAATAGAAGCAGTAGTGAGAGGAAAGATTATATGCTTGGGCACAAGAATTTACCTTCTTAAGCTTTATTTCATTCTTAGGAAATGATGGCTTGTGAAGGAAAACAACAAGTAAACAAACAGCACATCAGAGGGTCTACTGAAAGCAATTTAGCAATTTCTATGAGATGTCAGTCAAAGGACACAGGTCTACACTGAAACAGTTTTTTTTTTTTTAAATTTTAAGTCCCATGGTTCTGAGAGCTGCTCTGTTAACAGTTGAGAATTATGAATACTTACCTGCATTAATAATTTTTTTCATTTCTAAAACTCAAACAGATTTTGCTAAGAGCAAATGCTATCAGTCACCAAAGCTTTGCTCTCCCTTATACTAATCATAACAAACCATTAGTTCATAATTCAGAAAAATATCAACATGTACTTAAAACATTTTCCAATAGGGTAGATCACAGATGGAAACTTAGCAGTGATAATGCTTTATATATATATGAAACACTAGTAGAAACTTGAATAATATGAAGGAAATGAACTAGAACACGCAGCTCAAGAAACTCTGAAGGAGGCATACCACCATGTTTGGAACACTTGATTTAAAACATCATTGACCCTAACTTGGAAATTCTTGTCAGTCAGCTCTCAGTCTACAGAGTCCCTTGATAATTAAAACACCAAAACTATCTTGTAATTACAAAAACTTAAGAAAGGATAATGACGTGAGTATTATCAAAATACATTCTATGCATATATCAGACTGTCAAAAACTGAAAATTAAAAAGAGAAAACAAATGCAAAAATCAAACAGAAAAAGACCTTCAGAGAATGAACAATCAACTGTAGGCAGCTCAGGGCAGGGTCAGGCCAGTTTTATTCACTGCTGTTTCCCATAAATGACAGTAAAGTAACTGTTGAATGAACAAGAAAGATTAAAACAGAGTAAGTGCTTACCACTAATATAATGACCTCTAAGCTTGCTCATCATCATAGCTGGCAGACAACAACACATACATATTCTAGTCCAAGATAAACACTAACACTTATAATCATTTAGCAATTCAAAATATTCACTTTGCCAGCGTGCGCTAACCGGTGGTATTCTTACAGAAATAACTGGCATGAGTAGACAGCATCAATCCAGCCCCACTCTTAATAAAAATTCTTACAGTGAAAACATGCCTGGTACCTGTGCTAGCTGGCCCAAAGCAGAGAAGGTGGTGAGACACTTGGGTGGAGTTAGTGATATCTACAGAACAGAGGAGCAGAAAGCCCACTGCGAAGCACGAAGCACGGCTAGGACGTGCAGTTAACTCACCTGAGAGTTGGGTCCTCAAGAACTCAGTACTGAGACTTTAGGAAGGCCACAGTACTTATTTTCCGACATTGGATGACAGCTAATTCACCAGGAAAATTAAGGATGCCTTTTGAAAATTTTCTTAATTTGCTTTCTTCCGCTTGTTTTGAGTAATTTGTTAAAATGGAGTTCTAGGGTAATCCTTTCCAACTTTATCACAAAATTAGCCCTAATTATATCTAGAAGCATCTTATATTTAATATAAAGCAAAAACTTAAAGAAGTGAAGGAAATAGCTCATCTTTTTGTTTTTTAAGGACAGGTAGGGAAATGTCCACAGATTTCAAAGTTCGCAGAAACTCTACTGCTCATCTTCAATGCCTGCTTTCCTGTCACACATGCTCTAGAGGGCCCACATAGAATACCAGCCACCCGGAGCACAGGCAAGGCAAACAAACATGATTTTCCAATTCACAATCCTTCCCTTGGTTATTTTTACTATGGTGCAGAAAGGCCAGTGCAATAAAGAGGATAAATGATGTAACCCAGGAGTCAGCATTTATGTCTTATGTATGTGGAAAAACCGGTATGATCGTACATCATTGTGAAAATGAAAACCAAGACACACAGAGAATACCAGACATTACTCTATTTGTGTAGGAAAATCAATACTTGCAAACAGGAAACCAAAGAGGAGTTGTGAAAGGGGAAGTGATAATGGTGAGCAGGGGGTACAGATAACAGCAATTAGAACAGTGCAGAGTAAGAGTGTTTAATCAACACTATTAACCATTTTTAGAGGCTTTTCTGGGCCTTTAAAAATGCACAAAACATCTCTGTATTTGCCATGCAGCTACACGAGAAAGGAGGAAGTCCACAGGTCACGTTCTCAACTTGTGCTGAGCTAATTCTTATTACTACTAACTGTGTGAGTTGCTAGGGAATCAAGGACATCAACTACCATAACACATTGACGCCTTCAAACACTGAGGATGCCTGCTGGAATAATTCCCTAACACAATTCAAATCACAGAGGTGGAATTCCAGGTTTCACTATCTGAACTCACACAGCATCCGTGGATAAGCTCAGGAAAAGGTAGACATCAAACGGAACGTAAGAAAAGTGCTAAGGAGAATCTTATTCCGTTACAAAAGTCCATGTGGGAAATCAGTTCTGGGCTATCTTAAAGTAGTGTCTACTGTGTAGCATAAAGAGGTATACAGGCTGCCCAAGCTGCAAGCTGATGCTCAAGCAGCAGAAACATACATGGACACAGAGTCCAGGCCTCAGGGAAGACTCTACATTTGCCAGCAGCCTGTCCACCCTGTGTTACACTGGGTGGCTGTCAATGATAAAGTCACGCCTAGAAACAAGACTTCTCTTTACTCTCACATCACTGAGATAAACAGGATTAGTTTTTGGCAGCATCAAAAGACATGATAGCTGTATTCCTTGATCAATCCGATTGAAACTCATCTCTCCGAGACTGAATCCTTTACCCCAGAGGTTAATAGCTATCTTTGTAACCCCCAGCACCCTGCCATCTGGCAATAGCCAAATAAATAAATAAATAAATAAATAAACAAACAAACAAATAAATAAATAAATAAATAAAGCTATCTACTATCTGTATCATTCATCCATCTATCTATCTATCTATCTATCTATCTATCTATCTATCTATCTATCTATCATCCATCTATCCATCCATCCACCCACCCACCTATCTGTCTATTGAGACAGGATTTCTCTGTAACAGCCCTGGCTGTCCTGGAACTTGATTTGTAGACCAGGCTGGCCTTGAATTCACAGAGATGCGTCCACCTGTCTTTTCTTCCTGAGAGCTGGGATAAAAGATGTGTGCCACCACACCTGGCTCCAGCTGATAAATATTTGTTGAGAAGAACTGTAGTAGAATTTCAGGAATCAAAGCAACCAGGGGAAATATGCTGTGAGCTCTGGAAATTCCAATGGGTTGTAGGGCAAGATCAGAAATACCCCCAGATCAGTTAAATGCTTTGTATGCTTTGGCAGAGGGGCAGGCACTGTGATGCCCAGTATAGCCATCTGACAGCCACACTACTTCCACATCCCAGCAAGTGGCCCTGACGAGGCACCGTGAAGACAGGGGACTCAGGTGCATGCTGTTCAGACCAGACAGGTTTGGGGACTAACTGCTGGGCATTCCAGGAACTGTCCTCACATGTTCTGTCCTAGGAATCCCATAAGCACATGTGCCCTGTACTGATTACAATTCATTGTTTATGGGAAGAAAAGCAAAATTCCAAATCCTTTGAAGAGTATATGCTTATTAGTGTAAGATACAAGTAAGACACAGAAAAAAATTTAACTGATTATAATATAGGTACGTCAAAAAATGGTAAAATTTGTTTAAATGGAGTGTGGTTCAGAAAAATTACTTTTCCTTTTTCTAGCTACTAAAAATAGCTTCACAGTAATTGGACTCAATGGGTTAGAATAACAATTCTAAAAGGAGGACATGAAGTAGGAGGGAGGCATGATTCAAAGTCCTGGGGTGAGGTGAAATGGAATTGGAGATGATAGGTGGATATGATACATTGAGTACATGTATGAAAATTTCAAAATATAACTAGATACTAAAAAGCACCTATAATTAAAAAAGCTTCATTAATAAGTTTGAAAGATAAAACACAAAACTAAAAAAATTATCAACCATCTTATTAAAATATTTACAGTATAAAGATAGCTAAAATACTTGGTTTTGTTCATTCTCCATAGAATGGTTCTGTTGTTATTTTGTTTTTCGAGACAGGGTTTCTCTGTGTAGCCTTGGCTGTAGACCAGGCTGGCCTTGAACTCAGAGGTCTACCTGCCTCTGCCTCCAGAGTGCTGGGACTAAAGAGTGCCACCACTGCCTAGCAGAATGTTTCACTTACTAACACTAATATACGCCCCTTTATGTTAATTGTTAAGCTCTCTTCATGTCTCTGTGAAGCCCTGTTTAGTTCTCAGCCCAAAGCCTAGTTTCCCCAGGGGCCCTGTCTGCCACAGATGACCATCTTAGGAGTTTGATAGCCACTTTTGCCATTTCCAGTCTCCTTATCCCGAGCCTCTAAACTCTATCCCTTCGTTCAAGGTCCCACTGACAGACTTACCTGGCTCAAGTCCATGTATGCTTGGGTTCCCAAATATTGCTATGTCTCCATTCTGTGCCACTGAGTTTTAACTACAGGCGGGGAAGCTAGATGATTTAGTGGGACTTCTACCTGGCAACGGCTGGAAGCTGCTCTGCTCACACTGGGCCCTGGACTCTAGCATCTGCTCCATTCCTGGGGGCGATCGGCTCTATCTAATCCACTTCTCTACCAGGTGTTAAGATTCTCTCGGCACACGAACACAGGGGTTCCATGAGGAAGTTTACCACCCAGTGATACTCAGAGGAGCAAGGGTTTGTGAGCTCACCTTCAGGCTCTCTGAGAGGAGAAACAAACGAGCTTTACAGAAGCTTTGAATTCTGAAGCAAGACAGTTGGTCTTTACCTTCTACTGATCACACATTTTACTAAAGTCCTGCAGATCAGTGCACACTGGCAAGCCCCAAGATCCTACGTGGCATGCTTATTATGTGGCATGCTTTTCAAAGCTTTTACTATTACAGCCTTACATAATTGAGGATCTGGAATAACTGATCACTTTGAAAATCATGCCATATAATGGTAAAGGCCACCTACCTGAGGCCCTGTTCCAAACTCTAGTAAGACCACCTTATTAAAAGACCATCACAGAATGAAGCATTCTGGGTGCCCAATACCACCAAGGCAGCACCGAGAGGCAACCTAGGAAGAAAAGAAGAATTAGTTTGAAATTCTAAAAGTCAGGCTCGATCTGGTTAATGGCATATGAAACAGATTACTTTTCATTCATTATCACTTATTCTTTGTACTTTATTTAAATCCTGTTAGAAACAAATGTAAATCAAAATATTTATAATATATTGGACAGTGAAATGTAAACAAATGCGTATCTCCAACTTATTTTCCTTTGAACCACAGTTATCAGGATTATTTGTATTTCATTCAGCAATTATAAGCTTCCTGGTATTTTTCAAATTAGTCATTTATCTTCTTTTATGTATTCTGAACACATTCAGTCTTCTCCAGTTCAAAAGTCAGGAAAAATTGTGCCCCATGAATGATCTCAGAGAGGGTATACACTGCTGATGGCCAAGGCTCTTAGAGGCAGGACAAGCTCCTTCTTCAGCTCATCCCATGACTAGTAAGTGTTTTAACAAGATCCTTGGGCCAGATCCATCTTCAACAATATAGGAAGAAAAATCAAAATGTGTTCTGAAGGATACGATGCAAACAGTCAGTCTTGGTGTCCCATGGTTGCAAATTATGAAGATTGACCTCTAGGAGCATAATCAAGACGGGAAAGGATGGCCCCAAGTTCTGCATAGAAAACCATCTACTTCCTATCTGGAAATGAGAGCCAATGCCCAGTTCTATATAGTTACCACTCTATAGAGCCACAGGTGAGTACCAGACACTGATGCAGTAAATATTACCAACAACTATTATACACAGTGCCGATCTGAATTACCATGGGTACGGACAGATGTGACCTCTGTTCTGTAGGAGGGCGAAGTTAAGAAACACTGTCATGAGGTGGTGCTGGTGAGATTAGTGAGAAGCACTGTCGTAGGAAGTCTCAGGAGGAAAAGACTACTGTCCATTTTTTATGACTTATCTTGAAGGATGTTCCCTTAAGAAAGACCCACACCCTCCACTCAAAATTAAGTGCATCCAGAGACTGACAGCTTTGGAACCACCAGTCACTGGATTCTACGATGACCTTTGCTTGTAGTGTAATGTTGCTTACATATTTTCTAAGGACTGCAACAGAAATGGTGCAGCTCCAATGCTGTGGCTATGTCCACATGCTAATAAAGGAGTCAGGGACTCTGGAAAAACGCAGACACAATGAAAGCACTGAGAACAAATACTTGGAGAGGCAGGATAAGATGACAGCACCTTCTCTTTTTAATTTTTTTTTTAAAAATTAATTACAATTTATTCACTTTGTATCCTAGCTGTAGCCTCATCCCTCCTCTCTTCTAATCCCACCTTCCTTCCCTCTTCTCCTCCCATGCCTATTCCCAAGTCCACTGATAGGGGAGGTCTTTCTCCCCTTCCATCTGACTCTAGCCTATCAGGTCTCCTCAGGACTGTTTGCATCATCCCCCTCTGTGGCCTGGTAAGGCTGCTCCCCTCTCAGGGGGAGGTGATCAAAAAGCCAGCCACTGAGTTCATGTCAGAGACAGGCCCTGCTCCCCTTACTAGGGCACCCACTTTGACACTAAGCCGCCACGGGCTGCATCTGTGCAGGGGTTCTAGGTTATCTCCATGCGTGGTCCTTGGTTGGAGTATCAGTCTCAGAAAAGACCCCTGGGTCCAGATTTTTTGGTTCCGTTGCTCTCCTTGTGAAGCTCCTGTCCTCTCCAGGTCTTTCATCTCCCCCTTCTTTCATGACATTCCCTGCACTCTGCCCAAAATTTGGCTATGAGTCTCAGTATCTGCTTTGATACACTGCTAGGAAGAGTCTTTCAGAGGCCCTCTGTGGTAGGCTCCTGTCCTGTTCCCTGTTTTCTCCATCTTCCCAGGTCTATCCTGTTTTCCTTTCTGAGTGAGGATTGATCATCTTACCCAGGGTTCCTCCTTCTTGCTTAAAGACTATACAGATTTTAGTATGTTTATCCTGTATTATATGTCTAATATCCACTTACAAGTGAGTATATACCATGTATGTCTTTCTGATTCTGGGATACCTCACTCAGGATGATCTTTTCTAGTTCCCACCATTCGCCTGTAAATTTGTTCATGATTTCCTTGTTTTCAATAGCTGAGTTGGATTCCGCTGCATAAATGTACCACAATTTCTGTATCCATTCCTCAGTTGAGGGACATCTGTTTTTTTTTTTTCTCCAGATTCTGTCTATAATGAATAAAGCTGCTAAGAACATGGTTGAGCAAATGTCCTTGTTGTATACTTGAGCATATTTTGGATATAGATAGCATGTTCTCTTGCATGAAAAATATAACCAGAGTATCAGTCCAAAGACAAGGTGACCAATAAAAGGAACACCTCGTAGAAGAAAGACTGCTTCTATGTTGGTATTCCCAAAGCAGTACAAGGAGGGGAGCCAAAGGTACTGCAGCCCTACTCTCAGAAGCAATCAAACCAAATGGACACCAAAGGCTACCTCTAGGAGATAAACCTTCAGAATTTCCCAAGGAAGAAAGAGAAAGGTGGTAAAACTGAAAAAAAAAAAAGCTACTAAAATCCACAGAACAATCCACAAACATTGTCAAGCAATAGGCACTTGGACAGAAGGATACTAACCTTAGCAATTAAAACTATGGGCAGCAGGGGATGGAAGAGTAATAATGAGAGGACAGGCAGCAAGGAAGTACGAAAGAGGCCTGGCTGCTTGGTGGTGAAGGGCTCTCACAAGATGATGTTTTCTTTCAAAGAATTTAACAGAAGAGAGAGGAAAAGGGAAGGAGAGAGGGAAGGAGGGGAGTGGGGAAGAGGAGAAAAGAGAGGGACAAGAAAGAAAAGGAAGAGAGAGGGGCAAGTAGGAAGGGGAAGATGAGCGGAGAATCGAAGGGGTGAGGAAACAGAAGGGAGGGAAAAAGAGGAAGATGCTTTAGTCACTTTTCTACTGCTGTGATGAAACGAACACCTTGACAGAACAACTTGAGAGTGGTTTATTTTGGCTTGAGGCCATAGTCCATCACACAAGGAAGGTCAAGGCAGGAGGAACTGCCAACAGTTGGTCCACTGCACTCTCAGTAAGCAGACAGCTAGCCATGAATGCTTGCACTCAGCACTCCTCGTTTTTATACACTGCAGGACCCAAGCCAGAGAATGGTGTGCCATCCACTTTTAGGATGGTCTTCCCACCCCAATTAACCTCAGCAACATGATGTCTCACAGGCATGGCCAGAGGGTAAATAACTCCTCACAGGTGGTGCCCAGAAGCTTGTGCCCAAGTGATTCCAGGTCTTATTCATAAGTAACACTACCATCCTAGAAAGGGAAGGGAGGGAGGACAAGGAGGAAGACATAGTCAGCAAAAAGATCAGGAGGAAGATTTCGTAGTCTGCAGAGACTGATACCCCAACCAAGGACCATGCATGGAGAGGACCTAAAAGCCCAGCTCAGATGTAGCCTATAGACTACATCTATGGGCTCCCTAATAAGGGGAGCAAGGTCTTTCTCTGGCTTGAGCTCAGTGGCAGGCTCTCTGATCATCTCCCCCTTGGAGGCACAGCCTTGTCAGGCCACAGAGGTAGACACAGCAACCAGTCCTGATGAGACCTGAAAGGCTAGGGTCAAATAGAAGGGGAGGAGGACCTTCCCTATCAGTGGACTAGGGGAGGGGCAGAAGGGGAGAAGAGGGAGGGAGGATGGGATTGGGGCCACAGTCGGGATACAAACTGAATCAATTGTAATAAATGATGATAATAAAAAAATTAAAATTTTTGGAAAAAAAAAGAAAAAAGATCAGGAGGCTGAGTGTGACCAGAATGTAGGGAAGGAGTTGTAGAAAACATCGAGGCCTTCTAGAGTAACAAATCAGAATGGGACCGACCCAGAGAAGACCATCAGGTGTCAGTTGGATTAAGAAAACCTGCTTCTCTAGCTGATGTGGAGTATGTATGTTCACCTGCTAATCTTTTCTTGTTCCAGAATGAAGAAATTCCATTTCCTCATATTGGCCGGGGATGAGCAGAAGAGTCCTGTTTGCAGCTTAAGAATAAAGAGTAAGAGAATGAGAATGAACAGCAAGAATCAGGACATCCTCCAGTTTTGTAAAACAACAAACAACTTGCTACAAAGAATTCAATCTCTTAGTTACTACTGGTGGAAGACCAAACTGTTGAATCTTTCTAGAATACATGGTAGAGATACATAAAGCTCTTTAAAACCTAAATACATGGACTTTATAATTTATGTTTAAAAGTTTAAGAGGGAGAGAGGACTTAAGCAAAAAGTCAAATATATTTTAAGAATAAAAGCGATAATGTTTCATAAGATGGATGGAAGTTAGTGTTATATGACAGAATAAATATTCAACCATTAAAACCTACCAAGATTTACAGGGGTGGGGTGGGGTGGTAGAGCACACCTTTAATCCCAGCACTCAGGAGGCAGAGGCGGGAAGAACTGTGTGAGATAAGGCCAGCATGGTCTGCAAAGCGAGTTTCAGGACAGCCAGGACTACACAGAGAAACTTTGTTTCAAATAAAACAAAACAAAAAACCCTATCAAGCTCAAGATCACGAAATTACATGGAAAAGAACAGTTAAAGAATTGAGGCCACATGGGAAAACATACGCATTTTAATATTTATTTTTAATTGTGGGTGTGTGCAATATGAGCAGGTTTCTTCAGGAAAGAAGCGCTGGAGGAGTGTGAGTACTGGCGGTTGTTAGCTGTCCAGTGTCGGTGCTGGGAATGTCACTTGGGTCCTGTGTAAGCATCTCTCCAGCCACAATGTGAACAATTTTAATCAGTGATACACCGAATCTTTTGCAGCTGTGTAAAGTATGTACTTAAACTTGCCCTCATCACACTCACATGCTTTCATGTACTAAGGCAACTTATAAATAAAAGATTGATAATGTAAAGACTGAACGCACTTCTACATTATAGAAATGTCTTCTGTTTATAATCAGAAAATTTTATTTTTACCAAAAAGAATGTTTCAACAAATTCCACTGGGAAAGTCTGATGTCCACATACCAAGAAATGAACTCTGAGCCATACCTCAAACCATATACAGAACCTTACTCTGGAATGGATCACAGACTTAAAATATAAGATCTTGTCTCTGTAAAACCCAAGCTCTAAAAATTCTAGAAGAAAATAATAGAAAGAAAAGTATCTGTGAACAGCAGGAGATTTGCTTACAGAACCAAAAGCACAGAAACAGCAAGTTGATAAACTGGATTTCAGCAAAACACTGAAAGGCTCTGCCCTGCAGACTATCAATGCAGATGCTGAGACTTATGGGCAACCTTTGGGCAGAGTGCAGGGAATCTTAGGAAAGAAGTGGGAAACAGTAAGATCTGGAGAGGACAGGAACTCCACAAGGAGAGCAACAGAACCAAAAATTCTGAGCACAGGGGTCTTTCCTGAGACTGATACTTGAACCAAGGACTATGCATGGAGATAACCTAAGACCCCTGCACAGATGTAGCCTATGGCTGTTCCGTATCCAAGTGGGTTCCATTGTGATAGGAACAGGGACTGTCTCTGACATGAACTGATTGGCCTGCTCTTTAATTACCTCCCCCTGAGGGGGAAGCAGCATTACCAGGCCACAGAAGAAGACAAGGCAGCTACTCCTAATGAGACCTAATTGACTAGGATCAGAAGGAAGGAAAAGAAGTCCTCCTCTATCAGTGGACTTAGGGAGGGGCATGCAGGCAGAGGGTGGAGGAAGGGGGGATTGGGATGGGAGGAGGGAGGGAACCACAGGGGGGGATACAAAATGAATAAAGTGTAATTAATAAAGAATAAAAAAAATAATCCTCAAAAGACATCACTAAGAAAAGAAAAAAGTGAGGAGGCTGTAGCCTTACAGCCCATCTGATAAGAAACTGGTATCTAGAAATAGAACTTGCAAACCATCACAAGACCACAATATTTCAATTAAAATGAATAAAAAAGACAAATTATTAACTCATAAAAATATATAAACAGGGGCTGGAGAGATACCTCAGCCATTAGAGTATTTGCTGCTCTTGCCAAGAGTTGAGACTGGTTCCCAGCACCAACAGCAAGTGGCTCACAAGTGCCTGGCAATCTGTTGCCCTCTTCTGACCTCTGTGGGCACCTGCACTCAAATACACATACGCACACATAAACACACACACAAATACTTGAAAATAATATATATTTAAATAAAGTATGCAAATGGCAAAAACTAACCCTACATGAATAGATGTTTGGCATTACTGGGTACAGGGGAAATGCAAACTAACAGCAGTGAGATCATTTCATGGGTCATAAGTGGCTGACTGGGCTTGGCGTTATTGTGCAATAGCCCTCTCTGAAACTGTGTTACACAGTGGGCACACCCATCAAATGAGAAGAAGGTAACAATGATGCAATTCACTTTGAGAACAGTTGTGGCTTCTTAAAAAGTCAAACATGCGTCTGCCATGTGACAGTCATTTCACTTCTATCTATTATGCAAGAGATGAAAACATACATCTTTATAAAGACTTACGCATGAATATCCAAAGCAGCTTTGTTCTATTAGTCAAAATTAGATGTAGCCCAAATGCCTATCAATGTGGACACAATCCACTAGTGAGAAGCAATAAGGAGTGAGCAATGGATATTTGAGGAAAAGTGAATAAATCTCAAAATAGTTAATTATACTTGTTGAAACAAGCCAGGTCATAAAAGGTACATGTTGAATGGTTCCATTCATATTAACAAAAGTCTATATACTACAATGACAGGACAGGACATAGACAGGGAAGGATTGACCACAAAGGCTGGAAATAAGCCAGCAAGAATGGTAGATAAGCTTAGTATATAGTGTAGTGATGACCTCACAGGGGTCCAAATGGTACACCATCTACTTCATGTTTGTCTACTTTATAAACACCAACTACACCTCAATAAAGCTATGAGAAAACAGAAGGGCAGTGTCTGTATTGAAAATATCAGTGAAGAGAAAAAAAACAAGTCTCCAGATGAATTTACTGAAACCTCACGAGAAAACACTGTAAGGATGGACAAGCTGGAATCTCTGTAAGGGCAATGGCTCAGAATGACTAAACTCTCTCCTTCCTGTTCAGAGGGCAAGACAGGGTGAGGAGATTCAGTGTAGCTGTGAGGCCTACAGCCCCGAGCGGGAAGGACACACATCTAAGTGGCTTTAGAGCCACATTCTCAGCTGTTCTACTTGGAGGAGCCAGTGCAGCTCACCTGTTGCTTAGGAACTGGCACATGATTTAAAGGCTCCAGGAATACACTCTAACTGGAACTGAGACCTGTGGATAATAAATAGTTCTAGATACGTTCCACTTACTAAATACCAAGGAAGTGTCCACCGTAGTGTCTGGCTGCAGCTTCTACACTGCTGTTTTAAATGATGGTCTTGGACTTCCAACAACATTTAATTGGATTTCTTTCTTAACTTCACACTTCTACAAAAGTGTACCCAATCCTTTTGACTCTCAGTATTCTGTCAATGACATGCTATGCATTAAGGAATGAATAACAGATACTTGTAGAAACATGAATAAATCTCAAAATAGTTAATTATGCTTGTTGAAACACACCAGGCCAGAAGAGGTACATCTTGTGTGGTTTTATTCATATTAACAGATGTCTATACACTACAGTGACAGGGCAGAAAGAAGACAGGGAAGGATTGCTCACAAGGGCTGAAAACAAGCCAGCAGGAATGGTGGATATCACTTAGTATGTCATGTAGCCTCAACATAGACCTGGTTTGTGTTTGGCAATTCTGTTCAATGTAGGCTGGTATAACAGGCTAATGTAATGCTTGCTAGATAAAGCATGATAAATACATTTTCTGCAACAATAAAACCCATTACTTTGTATGCTAACTTAGAAAACAAATTGGAAAAATATACTTTCAACTTGCAGCACTGAAGAACTTTAAGCTTCCATAGGCTTAAGTGTGGCCCATTTACTGCAGGACTTACAGCATCTGTGTGCTCATTAGCCACAGCCTTCCAAGGAGACATGTCCCATGGTAACTGGTAGACATGTTCTACCAGGAGCATCTTCATCTAGTTTTAAAACAGACAATGACACTCAATGTTTCTGAATTACACTGTTGTTTGTTTGTTTGTTTGTTTTATTGTGATTAACACCAGAGTCAAGCCAAGTGTGACCCGAAGAACAAGTGTGAGCCATTAGTGGACAGTTATTCCAGGCAGAAGGTAACTCAGGAGATATGTTATATTTTAAGCACAATACAAGAGTTGGAGATGGGCACTATGTGAGTAGATGGGTGATTAGAAGGGGTCAAGTTACTCGACACTGAGATTTTGAAAATTACCCTCATCAATTACAAACTGCCCAAACATAGGTCCTGCCCAGCTTCTTCCTGAAACTTGCATACTGGCCTCATGCACAGACTATGGAGATGAGCCAGCCTGTATGTGCCTCTGCTGCCTTCCAAAACAGAATCAAGTGGTCATTACCTTCTGGCTGCTAGATAGCTTAGCATTAAAAACAAATAAACAAACAAAAACCAAACCAACTTTCTTAAATTATGAAATTGTAAACTCACTTTGTTGCACTTGCTGAAAGCTGACAACCAAAGAGGATAACCCAAACTCACCAGTAGGAAGCTTTGGGCCACAGCCGCTAAGGCAGTCCCTTTCCCACCACCCCAAGACTCTTCAGCTTGCTCCATACCTCTGGGCCCTTCTCCTGCTGTGAGGCGGGAGCATGCTGGAGAGTCATCTTCTACTCTTAGTGTGTGCACAGGACAGTGAACCTCTGGTGTTCACACTTACACCCTGCTCCTTCAGATGTCTACTTGGAAAAGGCCCAAACAAAAGTGTTTTACTCTGACTCAGGCTAAAGCAGTGCAGGAGACAACCACAAAGATGAACTTCTGTTGAGACTAAGGGCTGGTCCAAATTCTACCTGACCCGTGTAAAATTGCATGTATGAGCTGGGCATGTGGTGCATGCCTGTAATCCCAGCACTCAGGGAGGTACAGGCAGGTGGATCTCTTAGTTCGAGGCCAGCTTGGTCTACAAAACAAGTCCAGGATAGCCAGGGCTATACAGAACACCCTGTCTTGAAGAACAAAATAGAAATGTATGTATGTACATATGTGACACTTGTGGCGGTCAGAGGACAACACTGTGGGAGTTGGTTCCCTCCTTTTACTATATGGAGCCCAGGGAGCTCAGGTCATCAGGATTGGTGGAAGCCATGGAAAGCTTATTCATCTTCAACATTTTCCTTCGAAGGATGAGAGTGAATAATTAATCTATAGGGCTTTGCCAGCTCCAGGGAGTAACATTTACGGTCTTTAGTACAGTCCTGAAGGCTCAACCTACAAAGCTACTGCGTTCAGTGTGCTACTCAGCAGTCAATACCATGCTACAATGTCCTGATATGTACAAGACTAGGGCTGGTGACATGACTCAGTGGGAAAGATGTTTGGTGAGCAAGCCCAGAGCCCTGAGCTCAGTCCCTGGAAACTATGTAAAAGGACGAAGCAGAGAATCAGCTCCACAAAGTTGTCCTCTGACTTCCACATGTGTGTCATGATACATGTATGCCTCTCCCATATCATACGCACGCTCATGAAATAATGATAATTTATGAAAATAAGAATTGATCCCTCCTCTCAATAAAGGTTCTGATACAGATCACAGTCAACACAGAAACAGAAAGAACATTTCATATGAAGAGCTTACATACTCAAACAGTAAAGTAGCATTGGAGAAATGATGTACTTGTGGTCGCATGTCTAAGAAGGCAGGGTATATCTTGGGATTTATAGTAATTGTCCCATTTAAACCCAAATTATCATCACAGTTAAACACAAATCACAACTAAAAGAAACTGATTTTTCAATGAAATGGAATTGCAACTTGGGTAATAGTTCTTCCTATTCAGAGATGGATTTACCCTTGCTTGTAGCTTAACTGTGGCTGGTAGAGGACTATTATGTCCTTTAAAACACCTACGACCCAAGCTCCTCTTTTTCACATAGCACAGTGATTTTCAATCTTCCTAGTGCTGCGACCCTTTAATACAGTTCCTCACATTGCGGTGACCCCAACCATAATATTATTTTTTTTGTTGCAACTTCATAACTGTCATTTCGCTACTGTTACGAATTATATGCAAACATCTGTGTTTTCCAATGGATTTAGACAACCCCTGTGAAAGGGTTGGTTGTTCAGCCTCCAAAGGGGTCACGTCCCACAGGCTGAGAACCACTGACAAAGCCCATCATCCCCTCTCATTAATCACCCATGGTTACCCTGAGTCGAAGGCAAGGGCTGGCTAGAGTTATGTGGAACATACTCCCACCCAGCGCAGTCAGGCTGGCAGAGGGATGGAGTATGGAGGGAAGGCACAGGGAGAAATGGGGGTCCAATACTAGGAAAGTGTGAATTTCTCACTAAGATTCTACCATGAAGAGTTCTACCAGGAAGCAATTTCCTTTTTTTTTTCATTAATTATTAAATCACTTTACAGCCTGATCACAGCCCCCTCCCCCTTCTCCTCCCAGTCCCACCCTCATACCTCTTCCCTCACCCCCCCTTTCCCTTCTCCTCAGAGAAGGGGAGGCACCCCATGGGTACCAACCTACCCTGGCACATCAAGTCACAGCAGAATTAAGCACATCCTCTCCCACTGAGGCCAGACAAGGCAGCCCAGCTAGGGGAAAGGAATCCGAAAGCAGGCAACTCCCATTGTGAGGGGATCCACATGATGACCGGGCTGCATATCTGCTACATATGCACTGAGGGGCCTAGGTCCAGATCAAGCATGCTCTCTGGTTGGTGCTTCAGTCTCTGTGAGCCCCCATGGGCTCACGTTAGTTTACTCTGTAGGTCTTCTTGTGATGTCCTTGATCGTTCTTGCTCCCTCAATTCTAGGGAAGCAATTTCTAGCTTCCAAACAGATGATGTGTGCCATATGATGCTTCTATAATACTTTTATTATTTTTACATCACTGGTTACTTCTTGCAAAAGATATTTCTAAACTAGATGCAATTTTAACCAAGTAAATACATTGGGCTTACCATGTCAAAAGTCACTTTCAATACTAACAGTGCATGTCAAATCTTTTATTTCTGCAATATTGGCCACATTATTGGTCTTTTTTATACTCTGAAATAGTTTTACTGGCATTGGTAATAAAAAATGCGATGTGGACCTCAGCTTATGCATTTCTATGTATTTATTTATGTGCAATTCTGAAGGTAAGTGTGAATGTTTCAAAAGTTGTAAGAAACACACTGCCATTTTTTTATTAGATAAATCAGTAGAAAAGCTACAGATAATCATGAATAAACCAAAATTAATCACTGATAGACATTGATTTGTAGTCCTTTTGCATGCTGAACTAAAGCTGTTTAAGATAATATAAACCTATGGTTTGATTCAGCCTGGGAAAGACAGAAAACAATGGCTTCAGAAATAACAAGAACCAAAGAAACTCTTGGGTCTATTTGAAATGTTCTCAGCTGGCTCGAGGGATGGCCACAGAGTTCAAGCTTCATTCCAGCCATGATCTTGCTTTTACTGCTCATTACTTCATGCTCAACACTCAGAATACGGAACATATAGGAGGAACTCAAGTGTGTGTTGAACGAAAAGAAAAGAGGAAGAGGAAGGGGAAGGGGAGGGCCCTTTCCACTCTGTTGGCCCAATAGATGAAAAAAAACAAAAAACAAAAAACAGTTGTCTCTAGGAATGACTGAAGATTGACAGATTTGGAAATTCTCTGGACTCCCCATTGCGTATCTAGCATTTAAGGAGATAAGGTCTTTTTCTTGACTTGGCCCATTCTTACTGGGTACCAGGAAGCTGTAGTCACTGTGCCACCTTGTGGTCAAGTCTAGAAAGTTCATTTTCCCTAATGGAACAGATAGTCCCCTCACCTGTAGATCGTACCAGGAATGCATTAGGAGGAACTCAGACACAAACAAATGTCAATCATCCCACTTAAAGTGTCCCTGGAAACACAAAGATCTACAGTCTATAGGTGGAGGTGTGCCAAAGAGGTACTGATGGTTTATCACTGACAACCAAATCCAGAAAGTAGAAACAGCACAAAATAAACACAGGTTAGGTACAAAACACAGAAAGAACATATATGGGGAAGAGGGTGTTTCAGAGAGGAGGTCCAGCAGAATAGGACCAGAGCTGGGGTGTGCAAAGCATGATAGGAACTAAGCTTCCCTTGGTGGGAGCCATGTTGTCTTACAAAAGGAGTGTCTTAGGAAAGTGATGCTGGAAAGGCCAAAGCAGAAGCAGCTGCTAGACTTCGTGGTATGTGTGAAAGCAATCTCATCGGGGGAAGATGGGAAATGTAGCCTGGGCAAAGGACTCAGGTTTTCTCAGCTTCAGGTTCCTCAGCAATGAAGCGGGAGGTCAAACCCTACTGGCTTGCTGTGGGCACGCAGTATCTAGGCAACACTCTGTAATGCGCAGCTAGCAGCAGTCAGGAGAACTTCATTGAAGTTGAGCAAAAGTCAGTAGAGTGAAGCCACTGGCAGCTTACTTAATAGAGCCTGGAAAACAAACAGAGCTTATTTTTTAAATGTTGTACATTTCTTTACTGTAATCTCTCCCTAACCTCTATCATCTCAAAATCATGCTGGGTCCAGTCTTTTGTTTCCTAACCCTTTCCCCAAAAAGGTACCTTCCTAGGCAGCTGAGTGAGGGCAAAACTTTAGGCTAGCATCGCTTTTGGCTCTCCCTCCTCCAGTACAGCCAGGAAGACGTGGTGGCAGAGGACGGGTATGTAGATGACATGAGGGCCTGAGATGATCAAGAAAAGGACGACTCGAGTCTGAGTCCCGCTTCTCCAGGCCTGGTTCCTGTGTGTGGGAGAGGTAAAGTCATGGATGGCCAGACAATGTAATACCTAATAGAGCCACAACCCTTTCTGAAGTAGCCCAATTAAAGGTGTGGATTTTTTTGCACAGCTGTGCTTTGTGTTTTAGAGATGTTGCTGTAGACATGCTCCTAGCTCTGGTTCTCCTTCAAGCTGTATCCACAGGTGGGAGGAAGAACCAATCCCTGCCTGTCCTAAAGTATCACAGGCTGTACCAGGAGAGCAGCCAGCCTGAAGCAGGGGCAGCCCGGTCCCAAGGGTAGCTGACCCACATATCACAGAAGCCCTTAGAATTCAGTACCTGTCATCCAGTTGGCTGGACTGGTTGAAGATGGGCACTGTGTACGAGAGGTAGGAGGTAGTGTGGCCAAGTGTGTTACTACACTGGGAGTGTAGCTAAGCAAGTAAGAGGTGGTCAGCTGTCTCTGCACCCACTACTGGACATTCTCAAGTCAGGTACCTTGCTCTGGGGAAAGGTGACAAGGCCTGATAAGTTCCCCTTGGGAGTCTCCCACTCTTCCCTGGAAGGGAGCAGAGGGGCTGCAAAGGCTTCTCAGAGGAGTTAGGGGGTGTAGTTCGTATCTTCTGCTTCCCCTTAAACTAGGTGCATGCCTGAGCTGGGCTGCTCTGTCTAGCTAGTGCAGACTTCTGGGGCCATGTTGATTCTTTCCAAAAGTCCCCCTAGCAGAGACTTGATGCTGAAACCCTCCCTGGTTGGTTGTGGGATCCTTCATGGCTCATAGAGCTGGCCATGGAGCACATGGGGGCTCAGGTCCTTGGTGAAAGTGTGTGTGCCCCAGGTCTGCCATTGCCAGCACAGAGCAGTGTTTTCAAGGTGCAGAACCTCTGTTGGGATCAGACTCACACCCGCCACCCAGAAGTTGCCCTTGGCCTGGGGCTTCACATGGTCCTTGGGTACCTTCAAAGAAGCAAGGGTTGAAGGAAAGGTTGGGATAGAGTCCTTCCAGCCCTCATAGTCCTCCTTGAAGAAGGGGAACACTGCCTAGACCTGATGGATGATCAGGACCAGCTTTAGCCTGCAGAAGGGAAGATGCAGCCTGAACATGAGGCAATCACTGCCAATGAGGTGGAGGGTATTATCTCTTCTCTTTGGGGCTTTGGAGGAGACTGCTTTTGGGGTCCTCATGTAAAAGAGGCAGCCATGGGCTGGAGCCTGCCCTACGAGAGGGCTCAGGGCAGCCAGACTGCATATATGGAGGCAGGGTCCCAGCTTGAGCCCATGCTATCATCAAAAGTTTTAAAGTGCAGGGTGAGGGCTGGGGTGCAGCTCAGTGGCAGGATGCTTGCTAGTGTAGAGGAGGCCCTGAACTCAATAGTCAGTGCCACAAAAACAAAAATCACAGAAAATAATAAAAATAAACAATGCTCAGGGTGAGTATGGAGAAGGGTGGTGGCAGACACTCAAGACCTCACAAGCGTGGGAAGGAACCCAGTGCTGGGAGTGAACAGGACAGAAAGATGGGCAAGGAGGCTTATTACACAGGATAAAAACCCAAGATGCTGTCCTGCCTCAGAGGAACACCGGCAGGTGTCAGGAAGAAACTGCTCAAGGCGGGTTCCCTCGGAGCTCGCTCACTCCTTGCCACCAAGCTAGCTCTGGCTACTGTTCCAGATGTTCCATTCCAGTAGCAGCCCTCCTTACTCCCCCCACCCCCCACCCCCACCTCGGAATATTCCTCTCTCCTGCTTTGCTTTTCTTGGCTCTCCAGAGCTTTTTAGTAATCTTGGAAAGAGTTGTCTTTAGGAGAACAGCAGAGTCTAGAGTTGAGGGAGGGGAGAGAATGTTCTGGGGCAGAGCACAGGGGTGGGGTGGGAGGTAGGAAGTAACCCAGGCCCAAATTCTGACAGGCATTGAACTCACTTTGCACTTGCTGCTTTTGCATCACCTAGTAATGTCCTTAGTCATCAGGGTGGCCACGAAGAGCAAAGTGGGAGGGAGCACTCTTCTAGGTCGGGAACAGTGAGGGCTGCAAAGCATCATGTGAATGTGTGGTATGTCTGTGGGACTGTAACTTGAGAGCACCTTGATTACGACTTGTGAATAGTCCTGATGCTTCAGATTCCTCAACTGAAATCTTTCAGAAAGCTGCAACATCAATGTACAACAACGACAGTGATGAGCCCGAGCATGGCGGAGAAACATGGGTTCTGAGCAGCCAAGCAGATGTTACTAACGCACCCACATCCAATACTGCAGTGTTAAAGCATGCGCCATGCACCTTCTGAGTCAGTCTTTTGGGTAAAACAGTAAGTTGGGCCACAAGATTTGGGGTACAGGGAAGATTACAGTCCTAGACCAAATATAAGGGTAAGACCAAGGTTAAGGGAAAGCAATGGCAGATACAGGTGAGAAGGCAAAAGCATAAACCACATGGATCACACTGGAAGGTATGATATAAACCCTCTCATGTGCTGCTTGGTTACTGAGATGTTTCCCCGATGTCCAAGTGACCATGTGACTGACATGCCAAGGAAAACACAGTCATTTCTTTCTGTCCACTCTTTTTATACCTAAGAATTTAGTTGAAGAAAATTATCAGAGGTAAACGATACAAAAGGCCACTTAAAAACTATAAACTACCTAGCCAACTGGGAGAAAGCTAGACATTCCGGTGTTTATTCACAAAAACCTACGTTTTGAGAAACAGAAGAAGCAACATACATGGATATGGGGAGCTAACTTTATCCAACATGAGATTTGTTTTTTAAAAGTGTGTTATACAACAGAATAGCTCAATTTGGTTTTCGTAACTATTATAGACCTTAAAAGATGCAAAGGAAATATCCATTCAGGTTTCACATACCCCCCCATGCTGTAGGAGGAATAAAGTATTATTCTCTACTCATATTTATGGCATTCTGATGCTTGTGACACTTAATTCAGCATTACCTCTTTTAATGCACTCTTTAATTTTTTTTTTCCCTAACAGACTACTGGGGAGCACAAAGCGGACTCTGAATTTTACTAACACAGAGGGGACCATTACAGTGTGTCAAAAAAACTACCACAAAACCAATGTACAAAATCCTTACGTGCTGGGAATGCTTCAGGGCAAAACCAGAAATGCCACACCAACAAATATTAAGGTGATAATGAGGAAGGAGCAATGTGTGGGCCAAAAGTGGAAAGAGAAGTATCAGCTAAGTGTAAGCATGGGCCTTACCAGATTCGAATCGTGCAACTGCTGAAAGTATTAAGCGTCAGCCATGAAGACGTTAACACTAGATATTTGGTGAGATTTAGGAGTTTCGGTTTTTCCAGGATGTAACAGTTGCATTGTAATGACACTTTGAGAGTCTGTGCTTTTGGAAACCCCTAAAACAATATATAAATAACACGAAACAATTTTATATCAAATAGTCTCCAGGAGAGGGATGTATCTGGGTGGTTTGTGGTTGAAGGAAGCCTGTTGCAGTGCTGTCAAAACTGATTATGGGTACAAGAATTAATCCTTCTACTCTCTCAGCTTTTGTCTATCCTGAATATGGCCCGCAGTAAAGAGTTCAAATGATCTGTAGAGGCAGCAGCTCCCTTAACTGCACAGTGAGCCTGTGTGTCTATTGCTCCAGACACTGGTGGTTCTGTCATGAATGGTAACAGATAGTGTGAGAGACAAACTATTTATGCTCACAGCTTCCAGGAATGAAGAAATGCACACAACCAGTTTTGAGACTTTGACTCTGCTGTGACAATCTCAGACCAGTCAAACAATATTCTACTGTGATACTGATATTACTGAGGCCGAACACTTGCTTTCTTAGTGTAAGATGAATATATGAGTAGCATTGTAATACACAATTTCAGTAATCATGTCCTTCCTCCAAAGGTAGCTTTGGGGAGGGTGTAATAATTCTTGGAGATGTCGTCCTGGGCAGATGACATACCATCACATAGCTCCTAACTGTTGCTTAATGTTTGTTCAGACTCTTCTTATCACAACTAGTGATCCTATAGTTTGCACCAGACATTTTGCCCAGTTCTCAGAGAGAAAAAAAAGAAAAAGAAAAAAAAGGTGGTAGTATATGGCCATTGCCCTCCAATGTCAGCTCAGTAGGAAAATTATATACACACAGGATGGGACTAAGCTCCTAGCAGGTAACAAAGTGGCTGTATATGAGGCAGTAACACTACCTCAAAGATCAGGCCAGGGATACAGAAGAAGGGATTCTCTTGTCTCAAGGAGCTGTGCTTTTAAGGGTGTTATGAGAGCAAGGTGCCCCTACCCACTAATGAGGACAGAAGTTACAGTCAGCTTGCAAAGGGCAACTTTCACATGGCTCAGGAGTTGCACTCACTTTTGGGAGGGCAGTCCCCAAAGGCAGTAAGATATTTGGGAAGGTGCCTCTCAGGATGGTCCCCTAACTTGTTCCCTTTGTCTCCAGTGTGTAAAGTTCACCCCAACTAGAACAGGACTGCTGTCTAGTTATCTGACCAGGTTTTTCCAGGCTGTTCCTCGTTGTTCAGGCTACAAAGAGTCTTTTGTCTTTGCTGCTGTCTACAAGGGTCCTTGTTCATCCAGCCCCTCAGAACTTTTCATCCTTGGATGGCTTCTTACTGCCTTCCTACCACCTGTCAGGCTGAGGAAGCCTAGCTTACAATCTGATAGGATACAGCTTAGTACCTAACGTAAGGCAGGTGCGGTGCAATCTGTGGTATGCATAAAACACAGGAGGGAAACACTGAGATGTAGGGAGTTGGCTTACATAGAAAGAAGCATGGAGGAGCATGAAAGAGATAGAGACAGCAGCTTCATTAGCATGAAGGTGAACATAAAAGGCACCATGGGAGTGGAGGGAACCGGTGCTCCGGGATAGCATGCACAGAGGGGTAGGTGGTTGAGGAGCCCAGCAAGTTCCAGGAGATGCCAGCATGCTGGTGAGCTAGGACAGGTGGAAGAACAGTGACACCAAAAGAAAGGGCAAAGGAAGGGAGAGAACAGCAAGAAACAGGAAAGCAAGAGGCTAGAATTTGCAGAGTGATGACACCACAGATCAGACCCATGGTGATAACAATAACGATGCCCTTGGATTTGAGTCCTAGGGAAGCGGTGCTATTTTTTTTTTTTTTCATGGTAGGCTGGATGGCAAGAGATGGAGAGGTAAAGGAAAGAGACCACACACAAAATCCAAACTGTTTTCTCATGAGGCTAGCACTGTTGAGGAAAAAAGATACCTAAGGAGGGGTTGGGATTCAGGGAGAGAAGAATGGGAAATTCCAGCATGGGAGAGATAGCCGAAATTGGGATGGACTGATGACAGGTTGTCTTCAGCAGTCTACTACATCATGCATGGCCATACGGTACAGCCACCTCAGCTAGACAGCTAGACAGCTAGATATACTTCTGAAGAAGTGTCTGGCAACACTACAAAAACCCAGAAGCAAGGAAATGCCAAGCAGGGACTATGATGAAGGTACAGCCTGCCTCGGAAAGGAAGCAGGATACCTGGTAAATCTTAGGTGAGCAGAAGGTAAGGGTGGAGACTGTAGAGCAAGGGCTGAGCACAGCGACCAAGTATCACTGCATTATCAGAGGCCTGCTTGAAACTAACTGAGTCTTTCTCCCAAGCAGGACAGAAACCCACAATGTGGTGCTGAAGACCTGATACAGCACAGCCCTTGTCTTGTGGGCCAGCCTCCCCCACTATGTGCCTGTCCACCATCATCCCGATACTCAGCCATGGATTAGAACTCCATGGAGCTGGGCACCGTTGGCTGGACTACTCCTCTGAGAGCCCGACTTTCTTGTTCTTTCCTCTACATGTCCACTGTGATTATGGCCCTACAACAAAAGTGCAAAACGGTAACTCCGGGTCCAAGTAAGTGAGCCTGAGTACTTTATGATTAGAAGCCTGAGTCCTGGGACCATTACGGATGTCTAAACTGCAAGTTGTAGGGGTGCCGAGAGCCAGGCATTACTGACAATAAATGCTTATATCTTTCTGGTGAACATGGACCCGATGGGGAACACCTGAGCCTTCCACATAGCAGAGGATCCCATGGCAAAGGGGGAGTATGTCCCATATTTTCCTGCTCAAGTTATTCTGGATTAAGAGGATTAAATTATTCCGGATTAAGTTTCCTAACCCAAAATCCTCTGCTTGAACAGCTCAAAGCATCTCTAGCACATGGAGCAACCTGTAAGGCTGGCTATGAGGGCTTGTCCTAGTCAGAGCTCAGCACAGCCATCTCCTCTTGCCTTGCACAGATCCCTCAGAAACGCCCTCTCCAGTATGACTGTCTGGGTGCATCAGACAAGAAGCACATTTCTGCCTCTTACTCTTGTTTAAACCACTTTTTTTCCCCTATGTCATTCCCTCTTTTCTTTTTCTTGTCTATTTCTAACTCATGCCTTTTTCAAGGCCCATTTCTAGTTTTCCTTCTCCCTCCCATGAATATGATAGTGTTTGACATTTATATTATTCACTGGACATTTAAAAATATACTACCTTTGTGTTCTTTCACCCACTATCTAAATGGCATTTTTAAAAGCAAGCAAAAAAGAAGGCAATATCTATCTATCTATCTATCTATCTATCTATCTATCTATCTATCTATCTATCTAAAAAGAATAGCATGGGTACCATTCTGACTTTGGCTCCAACTTAGCACAAGGATAAAAGTTTCAGTCATCAGGATGCACAGTGAAAACAAAGCTAATTTCTGTCTCACTACAGAAAGGATTACTGTCAGATAACAGCTATCACTCTAAGCAGTGGCATGGTTCTCTGGAGTTGAGTGAAGGCAAGAAAGTTACAGTCTATATTTTAAAACACTGTAAAACCTTGTGATTTTAGATAAGTCTACGTAACTGCTTACATTGCTTTGTTAAAATAAGGTCAGCCAACCCAGTGTTATCTTGAGGTTGCTATGAAGAGGAACAAGATGAAACAAATAATTTTTTTAAAAAGTTTCTTTTAAAGTGATAATACTCTAATACTGATTGAAAATTATATTTTCATGTCAGTTATTTTTGTTTTAATTAAAGTGGTATTTACAAAAATGCAAGCAATTCCCAGCCCTCCAAGATGGGGATCACTACAAAGTGAAGTTCTTGAATTTGGCCTTTAATCAGGGAATGGCACACATACTGCAGTTATTTCTTTTAAGGACATCAGTACATTTTGGTGTTAGAAACTTAATATCTAAAATTAACTAACCTAAGCAATACTTTCCACTGCTATCATATAGAATTACATTGTTTACTGAAGCAAAACCACTCAAAACTTCTAAAAGAAACAGTGACCATTCAGAAATCAGGTGGCTTGGCCATAAATCTGTCTTAAAGCCCCTGTATCTAAGCTCCTTCCTGTAAAACAAGGTTTAGATTTATAATGTTTTAAAATCTCCTTTAACTTACAAAGTGGATATATTTTCCACAAATTCCATATATATGTACAGAATTGGATATATATTAAGATATAAATATCTTAAGTATTCATACAACACTTTCTAACTTGAGTTACTCAGTGCAAACTTTAAGCCTAAAATTTTACTTTTTGCAACAAATTTACTACCTCATAACTACATTAATCTTGGTATTGAGATAACTTAGGTCTACACTAAGAAATTAATTTGAAATTGGTTTGAATGCTCTGTCCATGCTGAGGCTTACTTAGTGCTTGTTGTACAGCCTCTGTGACTGTACCTCCTTACCCACAGACCACTCTGAAAAGGAAATAGGTAGAAGCCAAGTGAATAATGCTGTGATGCAGCCCAAGTGTTTTGTGGCTCAAGCACAGCATTAATACTTACACGTGATGGTGATATAATTTAAAAGACATGTTGGTCAGTGATTCAGAGAATAATTTAACCAATCAAGTTAAGTTTCCTTTTCTTTTAAGCAGAAACAGTCTCGTGTGTGTGTGTGTGTGTGTGTGTGTGTGTGTGTGTGTAATCATTTTTGGTTTTGCTTTTACTAGGAAGAACTTGTAATTATAAATTGGCTAACATTAAAAATCTTATGACATTTCTCATTTTTATACACTCTGAGCCCCTGCTTTCGTACTTGACCAGTTTCAAGCTACAGATGAAGAACTAGTCCAACTCTGCTTTACTTTAGTGAACCGGCAGATCAGACAGACAACAGCATTTACCTTTAAAGCTTTTCCAAATTTTCATTTTTGGCAGCCGAATACGTCCTTCTGAGCTGTATAACTTTTGGAAACCTAGCTGGAGCTCAGCACCACGCACAGGCAGAGTGTCCGCGCTCAGCTCAGCCTGCATGCTCTTCCTCGTCCACGGGTGCTCCAGAACCTCCCCACTTGATAACCCTGCAACTGTGTGCCTGCGCAGCGGCCCTGCCGTACACAGGGTGGCAGCATTGAGCGCACAGCAGGGCCAAGCAGCAAGCACACTTGGATGCCAATGGAGGCACATCAGTGTCTGAATCCTGATTAGGAGAAAAGTTCGGACACACACGGACGTTTTGGTTTTAATTAACAAGTTCCTTTTAATTCTGGCAGAGGACTCAGGGGCTGCAGAAGGGCTCTCATGAGTCAGCCTCGGAACGGGATCCGGTATTCTCTGCTAAGCTGCCTTTTCCTCCTATTCCTGCAGTGACCAATAATGGGCGAACTGAGTAGAATTTCATTCAAGTATGACACAGGGCCAGTGTGGAGCAGAGCAGCTGTACCTGTCGTGCCTATGTGGAGATAACCTGAGCTATGGTTAAAAGTGCTTCAGGACAGCCCTTCCTTCTAAGAATAGCATGCTGTGAGAACAGGGACATGCTTCGGGAGCAAAAGTAGTACAGAAAGCTTTAATAAAACCGAATTAAGTTCTAATGTCTACACAGAGGACTTCTGAAGGAACACTGATAATAGCACTCTATAGAAACCATGAGGTAGCACTGTCCTGGTAACACGTAATAATCAGGGCTCCAAACACAGCCGATGTGCACTCAGGTATCTGTCTACGATAACACTTTTCTTTGAAAAACAACATTATTGAAGATACTAAGTTCTCTGATGTAATTTTGGCCACTTGAAATATGTTTATTATCTATCAAAGGACAAATGATTAAGATCTCTTGCAGACTGCAAGACTTCTTAATTTTATTTTATCATTATTTTTTAACAATTACTTTGTTTACAAACCTATGGGACTTAAAGCAGATTCAGAAACAAAAACAATTATTTAAATTAAAATTCTGTCATTTCAGCAGCAAATCAATTTATTTTGATAAATATTTAAATCTCCTTTTTGTCCAGTCAAATTTATGATTTGATGGTTTGTTTTCATCTCAATTTGGGTAAACAATTATGGTGACACATTTTCACATACAGTACTCTGAAATATGATGCAGGACAAATTATTTCTGAGGAATGCCTTATACCTTTCTTCTAGAAATCTGAAAGAAATCACTGGGAAGGCTGACACACGCATGCTCCACAGAGCAGAATGAAATCAGCTCCCTGGGTGACATCGGTTCTGAGGGTGTGCAGGCTTTAAGAGAAAGCAGAGCATACGCGGTTACCGAGTCCGGCAGAGGCACACTGTACTCATCAGGACTGTTGTGCTTTGAAAACCTCTAAACTCTTCCAAGGGCTGCTTCCAACACTCTCGGAGTTACCTACTGTATCATACGTCCCATTCTACCTCACTGCTGAAATCACATGCATTTACCCACAATTTTCAAATAAAATACTCATATTAGAAGAGAGACACAACAGATACAGAAATTCACTCGATTAAACTACCTCAGACAATAACAAATTATCAAAACACGGGAAGAACATTTTCTGACATTTACTTAAGCAATTTTAAAGGTACTAGGAGAGCAAACTTATGTCTGAGGCTGAGCTTGCAACAGGGTGTACTGGACATAACCAGTGCTTATTTAAAGGATATGATAGTTTTTACCCAAATGTGTAAAGTAGCAATTTTTCCATAAACTTGTGTCAAAGTTATGGAGCTAATTTCTGTTCTCCAGAGTAGAACACTCCCAGAAGTTGTATTTAGAAAATGCAAAAGGCAACCTAAGAAAGGGAATACACTCCTATACAAATGCTCTACCTCATTGCCTTAAGATGATATAACAGAACCTTTTAATCATAACTCCTTTGAGCATGTTGAGAACTAATTTGGGCTCTGTAATTATAGCACTAAGACAATGCAAGAAAATACAATTGATTTATTGAGAAAACTGAGCAGACTAAAATTCAGTTGGTGCTGTTTTGAACCTGAAAAGTTAAACAACCTTGAGGTGCAGGCTTTGGTTTCTTAAAATTCTCTTCATCAAGAAGAGTCAACTGATGGATCTTCGGAGAAACAGAACTGACAGTAATGCTTCTGATTCTGCCTCTCAGACAAAAGATGTATACTTTTCATTTAAAAAGTGATTTTTAGTTTCCAAAAAAATGTATCTTAAAGATTCAAACGCCCACTGTTCAGACAATAGATTTTTTCCAAAAGTCAGCTCATTAACTGCAGCATTTACTCTGAGAATTAATGTTTTTATACTCAGAAACTATATAACATAGGAAATACATGTAATGCAATGCACCAACACTGATGTAGGACAATAATTTAAATATTAACAACTGAAAAGCTCAAAATAAGAATTTCATCCTCAAGGACACATTTCAAGAGTCTGCAGTAGTCTGTTACCCACCACCAGAAAGGACTTCTTCAGTCTCTGAGCACCTTCCAGAGCTAAAGGTAAACTTTACTCCAGAGTTCACAATAGCAGGTTTCAATTCTCCTTCAGAAAATTAACTGCTAATTAGCAAATGAGAAAGAGAAATGCCTTTAATCAGCAGCACACATCTGAAATATTCTGGAAATTAACAGTCTTATTGGTGAAATACTCTTATCTTTATCTTGTGAAAGCTTTTAAAGTGTTATTAAGTCTGTAAGAAATTATTCAAATTGCCCTTAAAACATTCACAGAACAAAACTATTCTTAGAATGAGGCTTTAAAATTTATTTTACTAACCTAAAGAAGAAGTTTTAAGTTTTCTGATAAACAACAAGACAAGTAATTTTCAGTGATTCCTAAGGCTCTCAGACCATTTCACATAACTACATATTTAAATACTCTTTAAAATCCTTTTTTTAAAACAACAGAAAATGACTTTCTCCTTTTCCATTTGTTAAAAATAAATTTTTAACATCACTAAAAATCATTATTAGGATTTAGTTTAATCCACATTTAAAGGAGAAGGAGCAAAGGCTTTGGGAATCTTGGTTTAAAAGGTGATTATAAATCCAAAAATTTGCACTAAAAACATTCTCTGATAAAATCCCCAAAGCACCACTCTGACTTTTTCTTTTTTTCTTGGTAAACTTGTGATTTTTTTGCTTTGTAGTTAGTTATTCTTTATTCACGTTAGTTGGATTCCATATTTATCATAACTACAGTTGTATTCTGAAATCCTCATTTCTCCAGCTTCTCATCATTATTTTTGAACATTTTAGTTTACACTGATGTTATACTACATTTCCTCTGTTCAAGTCTTACATTTAAAAGGCACTAAAACCACACTTTTGTTCTCAAACATCTTCATGTTTCTACGATTTCTATGATTTTAAATTAGGAAAAGTTTTCACTTAAGAAAGAAAAAGGCAAAGGAATATTTTTAGCAAACTGCTTTTTCTATTAACCTAGGACATAAGTGCAGAAGTTCCCTCAGGACACATGCACACACATTTCCTAGGTAGCCATCTCAAATTCCCAACACATACTGTGGTTAGTTTTAACACCAGGATCCTGCAGTAACTCTGTTTACAAGACATTCAGGGACTTTTAAACACTAAAAATTTTAATGCAGTATTACACTACTACACTTTTTAAAAATTAGATATTATTTGTTTTGTAACATTTTTTTGTACATGATATACACTTTAAAAGAAGTGAAGTCTTTAAGAACAACAAACACTAATACATACACAAAATCAGAACATAAAAACATTCAAATGTCTTTGATAGGTCAACATCACCATATCCTGGTCAACTCTCTCCTGTAAGGAGGAGACACAGACAGGTAAAATGCAAACCTCAGGGAGATAGGCCAATAAATTGAAAGGTAAAAATCAAACCATGCCTCTGTAATAATTTCTACTAGGCTTTTACACATATATATTTCTCATAATGTCAAATGTTAATAACTACATACCAACCTTTCATAAAAATTTATAACCTAGAAATATTCATTTACTTTCTCAAATTTAACCTGAAATTAAATTTGCCAATGAGATATAAAAGTTGCCTTGATGTGAATGAAAAGCAGTAACACAGTAGATTTCAGATTTGAGAGTTTAAAAAAGTAGCAATGAAATGATCACAAAAAACCAACACTAAATCACTTGTAAAGTGCTCTTGTGTCAGGATGGGAAAGAGCTCTTCTTCATGAGTTCTGAGGCCACAGTGGACCTTCCAGTTCATCAATCCCATGGACCCTGCCCTTGCACTGAACTTATTTGTAAATACTTTCCTAAGGGCACCTAAACACTTACTAATTGCTTAAATATGCTGCCTACATTAATTCCTGTTAAAAGTAAAGAAATAAAAGTCCACCTTTGTTTTCAAGCAATGACCGACATGCTTTCAACCTAGCCAGTGTTTCAGAAAAAAGAAATGTTTATCAGGTTCTTAAAACACTTTAAATGATGGCTCCAGGGACAGTTTCTCCCCTTCCACCCTGAGCAGAGCCACTTGCTTGGCTTTGCTTAACAGATAGACTTTTCTCCTTCTGAAACTCTCCCCACACGTGTAATAGTTACTTTTTCACATGTTAAATTTCCAAAGAACAAAATTACAAATAAATAATATTACAGCATTCCTAGAAGGATGAACATTTTGATTTCTACAACTTGAGAAAAATGATTATTGAAGCACACTTCAAAGACAGCCACGGACATAGGTTTTAGTTGTCTGTCTTTTAAAATCCCAGGATCATGACATTTAATTTTGAAAACAATAATTTAATCTTTAGGTAAATTTCCAAAATACCACATGAAAATGTATGTAATAACAACCAGAATTATGATAATAGTGAAAGAAATTTCCCATATTTGATTGAAACTAAAACAAAAATAGCATTCTTAAAATTTCAAACTATATTGATAAATGCATACTCACTACTTTAGCTATAAAATGTCTGTTTATTGAAATATTTTACTTACAATAAATGCACAGATATGGAGTTTTATCAGTATTAGCCCACACTCAAGAAATCATCCACTACAGCAGAAATATTCTTTTCAGAATTTTGAATAGGGACACTGGGCATCTAAGTCTCAGATAAGAATCTTAATCCGTGAGGTTTCTTTAACTTTAAGTGAAGTAAAAATGTGGAGTTTGAGATATCCTTAGATTATTGCTGTAAATTGGTATAATTTAATAGGACTTCCAGCAAAGGGAGTTCAACAGGCAGAATTTCTAAGGCATTAAGAAACCTTGATAGAACTAAATTCAAATCAGCTACCGAGGCACTCCGCATCTAAACAAGACTCTAAGAGTTACAGGTTTTAATCTGGGCATTCTGAGTGGGTTTTCTAATTTTGAAAAGTAGCTGGATTCACAAAACCCAAACATAAAATTTATATCACTCTACCTGAGGAAGATTAACCTTAATAGAAGAAATTTCTGATGCGGTTGACAATAAAGAATGGAATCCTATTTTTAAGTGCCCAAACAACTTAAATAGCTTAATGAGCTAAAAGAACTAAAAGTAAAACTTGCCTTGACTTTTACTGACATTGAATTTATTGATATTAGTATTTGGTTTGTCAAAGTGACAACTGCTAAGTATCCAAGCATCTCACGTATTTTAAGCACAAAGCATAATCCTCCTTATAATCAAAGAAACTATCTTGAGCCAGAAACACAATGAAAATGCAAAATAAACTTCAGAGGTTTTATAGGTAATGGTGGAATTCTGAAACCTTTGGACAGAAGATTATGGTGGGGAGAGGTTATCTTCTTCATTGATACTTTTAATCTCTTTCCAGCACACTATGATTTAATAGTGATTTGTGACACTGTGTTTTCTTTAGTGACTTCTTAGAAAGCTGTAGTTGTTTCCAAAGTGGGAAACCACAGGATGATGTGCTCACAGGACACTGATAGTGTTTTCATGGAGGTATTTACAGAAAGGTGCTGAGAAAAGTTCAGTTAGAAACAGGAACTAACACACAATGGACTTTAAAAGTAATTTTTATGCACTGTGGCACAAGAGAACACTGCCTAAACAGTCTAAAACCTCAGTTCCAACTTCCATCCATTTCTGTGAATTTTAAAAACAAAGCAAAACACAGATTTCCCAAACCCCATATGCCTATGGAAACTGAATGTAAGTAGTTTCCACTCCAGATCAGGATTAATCTTATGTACAGTACAGTCAACAAGGTACACACTTTACCTTGAAAAAATACTGTGGACATCTAAGACGCAAGAGCGATAGCAGCTAATGATTAGGAAACACTTCCTGTTAAACACAAATCGCTTCGGCTGCAAAGACGCAAATCGATGGGTTTCAGGATTTTCAAGCATTTCCATTTTCAGAGTGCATAGTTACAACGCATGCATGGGGTGGACTTCAAAAATGAATGTATATGTAAACTTTTCCATGGTCTTCATGAGAGCCACTCCCGCCTCCCCAGAAATGTCTCCTGCTTACAATGTTAAGGAATCTTCACCACTTTGCCTGTAATTTTCAACCAGAAGTCCTCAGTGTACCTGAAGCCAAACTGAATATTAGGTATTTTACAAAATGGCTGTAAACCCCCATTATGGGCATACATGGCTCTTTGATCTCACTGCACAGAATTCATAACTGTTCAATAATGCTATACCATTACACCACACACCTTCAACTATTTCCATTTTTCCACAATTCCTTCCAAAATCAGCTTCCAGAGCAAAGCAATGTAACATGAAAAGTTTCTGGGAGGGCTTGTTACATAAAAGAACAGCGTGGATGAAAACTAAGCCACACACATATCCATCTTCTGCTGGGCTTGTTTATCCCTCCTTTCCCTCCATCACTCCTAAACGTGGGTGCACTTGAGTAATGGAAAGAGAAGGCTCTTCCATCACCACACACTTCCAGCACCTCTGCCTTTGGTCCTCAGACAGTAAGTCTGCGTAGGTGATGAAAACCCTAAGAAAAGAGAAGCTGTCCCTTTAAAATGCCCTGCTCTGTCCCAGATCCCACGTGGAACCAACATCAGCAGCACTTTCCCACTAACATCAATGTGATGCAAGAGGCACCATCCTTTTATATACATAAAACCAGAAAACCTCAGTCCAACATTCCTTAGTGAGGGCGAACAGGTGAAGCAAACGTGTCAGGAAGGGAGAAACCAAACAACTCCCCACCCCTCCCCAGAAGGTACGCCAGTCTTGCCCTCCAGTCTCTCTGGGCAACAGCACCTTTCTACCCCTCCTCTGGAGAGCCCAGTTTAAAGAAAGGAGGGAGCCACTAACAAAACCTGAGGCATAAATGCGACGAAATTGCAATCTAAAGCCGGAAAGGTTTATTCTTCCAATCACACATATTAACTCTATTAAGAAAATGGCATCACTTTTTTTTTCCTACCCCAAAAAGCAAACCCCGCAAAGATCATTAAAAGGGAGTTATAAAATAGCAAATATCGTGTTTATCTTATCTCAGATCAGTCCACATTACCAATAAGTTTAGCAGTTTCTGCACTACCACCTCCCCCTCCCTCCCCCCTGCTTCTCTTGCATTGGATTTTCACGTTTTCTCATTGTCGGTGGAGTTATAAAAGGCTTTTGCCCTTCGAAAGTTTTAAAAAATAAATAAATATTAACTCCTTGGTCCCTGCAAAGTCAAAATGGGCTTCAGGGGAAAGGCGGTTCACACTTTTACCTTTAGCGAGAAAGGGGGGAGCATCCCGGATTTTTAGGGATTTTTTGCGATTTTTTAACAATTTTTATTTGGTTATATGCCTGAGTTCTCCCTCCATTTTGGTTGTTTATGATACTGACAACAAGCTGTCCCTGCTCCGTCCCGATCTCCTGCTTTCATTTAGCACCCCCTCCCCCTACGCCCCCGCCGCCACCCGGCTGGGTCCGGCGCCCCGCGGACCCCGCACCCCGACTCGGCTCTCCCACCTGGGCAGGAGGGCAAAAACAAATGCATTTCTCCAGAAAAGAAAAACCTCTTCGGGAGAGGGGGCAAAGTTGCCCCAAGTCGCTCCCAGTGCCCCCCAAATATTGCCGACCGCGGGTCTCCGCCAGGCCCTTTGGGAAGCGACCTTCCCCCGGGATGTTTTGGTGGAAAATGCGGAGAGTTTCCTCTCAAAACCGAATTTATATTAATTTTTCCCTTATTTTTCGGGTCTCTAATGTCTTCCGCTCTCGCTGCTGCCGCTGCCGCTGTCACAATATTCACAGCACCAGAGAGGAGGAGGAGGAGGAGGAGGAGGAAAACTTTTCAAACTTTCCAGACCCTGAATAAAAGGGTTTTTTTTTTCCCACCGACCTCACCTTCGGGTCCCCAGGCGCGTCGCCCCCTGCCCTGTCAGCAGCGACCTCGGGAGTCCTCGTAGCCCCGCCGCACGATTTTATTTGATTTTTTATTATTATTTTTCTCTCTGGGGTCCTGAGCAGGGGCTGGGAGCAGCACAAACTTTTCCTCCTCCTGCCGCCGCCGCGGCTCCTCTGCCCCCTCGGCGAGTCCCATAATTTAAATAACCCTGATATTCCTCCCGCTAAACGCCTCCCCGCCGCCCCGGACCCCGGGAGAACTCACCGCGGGGCTTTAACATCCTCCCTCCGGCCCGTCCGCCGCCTTTACACCGCCCGCGGAATTTCTAATAATTTTTTTCTCATATTTCGGGCTGGACGCGGCGGGCCTGGAAATTGTTTCCTTACGCCTCTTTCCAGCAGCCATTGTAGTGTATGCGCTGCCCCTGCAGCTCAACTTGCAGCTGCCGCCGCCGCCGCCGCCGCCGCCGCCGCAGCCGCCGACGTCGCGCCCACCGCCGCCTCCCCCCGCCCGCTCGGCCGCCGCCCCCGCCCCGCGCCCGCCCGCCGACCCGCCCTGGCCCCCGCCCGCCGCGGTTCCCGCCCCCCTAACGCTCCGCCCCGGCCCCGGCCATTCCGCGCGCCCGCCGCGGGGCTCCGGCGCGCCCATTGGTCGGCAGGGCCGCCCGTCAGGCCAAAGTGTTAAGATCGAGACGGCGGGGTGGGGGCGCGGTGGGGCGGGGAGAGGGCGGGGTCTCGTTGGGCCCCACCCACTCCTCCGGCCTGAACCCTCCCCCCGCTCCCCGGGGGCGGAGCGAGTAGCGCCCGCCCCCACCTCGCAGAGTCCCGAGCGCCTGTCAATCCGGCGGCGGCGAGCGCGGATTGGATGGTCTGAAACGGGGGGCGCGGGGGCAGCACGTTGGGGTGCGCGCTACTTAAGGTCCTGCTGCGTGAGCCACTGACGTGTTTGGAGCTGGAGCCGGCTCCGCGCTGCTGGTGTGGCGGCCCGCGGTGAGTGGTCTCCGGCCCTTCCCCGCCTCCACGGCAAGCCCCCGGCGGCCCCCGGCCGAGGGCCGACCAAACCGTCCGCCGCACGCTCCCGTCGCAGCTCGAGCCGCACGGTTCGTCCGTCCCGGGCAGCGGAAGGTGACCCCGTGCACGTCTGGGCACCCCGGATTCTGTCCCTCCCCACCCTGCCCTCCCCGGGGCCCCGGGCTCTGCTGTCCACCCCTCCCCCGCCCCCTGGTCGTGTTCTCCCGGGCCCGCTGTCCGCCGTGGGATACTGCGGAGCGGCTCCCCGGAAGGCTGGGCGGTCCGGGACGACCATCCTTTGGGATTCTTCTCCGACCTCCGCGTTCCCGGTGGTGTGTGCTTTGACTTTTTGCCCCTGTTCCCCTCTGCACCCAGGTTTACGGCGTGGTGTGTTTCTTCTTCCGGATTTAACACGTACAGACCGAGACTCGGAGCAGCCCGGGGACCTGGACTTGTTGGGTAACGTGCCCTTCCCCCACGACGGATCAAAGCTACCGGGAGAGTGGGAACCAGGAACTCCTTTGGTAGGCAGTTGGCCCTTTTAGAGTAGATGTGCTCTAGGTTTGCAGCTTTCCCTCAGACTTTTGGTTTTCTTTCTAAATGTCGTCTTGGAAGTGGTAGAGCGTTGTGACAGCCGTTCACTCCTGCACCTTCAAAAAGCAAGCAGATAAGGCCTCTTTAGCAGGGCACTCCATCTTGCCCTTCAGCCCCACTCCTCTGTGTAAATTGACATTTTCTCTTCCTGTGCTGTTAACACAGGAATTCATAGGAAAGAGGTGACACTCGGAAGTCCATGTTTAGAGTGACTTGTATTTAGGATCCAGAATGAAAAGCGATGAAAGGAGAATAGCCTGAATCAGTAAATTTAGATGCCTGTTGTTGTGTAGATATTTTTAAAGAATTTCTGGCTGATGATAAATGGAACAGAACTCCACGATTTGGATGCAGCGTGAATTCTGTCTGTATCTGATTGTTGTTGAGATCATTATATGCGTGGCGTATGAACAACCAAGTGGAACTTTGTGAAGACATGACAGGATATATATGAAAGAGAAGGATGTAAATTTTCTTAGTCCAGTTATTCTCTTAGGGAGAGACAGTCCTGTAAAATCCCATCTTCCGAAGAGGAAAGCTTTCTAAAGTTGGACTCTGCACTGAGTTTCCATCCTGTCAAGATGCACCTGCTGGCTGGATATTTTCAGTAAAGGTCATGTAAAAAATAATTTGTTCTATCCCATGGAAAAGTTGGGTTCCTTTAGCTTAGACATCAGAATAGAAGAAATTGGACTGGGTGACCCTTGGTTCAGAATACATAGACTATCAGGAGATTATGGGCTTGAATTACTTTTCTTGAATATACATTATTTCATTTAACATGTTTTTTTTTTTTTTGTGGCATTTCATAGAAAAATTCGGACTTCTAAAAAGGCCCATGCATGGGGTTTTGTTTGTTTGTTTGTTTGTTTTTTGATTTAGTACAGTTGTGTACATCATACTGGCTTATTTCTCTGAAAAACCTCTTTTATTTTTAGGTAGAAAAAAAAATTAAAGTAGTGAAGGGTTTGGGCATGTAGGCCAGATCAGGCCCTTAAGCTCAGTACAGGGAGTTCTCAAAGATGGTGGGTGGCTCATTAGTGCCATGTCAGTATATTGAGACAAATGAAGACCATGCTGAAATAATGCCACCGTTGTTTTTGACACTCGCTCCCACCCCCTTGAAGAGAATTGGCTTGCTAGTTTCACTTGAACTGGAGTTTGAAGAGCAGTTGTCCTTGATGTGACTGGTAGACTCCCTTCATGAAGTATATGGCTTGACCTGGAATAACTAACTGGTTCTTAGGGCAATGTAGTCTCCCTAATCGATAAAAAAACTTTCTGCAAAGCTGTATTTTTAAGACTCGAATTGGAAAATTACTGAACCACAGCAGCATTCCCTGACTACCTTCAACCCAGGGAAGCACTATTTAAACAGAAGGATTTGCTGAAATTAAAAGAAAAAAAAAAAAAGGTTGTTTCCTAAACTATGGTGTTTCGGAATGTTAACTAAGTGGCTCTTTGACATGCTTGCTGTCTTTCTACCTTCTACTTTGAGAATTAAATTTTTAAGTACTTGTGAGGTTGATGACATTTTCTGGCCATTCCCTTCTGACCTGTTTTTCTCCCACCTACCTTCAGTGAGAAGACAAGATGCCTCTGGCCACACGGCGGCTGAGAGATCCTGACATAAATCCTTGCTTGTCGGTAGGGTGGTTTGCTTTTCATTGTCGTGATTGTTAACTTGGGAAAACCAATCTTAATTTTGTGGGCATCTGTCTTATACAGTTATTGAATAAAGTATTATTCTGTGAAAAGATATTCCTGGACAGTGTATTTTATTTCACTATAGCATTTTAAAATGACCGAAATGTAGCCAACAAAGGCTCCATTCTTCATTTTGCTTAATTGCGAAATAAACTGTTTGGTTGTCACTGTAAAACTTGACAAGCTTATGAACACTAAGAAAATCTTTAGTCTAAACATGGAACAATAAAGCAAATTTAAAAACAATGGCTTTAATCACAGCAATTATTTAATCTGTCTGAGACAACATGGCTGAGTCATAGGTTGATAGTAGGATGAGCTTATTTTCACAAAGGTAACTTATAAACCACATTGTGTTGGGATAATAAGCTTTTATTGGCAATAATTGCTCACAACATTTTGTTATGGCCTTGTCTCTTAAGAAATGCAATGTAAAGGTCATATTGTTGCTATGAAAAGCACTAATCCACCATCCTGTTTGGAGTTTTCAAAAATACACATACTATAGCGCACATCTATTGGTCTGTATATATTCTGTTTTCAACAGCTTTATGAAGTAAGTATTGTTTAGATAAAGTGTGTTTCTTAGATTTGTGAAGCAGGTTCTCTGCCCGTTTGAACCTTTATTTTAGATAGCTTCTCATAGTCATACTTACCAGTTTGAAGCTTGCTTCCAGTCTGCTTCTAGTTCAGGCAGCTTAAGTTAAATCACCAGTGGTACCTACTTCATTTTAAACTCATAGCCCTGTGTTGCTAACTTTCTTTTTGAAGCCGCATTAATGATAACTATTAAAGTTGCATATGCAATAGTATGTTTGCATAACAGTGAACGGTAGCCAAAATGCATCTAGATGAATGCCGTTAATTTAGGTTGCCTTGATGTAGATCGTTTACTCATGTAATTTACTTGGCATCTCAAAATGAGCATGAAGATCAAACAAGTGAGAATGAGAACTGAAGAAAACCAGGAGAGCTGCACTGAGAATTGGGAGGCTGGTTTCTGCCACTTGCTGTGTAGCAGTGCTAACAGCATCTTAGACCTTTCTTCAGCCTCTGGAACAAATGACCACGATCAGTGCTTTGGCTCAAACGCATGTGACCAGATACTCGGAAAACTGGTCCAGACTGGAAAAATAAGATATCTTTTTAAGTTGAGTGATATCTGGATAGTTGGCTATATTATTGGGGTTTATGAGTCTACCCACTAAAATGAACACAAAGAAACTGTTTTCCATCTGCTCAGAGGAGAAGCAGCTTCAGAAGTCTTTGTGTTTGGGTCTTTCTTAGATCACATTCCATATTTTAAATGGTGACTCTCTTACATATTTAAGGAATCTGATGCTTCTACCAGATGTATGGATGAAAATAACTATGACAGGGAAAGGTGTTCCAGTTACTTCTTGAAGTACAAAAACTGCCGGCAATTTTGGGTAAGCCCAGCTTGTCAAGCTTCTTGTAAAACTCTGCTCTTAGGCTTGTGACTAAAGCTGATATCAATCAGTAACCCACACTTCCCAGTGATGGTTGACCTTACCGTCTGTGAGGTATACCAACTCCATGGCATCCTTGAGAGCTTGTTTCATTCTATTCCAAGGTTTTAGACTCCAGTTTTAATATAAGTAAGTCTTTCTATGTAAGGACCTTTAGTCATAAAATAGCCTCATTATAAATCTGGATTTCCTGAAGAGGAGGAGAAAGTACAGTTCACCATGACATCATACATCTCATTAGACGTGTGTTTCAGTCTCCTTTCACATAGCCAATCGTAGTTGTTAAAATGGTCCCTTTTTTCTTGATATATTGATATTCATTTCTGTGTCCCTGAGTACTGACTCCAGGTCCTTCTTTTTCCTTTTCTGATAGACTATTAGTTTCACTTAATAATTATGCATAGCTTTTGAAGGTGGACTGTAAACACTCTTGTGTATGTACTTAACGGCATATACATACCTATCCCATCTCCTGCTAGCAATGTGTTCTGTGGGGATAATCACTTCAGTGTAAATGTTAATAGATGGAAACATCTGGAGACCTGGCTGCCAGGTTTGGAGTTTTAAAATTTAGGTTTTAGTATTTTCCTTTTGAAGAAACAGTAGAAAATTACTGCCAAATTATTGCCATTTAATACATGACTGATTTTGATGTTTTCTTTTATGCCTGTGCACAGAATTCTGTTATGCTCCAAAGAAGACGAAACGGAATTCAGCCATATATGCCTACAGCAGCAGAAAGAGATGAAATTTTGGGAGAAATGCGAAAGATGCCTTATTGAACTATTTGCATTAAAATTGTTTCTATAACTTGAAGCAGATGATTAAAAACAAAAACAAAAACAAAAACAAAAAAACAATGAACTCTTAAGACTACTGGTTTCATCCCAGGCAAATTCTGAGTTGTCTTTGGTATTTGCTGTCTGTGCTGTGACAGAAACATGGTTATTACCATGCTGTCTCTCATGGAAGGACAGGAGTGTTAGGAAGGGCTATTGGAACTGAGCTCTCTTGGTCCTGGAAAGAGATTTAGCATGAGCACAGGCTGCAGGGGCTGTTACAGAGGTGGTGGTCCTCAGGAAAGGAAATGATGAAAGCGGTGCAGTGATGGAAGGAAAGAATGTCCAAGTTTAAAATGAATGATGAAGTGGAGAGGTGATTGGCAAGGTGAGTTGTAGTAGGTATGTGGTGGGCCAGAGACCTGGGAGTCATTCCTGAAATCTTTGTCCTGCTGCACCCACCATCTGTATGCTGCACCCACCATCTTTATGGTTAGTACATTCACTAGGAGGTAAGTGGGCCCTGGAAGACCGCTGAGTAAGTGGCACACACAGAACTGTTACTACTTTAAGGAAAGGCTTAACTCCAGGGTTCTGGCTAAAACTGATGAAGTTTTGGCTCACCTAAAACCATAGCACCAGTTCTTGGACCACAGTTGTTAGGCAAAAAAGAAATGGACTCTCCCAGAAGCAGGATTTCTAGTTTTAGGATGAGAGTACAGGAAGTGAAATGGGGCTGATGAGATGAATCAATGTGGACGAGAATCTACTGACCTTCATTTAATGATAGCAAACAATGGGAGCATTCTCTGTGGTGACTGGATGGTACAGGAGCTCCGCTTTTACCACTGCTATGTCATAACTTGCTGTGTACTTAGTAATAACAGTGAATTGTCCAGTCCAAAGGCTCTGAAGTTTTTAAACCAAATGACAATTATTATTTTATTTTATTCTTTGAGACAAAGTCTTGCTGGGTCATCTTGCCTGGCCTAGAACTTTGTGGTCCTCATACTTCAGCTTCCTGAACACCAGGATAACATGAGAGCCACCACATATGGTTTGAACTTGATTGTTGGATGTGATTCTATTAGAATAAAAAAATGGATTGAAAACATTTTGTGGTGCAGGACTCGTGGGAGTGACCAGCCAATGTTTGGCTTAACTTGAGGCTTTCCTGGTGTCCTATACAGCCTGAATGGCCAAGAACCAGAGACTGGATAGCCCAGAGACCTAAGATTGGTGCCTTTTCTAGTTGTCATCAGGCTTCCCGGGATACAGCAGATGGGAGCAGGTGCAAAGACCCACAGCCAGACATTATGTAGAGAGAGTCTAAATTGAAGGTCTCCATTAGGTCCTTTCCCTCAGAGAGGAGATGTAGATCTGGGAACCCTGTGATTATGTACTTGTTGGGTCTCAAAACAGAGACAAAGTAGGCTGAGGTGCCTACTTACATATCAAAGCGGACCTGGCTGCCAGGTTCTCCCAGGGTCCCTCAGTCTCTACCTGTTACAAGTTCCTGGCTGGCATACCCTGCCCCCACCTTAAGCTTTTCCAGCCCAGGTATTGGTGTAGGCTTTTCTCCCTCAAGCTGTCCTTCCCTACATAAGCCAATCATTTTGGTTACCTGCCCCTTTTGTCTACCCTCTACCCTCCTCCTCCCACCTCCTAATCTGGCTTCTCTCTTCTTTCCTCTCCCCTCCCCCATCTCCGACATGGCCTGGCTCAGTCTAGTCATGCTCGCTCTGTACTTTTCTAGATGTCCCGGCCTCTGGCTATGCTCTGCCCTTTATCTACAATAAACTTTCTCCTCCACCATACCTAGGAACAGTCATGTCTTTCCACATTTATTTCTCTCTTTCATTCAATTCAAAACAAATGAATGTAATCATTTTGTAGCTATTTGCCTTGATACAACCCTTTGAAGCTTTTCATTTTTACCATTTCTGCTTTGTGACTACCTTTATCACCTCTTAGCCACCAGTGCCTTCATATGAGCATTTCTTCCTGGAGTATCAAGCTGAATTGCTAAGTTATATTGTGGCTGTTAACTTAAAGTCTCTGACAGGCTTTTCAATCTGAGCATCTGTCAGAGTTCCAGTTTCCGCATCTTAAACATCTTTGACCCTCATGGCAGCTATCCTCATGGCTATAAATGGTTTGCTGTCCTTGGAGTTGGAGTGTACATTTCTTGGATGGTAAACATTTCTTACATGCCTTCTTATATAGATACTATGCACCCAAGGCTTGGGTGGAGCTCCGGTGTGGTTACTAGACTGCCTGGTATCTAATGCAAGAGTCTCAGTGGAGGTTCCTGATGTAGAAAAACCTCTCTGGGGCCTCTAGTGTGCTTGAGGGTGATGAGCTGGAAGAGGTATTTGCCCCATCCAGCCTAGTGGTCCTCCAGCCTGTGAGGTTGTCAAGTGATGATACATCTTGATGTGCTTCACCTCATCGGGAAAGTAGTTCTTTAGGACCTCATGGAGATGGAAGGCTGTGCAGACAGCACCAGCCCAAGATCAAAAGGTTCTAGTTCAGGTTTTCAGTTTTCCAGAGCCTCAACAATTCCTAAGGCCTCTAGAAATTTATTCCACTTACCTTGATATCTTGAAAAGACTTTTTGATTTGGAAGAGGGAGTAGCTCCTACTCTCTCTCTCTCTCTCTGAGACAAGGCCTCATGCAGCCATTTTGGCCTTGAACTCATGATGTAGCTTAGTATGATCGCAAGCTTCTGATTTTCCTGTCTCTACTACCCAAATGGTAGTAGAGTTATGAACTCTACTGAGTTTCAGGCCTAAGTTACGAACAGGACAGCTTCTATTGTAATTTCCAGAGCATGGCGCTCTGGTACTACTCAGTCAACTCATAGAAGTTGTACAGAGCCTCATTGTCCAGTCCTTCCTGAAATAGTCCAGGGAAAGTTGGTAGGAGGCCTTCAGGTGCAAACTGACGAGGCAGCTCTACCTTGGTGAAATAATTTTGACAAATTGTGCTGATTAGTAGTACAGACCTAGCTGCAAAACAAGCCACAAGACAAACAAAACAACAGGAAAAAAAATAGCAACAACAACAACAACAACAAAACAGTATAACAGTATTGGTTGGTCATGGAAACCAAAGCTACTAAGAAAATGGGTTCCAGGGGTTGCCACGGGGAGGGAGATTAGAAGTTAGAATAAGGAGTTCTAAGGTTTGTCCAAAGAAAGTTAAAGCAAGATACAGTTCCATAAGACCACAGGGCATTCTTGTCAGATTTCTTTACATATATACTAGATAAAAGAGTTTGCATCTTTCCCCACATCTGCGGGTTGATTTTCACTTACACTATCTTTTTTAATCATATTTTTCATTTTGGTGAATGTAAGCAAAACAACATTAACCATTTATATTAGAGTATTAATCTATGGAGTGTTTCTCCCCCCCCCCTTTTGGTACCATATCTAAGAGAGCATCCAAATGTAAAGGTCATAAAGACTTAGGTATATACCTGTTTCTTCTAAGAGCTTAATCATAATTCCATAATTGAGTTTCTGTTATGTATGGTCTTAGGTAAGTGTTTTCTTTCATCTTGTGATTATCCAGTTTTCTCAACACTATTGAAAAAAACTATTCTTTGTACTATTGAATTAGCATATTGGATATAAATCATTGATCATATATATGAGTAAATGGTTTATATTCTCTGCTCTATTCTAGGGATGCATATGTGCGTATCCTTGGACCAAAACATTGTCTTGATTATTTTAGTTTTCTATCAGTGGCATTTTCTTTGATGACTGGTGTCTGTTAAGTATATTTTCTATGATGTGCTTTGATGACATACTTACATGGGAGTTGTGCATGTGTGTGTGTGTGTGTGTGTGTGTGCGCGTGTGTGCGCACTTGTGTGTGTATGTGGAGGCCAGAGGCCTATGCTGGTGTCTTCTTCAATTCCTCTTCACCTTATTTTTTGAGACAGGATATTTCACTGGGGTCTGGGTTCCTCATTTAGGCTAAGCTGGCTGGCCAGCAGGCTCCAGCAGGCTGATTTCTGTCTACAGTGCTGGTCACACTAGTGGTGCCACCACAGCCTGGTGTGATGGTTTGAGTGTGAAGTGTCTCCCATAGGCTCATGTGTTTGAATACGTGGTCCCTGGTTGGTGGCACTGATGGGGAGGTTAAGGAATCTATAAAGGCCAGAGACTTGATGGAGGAAGTATGTCACTGGGGAAGGGTTTTGAGAACTTACAGCTTTTCCCCACTTCCAGTTTTCTCTTTCTGATTCATTTTCAAGATGTGATCTCTCAATTTCTTGTTCCAGCTGCCTGCTGACATATCTTCCCCCAGCATTATGGACTCTCCTGAAACCATAAGCCCAAATCAACTTTTTATAAGTCACTTTTGATCACCGTGTTTTATGAGAGCAACAGCTGATACACCTAGATCTTTTTTTTTTTATTACAGGGTTGGGCGGGGGGGGGGGGGGTTGGGCTTGTATGATAAACATTTTACCAATTCAGCCATCTCCCTAGATCCCTCCTACTTTTAACTTTAGAGCACCAAACCCTGAATATATATTTGAGCCTAGTGATTCTACCCAGTCAAAACTGTTCAATTCTAAATTTGTCTCCAGCAATTCCCTACTTCTTTGCGGTTTTATAAATACACTGACAATTTTAGCATAGTTGTTGAAGTTCATATTGCACTATTTATTTATTTTGCATTCAGACAGGTTGTGACAGCCCAGGCTGGCTTTGAACTGATTGCCCTACCTTGAGTAGGCAAGGTATCTTGAGTATCTTGAGTGCTGGCATTACAGACATGTACCACCATATCAGGCTTCATGGAACCATCATTTTAGTACTGTAAAATCTCTAGACAAAAATTTTTGTCACCACTGTTAGTAACAGTTTTATTGTAACTGGGAAACATTTTTTTTTTTAATTGGGCTACCACACCCCTTGCCTCATATCTGTCCTTTTCCCTATATTTTTGGTAGTATGTTAACTTTATAGTATTTTTCTTTTAAACCTCATGCTTTCATTTTAAAAATACTTTTTCTTAATCCTTGGGGGGGTTTCATGCCGAGTATTTTGAACTTATCCACTCCCCTCTTAACGGCTTCTCTCACCACCCTTTTAGCCTTCTCATCTCATCCTAGCCAACTTGGAGATTTATTTTATTTTTTGCCCAGTAGTCTTGTTTTTGTTGCACAGTCCTGGCCTGCCCTGGTGTGTGGTCAGCCCACTGTAGGTAACATCATTTAGAAGAGGTGACTACCTATTTTCTAGTAAGATGATATCTAATAGCTTCTCAGGTAGTGACGGGATTAAACCTCCACCTTTCCCTTTAATGCTGGGTTTTTGTCTGGCAGAGCGCCTGCCGATCTCGTGTAGGCTGTCATGGGTGCTCTGAGTTCATATGTGCAGCTGCACTTTTGTGCCTGGAAAACATTTTTTCCTTGAAGTTATCTACTACCTCTAGTCCTTACAATCATTCTGCCCCCTCTTCCAGAAATATCCCTGGACCTAGGGATGAGATAGATATGAATGTCTGGTGAGCACCCCACCACCCTCATTGGCCAGTACTCATTGCCATCTGTGGCAAAGGAAGCTGTTCTTGATAATGGCCAAGAGATAATCTGATCTATTGGGTTAGCAATAACAAAAAATTAGGAATATTTTAATATGTCCATTTTATCCCCCCTTTATTTAGTTGTGCTTTTGAACTTTTATATTACTAGAGATTTTGTTGTTTTTCTTTCTTTTTTTCTAATTTCTTGATCTTTCAACTTCATGACCTCATTCTCTCCTCCTCCTATTTTTCCTTTCACTTATTTAGCTTTGCTTCCTCCAATTTGTTCCCCTTTCTCTTATTCCTTCATTTTATTAATTTACTATTTCTACATTAATGCTAAATATTAAAAAAAATTATTCTGCATTAGCATTACCATTTCTAGTTTCATGGTCATTGCTTATATAGTAGAGGGCTTTAATTGATTAAATGTTTTTAAATCTTCCAAAAGTTCATGTTGCAGTTTTTTTCTCCTTTGTAAGTGGCACTAGGGATTGCCCACTGAAGAGGTTGACCTGCTCAATTAGAAGATCTTCAAGCAAAATTTGAAGAAATAGAAAAACCAATAGACCAGTGGGTCATTGAAAGAAATCAGAGAAGAAATTTAAAAATTCCTAGACAAACGAAGATAAAAGCAAAACGTAGCAGAACCTTTGCCTCATAATTAAGCTAGTTATAAGAGGGAAGTTTACAGCTCTGAGTGCTTACATTTTAAAAAATAAGAAACTCATTTCATGAATAACCTGATGCTTCCTCTCAAAGTCTTAGGAAAACAAGAACGATCCAAACTCTAAAGTAGTTGGCAGCAAGAAATAACACAGGTCAGGACAGAGATTAATGACAGAGACTAAAGAACAATATATAGACTCAAGCAATTGCTTCTTTGGAAAGACAACCAAGACTAACAAACTGTTGCAATTTCAGAGAATACCTCAGTTAATAAAACGAGAGATGATACAGCAGAGTCCAATAAGTTCTTGAAGATCACTAGGGAATACTTTAATAACTTTTTCCAAGTAGCTGGAAAATTAATATATTTTATTAATTAATATATTAATATGTTCCTAGACACACATGACACCAAAATTAAGAAGCTATAAACAGCTTAAATAGAGCCACCGCAGGCATGGAGAGTAAAGCAGTGTTTTTGAAAAGCCTTGCCACAGAAAATCCCAGGACTGACAGATGTATGGAGCTGTACCACACCTCTCAGGAAGTTAACGCCAGCACTCCTCATGCCGAACAGAAAATTATTTAAAATCCTGAAAGCCCCTCAGGTTTCACAAACACAGGGCAGTTTCACCAGTGTTGAACTTGCCACCGTTACACTTCTCCAAGATCCTGCTTTGTGGGAAGAGGGGCTGGGTAAGTGGATAATTAAGTGTGTCAGAACGTTAGTGAATACTTGAAATGCTTATATAAACCAAATTATCAACTATTCAAAAGCAGCATATATGCATGTATGTGTGTAGATGAACATAGGCCATTTTATCACATTCCTGTTCATCTGATATAGAAGCATTATATTACAGGTTCTCAGTGGGTTGAGAAGGATGATGTTCTGTGTCTGTAATATATAAAAATCATTTTGAGAAACCACCATCTTTGTAAAATCCTGGAAGCCGTAAATGAGATAATTCTTGATTATATCCATAATATTTGATATCTTTCTAGTGTATAATAAATAACCAATAAGGGTTCATGTTTAGAGTAGGTTATAGCTTTTAGAATTGAAAAATGTACATATTCAAACAATGTCAAAGGGCTGACAACTCTGAAAAGTCTTGACATTGCTTCTGGAAAGATTTATTGCTTCTGGAAAGATTTGTTGTGATATTTCTCATGTGCATGCAAGTATTAACAGTATATTTTATTTGCACCAAAGGAACGTCAGAGCATATACTCCATTTTTTTGTTTGCTTTTTTGTGTTTAGCAGGCATAGTTTGGAATAATTTGAAACAGGTTTTACCTGTAAGACAATTTCTGAGAGCTGAATTTTTCAATTGAAGGTTTCTGTGTTTTAAATTTGTAGATACTGATAAATCAATTGCCTTTCAAGAGAAGCACAACAATTTACTTCTTAAAAATAAAGACTGTGAATATTTTTTTCCTAGCAATTTCTGTCACACCCTTAAAACTTTTTTATCTTTACCAATCTGATGAGTGAAACCAGAACAAATATGTTCATTTCTTTTTTTTCCCTGTTTCTTTTAAGATTGTTGCTGTAGATTAGATGTCTCTGGGTATCTGTAGGAAATTTTCTCTTTGTCATATTTGTTATGTATATGTTTTTGCTTTTTGGATTTTCAGTAATTTTCTGTACAGCATTTTATGTTGCCATGTAATTAAATGGATCATTTTACTTATTTTTTTTTGTTTTGGTTTTTTTTTTTTTTTTTTTTGATCATTTTACTTATGATTTTTGAAGTTTGAAAATGCTGCTGGGCGGTGGTGGCGCACACCTTTGATCTTAACACTTGGGAGGCAGAGGCAGGTGGATCTCTGTGAGTTCAATGCCAGCCTGGTTGACAGAGTGAGTTCTAGGACAGCCAGGGCTACACAGAGAAACCCTGTCTCAAAACAAAACAAAACAAAACAAAACAACAAAATGGCAAGTACAGATACTGCTATTCGTTCAGATATCCTCAACAAATACCTGTCAAGTGCCTGTGGTGAGTGACATGCTAGGCTAACAGTGCCAGGGCATATGAATGGGCACACTCCTCAAAGTACTTCACTGTGCGGCTGGAGGACACAGAACAGCACTGTGGTAGGAATAATGGAAAACCAAGAGGCAAACAGCACAGGAGACACATGTGTATGTCATTTGGGGGGAGTCCTTACTAATGGAAGCCACAGCATATGAAGGGAATTCGCACAAGAAGAAGAAAGGTAGATTGCATTCAACCCTTAATGAAGAGCCTTAAGGGCTGTATTTGGTGCTCCATCACTTGCTGTATTGTAAGAGAAAGCTAGATAGTGTTTTGAGACAAAAGTTCAAATGCAATTTGTGTGTGAAGCATAATCCCAGAGGCAGAGAGACGATTAGAGTGATCCCAGATCCTTGTGATGGCTTTACCTGTCCCACAACTGCTGATCCTGCTGGGTTTTCCCCTCACCACTGCAGCAGGTGAATCTTTCTAAAATGCAGAAATCCCTTCACTTAAAATCACTAAGACCTACTCACCCTCTCAGCCTAATGCCCGGATTCCTTCCCATGGTTTACAATACTCTGTGATCTGGAACATGGAGGGACCAGATTGGAGGAAGTTACCCAGTGCTTGTGCCAGTGACCTTAGATTTTAGGAATGAGGCATGAAATTCTTGAAATCCCTTCCGTACAGTGACTTCTTGCTGTTTTTCACTCAGTATGGCCAAGCACACCCTGTTTTCTGATCGTGAATGTCTCTACTCAGCTGCTCTCAGCTCTGCTTTCTCACTGGGCTCAGCTCTCAGGTATTTTCTGAGCTTTTAGGACCTCTCTAGTCAGATTGATTATGCTTCCCTGTCATTTATATACCTGTACTGTGGCATTTACACAGGCCTATACCCTGCACAGCTGGGGGACAGAAATCAATTTGCTAAAATCAGGCAGAGGAGGACCTCTAAATGTCCTCTTCAATATCCCACCTTCTGTTTTTCAGAGGAATAAGAGAATGGTATGCTTTACGTCAAAATGGAAAGAGGTGGGTTGCTTTGATTTTTTTTTTTTTTTAATAAACACAGCAACAATTCCCAATGATAGTTTTCGGTTTCAAGAGCCGTTTCTACTGTTGTCACTGTGTCAACGTGATGCAGATGAGCATCCTGCAACTGTATAGAGTGGTGTTTGTCATCTGTGCTCAGATCTAGAAATTTATAGGATTTCTTGACAAATGGCTGGCTTTTCTTGAAAGAACAGGATGGTGCTATCACACAGTGAGATGCCAGGCATGAGCTGATACCCACCTTCCTTTAGGAAAACTTTGAAATCACATTACAAAAAAATAACTGCTTGGAGACTGGGAGGTGGCTTCAGTGATGGAGTGTTTGTTTAGTACACACTAGTTTCCAAAATTCTTGAATAATCTACAAAGATCAACTGAGTCTACCCACTCAGCTTTTCTTGTTTTGCTATATTTAGTGCTCACAAACAGGTTTGGGACCACTTGTATTCCTCTTTTAAGTTTTAAGTCCTGAGATTCCTGAGAAAGAAAAGAAAAGAAAAGAAAGAAAGAAAGAAAGAAAGAAAGAAAGAAAGAAAGAAAGAAAGAAAGAAAGAGGGTCATTTCAAAGCACACTCCTGGGACCTAGTAGTCCTGGTAGACTTAGGGAAAGGGGGCAAGCTACAAGCACATTCAAACAAAGGGAAGTACAGAAAATGAGAGAGGGGTGTAGAGCCTTGAAGGGAGAGAGTAATTCAAGTAAGTGCAGGGTACTGGGCAAAGATGTCTATGCTGGCTTCTGAAACAGACATCTGAAAGTAAAAAACCAGGTGTTAGTATCCTGTCCTGATGAATAATAATACAAGTATTGCATAGCAGAATGTGGAAAGAGCATTGTTTTGTGTGAGTTTTGGCTCTGCCTTCTGTTATCGGATCATCTGGAATATATTACTCCATCATTGAGCATCTTCTGTGCTTTGAAATGTATAATTTTAAAAATTAATTGTTTATAGTGAACCCAAAGAAACTCTTTGATGTGTTGGGAGGGTACATATTGATAATTGAGAGGTGTGTATAGATACTGACTTACTCAGAACTAAATGCCACAGTGAACTCTAGGGCAGCTCTGGTAAAGCTGCCTGGTCCTGTCTTATCTGATACCCCCAAATCTACCCTTTCCCCAAACCCCAACTATCAAAGACAAAATTCTTTCACCTCTGCCAGGAAAAGGCTATCCAAAACCAAACAAAATGTTTTTTTCACACCTTTTCCTTTATTGTCACATCATTGGGTTCAGATTACTTGCTCCTCACCGTTTTACTCCTAGACTAGACTATCACTCTCCTAGTTCTTCCAGTCCCATCTGAAACCATCACTAAGCAAGAGAAGTATAAAAAAGTTCACCGGGCAGCAACTGGAGGATTTTGAAAGGAGCTGGGACATATTTACCACGCAGTTGAGAATAACGGTATCCCCTGTCAATGTTTAGGGCCCAGTTCACATAATGCAGCTGACTGTTGCTTAGATTCTTGTAGCACCAACTACCCTGTCCTCTCCTTCCTTCCCTCCTCTCCCTTCTCCTCAGGTCCCCTCCATTCCACTTTTCAATCTGCCCCTCATTCGCTTCAGGGAACCTTCTCTCACGTCCACTGTCTCTGTCTAGTCAAGCCTCATCTACTTTTCCTGAAATGACTCTGCCACTCCCATGATGTGGCATGGAGTACACAGAGGTCTCCTTGACTCTGGGGTTATGTGGTGGTACGGTTTATTTTGTCCCTGTGCTGCATGTGGGAACTGTGTCCTGTTGGAAAGCACAAAGGCAGAGACCAATGTGATACTTGACGTTTGCATTTTCACTTCATAAAACATTCTCAGGAACACAATTATACTGAAGACTGAACACAGCTTTGCGAGGCCAGTCTTCAAGGTTTGCAGAGGCAAGACTGAGAATCGGTGCATTCAAGTGCCCGGATGATGTCGCCAGTGCTCTTCCTCTTTGTTCCAGGTTGACTCTATTTCTTAGTGTTTATCCAGTTTTGTTTTTACAGCTACTGATTGTGGCTGTTATCCAAATTCTCATTTATTTCACCCATTAGTATTTACTGAGTTTGTTAAAGTGAATGAGAGCAGTGTACTCAGTGTACTCCAGGCGAAAGTTACAGAACAAAAATATTGACTTTGAGCTGGGCGCGATGGCGCATGCGTGGAATCCCAGCATTTAGGGCGGCAGAGGCAGGCGGATCTCTGTGAGTTCGAGGCCAGCGTGGTTTACAAAGTGAGTCTAGGACAGCCAACGCTATCCAGAGAAACCCTGTCTCAAAAATAAAAATCAAGTCAAAAACAAAAACAAAAACAAACAAGTGTTGAATTGGCTATTATGAATAAAGCTGCTATGAACGTAGTTGACCAAGTATCCTTTTTGGGTATATGCCCAATAGCGCTAAGCCTGGGTCTTGAGGTATATCTATTTCCAAATTTCTGAGGAACCACCAAATTGATTTTCAAAGTGTTTGTACAAATTTGCACTCCCACTAGCAATGGAAGAGTGTGTCCCTTGCTCCACATCCTCTCCATCATGAGCTGTCACTCGGTTTTTTTATCTTAACCACTGTGAGGAGTATAAGATGGAATCTCAGAGTCGTTTTGATTTGTATTTTCCTGATGACTAAGGCTGTTGAACATTTCTTTAAATGCTTCTTGGCCAGTAGAGATTCCTAGAGAGTAAGCTAATCTGACTCATTGGGGCTCACAGAGACTGAGCCACCAACCAAAGAGCATGCATGGGCTGGACCTAGGCCCCTTCCACACATGTGGCAGATGTGCAGCTTGATCATCATGTAGGTCCCCTAAAAATTGGCATGAATGGGCAGGGGTCCATCTCTGACTCTGTTACCTGCCTTAGGATATCTTTCCCATACCTGGGCTGCCTTGTCTGGCCTCAGTAGGAGAGAATGCCCTTAGTCCTGCTTCAACTTGAGGGTGGGTCGGTACCTCCTCAAAGAAGGGGAGGGGGACAGTGGGGGTGTATAAGGGTAGCTGGGAGGAAAAGAGGGAGGAGGCTTTGATCATGCTGGGAAGTGATTAAATAAGTCAACGAGAGAGAGAGAAAAAGAGAATAGTGACTTGGTAGATGAGTCTCTATCAAACCTTTTCATCCACTCTAGAAAATCTCTCAAAAACATTTAGTGCTCTGCACCTCTCAGCCTTGTCTCCACCCTCTGCTACTGAAAACAAAACAAAACAAAACAAAACAAAACTGTGAGAGGTGACAATAGTGGGAGGTGACAAAGTGTTCTCTGCCGCAGAATAGCAAGAAAGAATAAGGCAAAAAGTCTGGATTGAGGCTAAGTAGAATGCATCCCTCCCCCCCCCCCAGGCCCCCGAATAAATGTGTTGGTTTGGTTTTTTTCTTGTAATAGTGACTTCTTGAAGAAGAATGTCCTTGGGAAGCTGCAAATCCTGGGGGGGTGTTTTCAGTTTATCGGCTACACTTGGCAACCAGTGCCATCTCTGCCTGTTTCATTCACTTCAAATGTACATGTCCTTGTGGGGCGGCATTCCAATCCCATGACGATTCCTGCAGAGCACTCCCGCTTTGAGGAGTATCTCACAACCCCAAGAGACCACATTTCTCTACCTCTTGCGAAAAACAAGCTACATTATTATCACCGCCGCCAGAAACTCATACCGGCTTTCTTCTGCCACTGTGGTAACCGTGGCCTGTTCACCTCCAGTCTTGTGTAGCCAGCCTCATGGCATTCCAGAGGATGAGGGCATTCCTTAAGATGAGTGTGTGGATGAATGCTTCATTCAGTTTCCTCTTATGTCCTTAATTTTATTCCTTGCTTATTTTAAATAGTGCACTGAGGGAATGAAAGAGAAGGCGGGGAAAGCTGAGGAGGGAAGGAATGTTCTCAAGGGAAGTAACCCGTCAGTGGCTGGAGGTGTGGTTAAGTTTATACTCCTGGAAGTAGAAGGATTCACTTCTAGCTTTGTGTGTGTGTGTGTGTGTGTGTGTGTGTGTGTGTGTGTAGGCCAGGTCATTCTCAGAACACTACCTTCTGTGAGACAGGGTCTCTCATTGTCCTGAAGCTTCCCTTTAGCTAAATTGGATGGTTACTGACCCTCAGAGATCCTCTTGTTTCTGCCTCCCTAGTGTGCCATCACACTTAACATTTTATATGAGTTCTGGGGATCAGACTCAAGTCCTCACGCTTTAGAGGCAAGATCTAGTTTAACTGAGCTACCTTGCCAGCCTCGGATAATTTTCTGAAGCTTAGAAATCTTGTGGCCAGCATCTATAAAATGCCAGCCTTTGAGAGTGCACTTGGATGTGGAGTAAGACCAGGTCTATGAAAATCTTAGCAGAAAGACTGGGCTGTAGAAGGAACCAATAACTATTTGCTATTGTTCTCTATTTCTTTCTTTTGAACAGAGATAAAGTGGAAAAAAATCCCTTGGAATTCCATTCAAGCAATTGGGTTTAAACCTGGAAAATAGGAGACTTAGTTTGGATTTTTCTTGCTGGAATAATAGATTGATTATAACTCCTCCATTTTGTTGACCATCAAGCTAGCATCCTATTCTTGGGTAAGAATTCTTTGGTGCAAAGTGATTATATGGCTATTATACCTACTGTAGTGTCTGGTTATGTCTAAGGGGGGGGGGCTGGCTGAGTGTGTATGGCTTAGCCACTCAGAAGTCTTTAAGAGGGCATAGAAGCTTTTGTGAAGATAATCAGAACATTACGGCAGTAAGTTTGAATAGTAAGTTCTCTCTAGAAACATTTAGAGCATTGAGATTCTTAACACAGCTCTACAAAATAAAATTATTGATGGAGGAGGTTTATTTAGAAGAAGCAAGTAGCAAAAAGAAACGATTTTATGGTGGAAAGATGGAGTGCTGTGAAAAATGCCATTAAAATGGGCCAAGGAAATAAATTTGTTTAAATTAAAAGGCCTGAATAACGGGGAAGGTGACATGGAAATCAAGAGGCAAAGAAAAAAGAATGGGGAATGTTTAACCTAAAACTTAAACATGGTTTGACCTTAGAGATAGGGGAAGCATCAAGGAAAAGAACTCAAGGTCAGCAGGGTCTGAGATAAATATCTCATGTGAATGCTAAAACATCCATTGATTTATGTAACAAAACTTTATTGCATGTCTGCTCTCTGCTAAATAGTCCTTTGAAATTTAGATTAACTTCTAAACAAAATAGACAAAAAAAATCTCTGTCCACATAAACTTATATGATGGTGGAAAGGGACACAATTCATAAACTCAAGACATCATATTAAAACTTTATAAGTTTTATGAATAAAAGGATCCATAACTAGAGTAAGAGGGATGGCTGCAGTGCCTAGGGCGTGAGGGGAAACTGAGATAATAGGGGTGTGATGAGAAATATAGGAAAGCAGAGCTCATTTCTCCTTAATAGTATTACTTGGTGCTACAATCCAATGGGAGAATTTGCTTCTGGTTTCTCTCTGACGTTGCTTTTCTAATGAGTCTGGGCTGGATTTCAGATGTGGAAGTAAAAGAGGCCATGTAGGTGTCCCCGTGAGAGTAGATAATAGGCCCCCAAACAACCTAGAGATCATATTTACTGAAGTAATGAAAGTGCACCAGTGACCAGCAATATCAAAGCTTTCCCTGGTCCAGACTGCAAAGGACATCAGAGATTCCAGGATAGTGAATAAGTACAATGAATTTTAAATTCATACAGAAAAAGTATAGTGCCATATATACATAAACTCTGCATGGAGTTTGAAAACATTTTCAAATTTGTGTCTGCAGAATACTAAACATCTTTGAAGAAAACGCCTCACAGAGTAGTCTAATATCCAAAATGATCTGCTGATGGTACTAATTTCTTCCTTGATTGCTTTAGGTTGACTCTCTAGGATGCTACATTGAGTGCTCATAATCCAGTTTGGAACTGCAATTGTGCATACAGTAATCTAGGAGCTAGTTTGAGTTTGGAGTAATACAATTTCATGTAGAAAAGAACACTTCCCCCATTGTAGGAAACCTACTTCCCATTGTCCTACCTACTGGAGGCCATGCTGTGTTAACCAAATTGTTCAGGGACCTTTATTGCTGACAGAGGCAGCTACCCCAGATAACGCCCTGTCTCAAAATGTGGAAGGCCCATGTAAACCACAGATAGAATTTGTCAGCCTGTAGTCTTCTGTGGGTTTAACACAGGGGAAAGGTACTGCTTGCTACGTCTCACCTACGGACTGGAGAACCAGTCCTGGGGAAGGGGAGGAATTCTTGTGGCAAATTTAGGAATCATCCCCAGAATCCTCTGAGTTTCACTAACTGTGCAGGTTGGAAGTCATGAAATGGAGAGAGGGATCTAATTAATTGTTTGTTTGTATTTGTTTTTAATTTCAAATGCTCCAAGGTGATAGTTGAACTTGTAAAACAGAAAAATATTGTCTTCTAGCACCCACACAGAGAGACTGATTCCAGAAACCCTTGCAAGTGAAAAACCCACGGGTGTTTAAGTCCCACATCTTCATCTGCTGTGTGCTCATGTCCTCTCATATACTTTTAATCATCTTTCAGTTGCTTACAGAAATGAATATCATGTAAATGCAATGTGAACCACTGTGAGACAGTTGATTGGCAAATAATGTTAAGGAAAAAAAAACTGTCTATGTTTAGTTCAGACACAGTTTTAAAAATATTTTCTATTTATGTTGATGAGGCCACCTGCGTATTGCTTCTCTGGACATGTTGGAGGCAGTAATGTCTGAATGAATGGAATGAATGAGACCAAAAAAAAGGGGGGGGGAGAGAAAGGACAGTAGGGTTCACCCAAATAGCTTACCCACACAAGATGTTTACATCACAATATGCTATACAAATTCAAACAGTCATGACAACTGGAGGGTGTAATTGGAACTGTGTGCAACTAAAGGAGGAGAGAGTCTGCATCTGAAGACAGACAGGCAAATTACAGAATAAGCAAATGGAAAATAGACGGTCTGGTGCCGGGGACTGGACCACGCTAGACACGTGCTCTATCACAGGGCCACATTCCTGACCCTTGACGTCTTGCTACAGATAACCTTGGCATAGAACTCAGGGACATTCTACGTCTATCCTCTGAGTGCCGGCATGGCAGTTATTCCCACCATCTCCAAACTGCAGGTGACTTTTTCTTTTCTGCCATTTTGTTTTCAGTTTGGTAAATTCTTTTGCAGCAGATTTTCTGGGCACTAGACACGGTACTGCAGGAGATGTAAAACAAAACAAAACAAAACAAAACAAAACAAAACAAAACAAGAATAAGTGTAAAACATAGAATGGGACAAGACCAAGGACATACAAAGCCATGTTTACCTTTAATTTGAGTCTGAACATTTTTACAGACTCTGTCAGAGTTTGTTGGCATAGCTCTAGGACTCTGCTACTGATTTCAATTGTTCCATAGTGTGGAAATAAGAAACTATCTCACAGAATTGTTTCCCCGTCTTTGGTTTTCCTTGCACCAGTGCTAAATGTTAAAATGAAAAGGTTTACTCTGCGGTTCATGCTGAATAAGCCCAAGTCAGCACACAGGTAAGACTGCTCAATCAGCCAACGTAAGTACTTATTTTTGAAAGTGCATTTTTTACTTTTAACACTTAAATCCATTGTGGTTTATCATGTCAATATGTGTTTTGGCGACTGTACAGCTTGAAGGAGTCCTGCTAAAATTCCTTCAGGAGGTCTTTGGAAGGTCCTTGCTCTAACTAGCCCAGGCCTTCTGTGCTAAGAAGACTCGGAGCTATATCTCCAAACATGTACTATCCCTCCGATGGGGGAGCTGATGCCAAGTCTAATAGGCAAACGGACCTCCAGCCAAATTGGTTATACTTCACCGAGTTTTTCACAATCCAAGAACTGGAGTTTGTGAACTCATACTGTGAAATAAGAATAAATTAAATTCCTACAACTTCAATTAAACATCAGTCCAGGATCTTCTCATCTAAACTTCAACAACGACTTTGGGTTTTACCTCTGCTGAGGTGGGGATATGGTAAAGTCCATTTTTCATAGATGAAGAAAACCGAACCTAGAGTGGACTCAGTGATGGCTAAGACACAAGATGGTAGATGGGGAAGCGTGTAACATATAATTTGTTTTATTATTCAGTCCAGTGCACATTTCTCTTGAGAATAAATCAACTTTATACAACTACTTTAAAGCCTATATTTTCTAATGAAAATTATTATGTTAGAAGCATGGATAGAAATTGTTGCTTTTATTATCCCAATTATTAAAATAGCAGTGGAAAGTTTTTTAAAAAACTGACTGGAACAGCCCCTGAGGGAAAACACTGCATCAGCCTTTTTTGGTTCCCCTACTGTTCAGAAAAGATGCATTTCTTGTGACGTGCTCCAGTTAGGAACGGGAACATTACTTCTGCCAAAAGCATTTTTCGGAAGTAGTGTACAAATAATAATTACAAATTGTCTCCCAAACAGAGCAATATTGTAACTACCACTGCTGTAAATTCTACAAACAGTAGCTACTGTTTTTCAAAAGCTCTCTATGCACCATCCACAGTGACACATACTTGATGGATGTCCTCCCTAACTCTTCTCACTCTCATGTCACCAAAGAAAACTCTGCAACTAGAGTTTAGAGAATACATGTGTGCCTGTTTGCCTGTGTAGGTATGTGCATGAGAGAGAGAGAGAGAGAGAGAGAGAGAGAGAGAGAGAGAGAGAGGAAGTGTGTGCCTGTGTGGACTCCACTGTCTGACCATCAGCATTTGGGATCTCTTCCTGACCCCAGCGCCAGCGTTTCAGGCACATGACACCATGCCTACCTTTTTCCATGTGTGCTAGGGATCTGAACTCAGGCCGTAATGCTTGTACAACAAGCACCTTATTCACTGAGCCACACCCACAGTTGTAACATGTAATGTGTCTGAACTGGAACGAGAATTTTTTTTAACTCAGAAACACAATTCCACAGCTCACAAGCCTAAACATCAAGTAATATCGATAAACATCACAGTTCTGCTGCTGCTGCTGCTGCTGCTGCTGCTACAGCTCGGCTCATATAGGTATACTTTAAGGTTCTAAAGGCTGGGACATCCAGGACTGAGGGGCTCCATGTGCGGCTTATCATCCTGTGGTAGATGTTATCACATGGGTGAGAGAAGAGGGGAGGAAAAAGGGAGATCTAGGGAGAACCCGTTTGTCAAACTCTATTAGCTCATCCACTCTAGTAGTAAGGCGAATCTGCTCATGACATCCATTCATAAGAACAGAGCCATTATGATCTCATCATTTTCTAATTCTCCTGCTGCTTAGTGTTACACTGGGGATTACAATTCAAACGTCCCACCAGTAGCGATCCAGACACGGAGAAAGGTGGTCTAGAGCTGTCATTTTGTGTGACTGGCTTCTTTGAACTCACTGAAGTCAAGAGGCAGTCATTTCTGCACTTATCTAGGAAAACAATATTCCACCGTTTCTTCTAGGTTTAGTTCAGATATTAAGGAACAGGGGCATGAAAGGAGGGAGGTGGGAGAAGGAAAGGGAAATGAGGAGGGAAGTGGTTTTCGAGAAGGTTCCTGGAGAGATTTGGATAGAGATCTAGAAGACAGCTTTTCTTCAGACTCCAAGGAGAAAACCAGTGATGACCCTGACCCTTTGCCCGGACATCAGCAGGCATTGGCAGAGGCATCATAACCACGAGCAAGCAATGCAACCAGGATTTTTAAGTAAAATAACTGGCCTGTTTATGGAACTCTTCCCAGCTCTGCAGCTTCTCCTTTAACCAGCAAAGATTCTTCGAGAACATGAGCAGTGAAGCTCTATAAACTCACTCCAGCACGTGGATGGGAAAACAGAACTGATAGAGTCTTGGATTATTATACTTCCCAGAAAGTGTACTGGGACCTCCTAGACACCATGCTCTACCCAAAGTGTAGCAGATATGAATTGAGATGGTATAGATGGAGGTCCTGGAAGTACCCTTTTGTTTTATGAACTCAGAAAAAGGATTTTTGTATACCAGCAACATAGAAGTAAAGGTTAAATTGCTTGAGAAACATTGGCAGGATTGTTGACCTACGCCTGTTGCAAAGAACCATGTCCTATCACATTTCATAGAAATGGAATTAGAGTATTGCTTACAGAGAAGCCAACTGGCATGATTTTGCTTGTTCTGAGAGCTTGCAGCCACTCGGCCTTGCTTTTCGGAGTGCAGATGCCCGCACTCTTTTCCCAGCAATGCATCTGGTATTTGAGATTGACATTTGTAAAGAAGAGGGGTGGGGACAGGCTGAACTCATTCCCAGTGGCCTAAATATGCCCATCACTCCCCAGAATGCATATGGATATGTGAGCAAATACGCAAAATGCTGGCAGTCACATAGTTTCAGAACAGCCATCATGTGAGAGGAGGAGAGCTCTTCTGGAAGTGTTTTTACAAAAACAAAACAAAAAACAATCCCCCAATGCCCCTCAAAAAACAAAACAAAACAAAACAAAACAAAACAAAACAAAAAAAACCCTCAAAGACTTCATTAAAAGATTCAGCATATTTTAGGTTTTGGGTTTGGGCTGTGGTGAAGTCAACATGTGAATTCTGGTGAATTTCACATCTTCCATCGATGTTAGGAGAAAATGCAGAGAGGATCCTGCAGTTCAAGTGTAGGTTCTGCTCAGTACTGGAGAAGAGGAGAAGTGTGAGGAGGGGGAGGAAAAGGAAGAGGAGGGAGCAGGAGGAAGAGGAGGAAAAGCATGAGGAAGAGGAGGAAGAAAAGAAGGAGGAGGACATAGCGACACAAGCTTGCTTACCCTTGAAGAACAAGCCCTTCATAGGCAGCCAGCGAAGGCTTTCAGCTTGTGTCCACATTATCAATGAGACTATCCAATGACAACATATTCCTCCTCCTGGAAATAAGCATGACCCTACTCAGGGTCTCATTCTGCTTCTATAAATGGATTCTCAAAAGGAAATTTCTGTTTACCATCAAAAGCAAGAACTTTTGAGCTTTGGGGATGTAGCTCAGTTGGTGAAGAGTCATGGATTTGATCCCAAGCATTACACAAAAAGAGGCAAGGTGGCAAATATTTGTAATCCTCGCACACAGTGGGTGGAGTCAGGAGGACCAAATGCTCCAGATCATCCTTGGCTTCACTAGTGAGTTCAAAGCCAGCCTAAGAAGTTTGGTTTTGTATAGAGTACAAAAGGTATAGTGCTGATCATTGTGTAATGGTACTGGCTAGTTCTGTAGATTTGTCCCTATTTGTTTATAAAAGTTCACCTGTGGCATCTTGGGAAAGTTAAATGCAAACATTCTCTGCTGACTTCGTAGCTAACCGGCTATGGAAACACCTACAACATTCAGCTATCGTGATTTGCTAGTTGGCAGCTTTCAGGTCGGCCAGAGACAACAGCAGAAGAGTGTAATTTAAATTGCAATTGATTTTTAAAAAATAAGTTGTTAATTAATTCAGGGAGATCAGTCTGTGCATGTTTGTGCTTACACATGTACATGTGTATGTGTGTGTGCCTGTAAGTGAAAGTCAGAGGGCAAGCTCAGGTGTCATTTCTCAGGCCCTCTCTTTGAGACAGGGACTTTCAGTGGTGTGGAGCTCACCAAGAAGCCTGGGCTGCTTGCCTTTGCTTCCTAGGCACCTTAGGTTTTTCTATGTAGCCTTTGGGGGTTGAAATAAGCCACCATTCATGAATACTGAATATATATTTTGGAAAATTTTTTTTCCTCTCTGTAGCCTTGGCTGTTTTGGACTAGCTTGGTAGACCAGGATGGCTTCAAACTCATAGCTATCTGCCTGCTCCTCCCCAAAATGCTGGCATCATGGGCGAGAACCACTGTGCCCGGCTATTTTTTGGAAATTTTTCAGTGTTTGTGAACTGCTTATCTGATTACCTTTGTGTCTAACCGTTTTAAGCATCTCTTACTAAATTTACTATTATAAATAATGTACAGAGGACAGAGAAAAAAGAAGTTGGAACACGAGAGCTTTGAGGGGCCTGTTCAAACCGTGACACCCGAATAGCAGAGTTTATCAATATAACAATAACTGGGATGCATTGTTTGCTTTTTTTCAAAGTTGTTTTCACAGAACTGAAGGACATTTGAAGAGGAAAAATGACTTGAGTAGGCTCACAGGGCCTTGTAAGTTAATGACTGTGGATTCAGATTCAGCCTGCCTGATTCCTGAAAAGAAATTCTACTTGGCTTTCCTGTGAATGAACTCAGACATTGAATTATAGGTCTTCATTCTCTTCAGCAAGAGCCTCAGACCCTTTTTAAATATAAATCTCTGGTTCAGAAGGTAAAACTTGAAATTGATAAAGAAACATTTTCATGAGGACCCTACAGAAGAACGAGAGCTTGCCCGAGCCTCGAACCTGTAGATCATGATGAGACAAGAAAATGCTTGTCCTGAAGATACCAGATATTTGATCTCAAAAAAGCTTCTCATTATTTTCATAAGTTCTCATTAGGCATCTGTGGCATTGGGGTCTGCTGCTGTCTCTCAGAACAGAGACTTTGTGGACAGTGGTCTCTGCACAGAGCGGGCAAACTTCAAAAGCTTAGATCTCATCTAGCTATGGCAGGGGCTCAGCAGTTACCCACAGATACTGAGCATGACTCACTGTTATGCTAAAATGGAAACCACCACCACCATTCAAGGAACAAAGTCTGTTTTTTTAAAAAAGTTTTTGTTTATTTATTATTTATTACAATTTATTTACTCTGTATCCTGGCTGTAACCCCCTCCCTCATCTCCTCCCAGTCCCATTGTCCCTCTCTCTTTTCTCCTGATGCCCCTCCCCTAGTCCAATGATAGGCGAGGTCCTCCTCCCGTTTTATCCCACCCTAGCCTAACAGGTCTCATCAGGGCTGGCTGCATCCTCTTCCTCTGAGGCTTGGCAAGGCTGCACCCCCACAGGGTGATCAAAGAGCCAGCCATGGAGTTCATGTCAGAGACAGCCCCTGCTTCCCTTTCTAGGGAACCCCATTAGGAGACTGAGCTGCCTATGGGCTACATCTGAGCAGACGGTCTAGGGCCTCTCTATGCATGGTCATTGGTTGGAGTATCGATCTCTGCAGGCCACCCTGGGACCAGATTTTTGGCTCTGTTGGTCTCCTTGTGGAGCTCCTGTCCCCTCCATCTCTTTCTATTTCCCCTTTCTTCTGTAAGATTCACGGCACTCTGCCCAAAGTTTGGCTATGAGTCTCAGCATCTGCTTTGATACCCTGCTGGATAGTCTTTCAGAGGCCCTCTGTGGTAGGCTCCTCTCCTGTTTCTGGCTTCTCTCACTTCTGATGTCTATTCTGTTTGCCCTTCTGAATGAGGACTGAGTCTCTTCCGTAGGGTCCTCCTTGCTGTTTAACTTCTTTAGGACTATAGATTTTAGTATGTTTATCCTATATTATATGTCTAATATCCACTTATAAGTGAGGATATACCATATGTGTCTTTCTGCTTCTGGGCTACTTCACTTAGGATAATCTTTTCTAATTCCATCCATTTTCCTGCAAATCTCATGATTCCTTGTTTTTAATTGCTGAGCAGTATTCCATTGTGTAAATGTACCACAATTTCTGTACCCATTCCTCGGCTGAGAGACATCTGGGTTGTTTCCAGATTCTGGCTATTACAAGTAAAGCTGCTATAAACATGGTTGAGCAAATGTCCTTGTTGTATAGATGAGCATCTTTCAGATATATGCCCGGAGTGGTATAGCTGGATCTTGAGGTTATACTATTCCTAATTTCTGAGAAAGCTCCACGCTGATTTGCAAAGTGGTTGTACAAGTTTACATTTCCACCAGCAATGGAGTAGGGTTCCTCTCTTTCCACAACCTCTCCAGCATGTGTTGTCAGCTGAGTTTTTTATCTTAGCCATTCTGATGGGTGTAAGGTGAAATCTCAGGGTTGTTTTGATTTGCATTTCCCTGATGACTGAGAACGTTGAGTATTTCTTTAAGTGTTTTCTCTGCCATTCGATATTCTTCTATTGAGAATTCTCTGTTTAGCTCTGTACCCCATTTTTAAAATTGGATTACTTGATTTGTTGCTGTTTAGCTTTTTCAGTTCTTTATATATTCTGGATATCAGCCCTCTGTCAGATATAGGTTTGGTGAAGATCCTTTCCCAGTCTGTAGGCTGTCATTTTGTTTTGACGACAGTGTCTTTTGCTTTACAGAAGCTTTTCAGTTTCATGAGGTCCCATTTATTGATTGTTGCTCTTAGAGCCTATGCTGTTGGTGTTCTGTTCAGGAAGTCATCTCCTGTGCCAACAAGTTCAAGGCTCTTCCCCACTTTTTCTTTTTAGTGTGTCTGGTGTTATATTGAGGTCTTTGATCCACTTGAAGTTAGTTTTGTGCAGGGTGAGAAGTATGGATCTAACAAAGGCTGTTTTTATTATTGTCAGTAACTATGACAGGTGTTATATTTGACCATGAAGCCCTTCCTTAACTCTGTCTTCTCTATCTCGAAAAATTCGGGGTATGGCTATGCTGTGGGATGTTCCTGTGAGAATTGTCCCACACCCCCATCCTTCTGGCATGTTGTTTGAATTTAAAAGATGCAAAGGCTATGGCTTTCTCACCTTCCAAATTATGCTTTGATGGAGATCTAAGCCCTCAGAGGAATATGCAGCACTGACTTGCTGATACTGCAAGGAAACAAACAAACAAAATAATAGCACACTAATGGTTGTGTCTGAAGAGTTTCCTGGGAAGAGCCTGTTATAGAGAGAAGCTTCACTTCAGCCAGGGAGGGAGGTGTCCATTCTGATCGTCTCCTGGAGGGGAGAAAGGACTCCAGTTCTGTCGTAAGTTGACAGGCATTTCCAGCACTTGAACAAGTATGAAATATATGAATCAATGTCAGAAGTGAAAAATCACCGTTCTTCACGAAGAGCCCCAGAAACCAGCCCACTAACATCTAGTTCAGAAGTGTGTTACGGGTGAACATCATGGTGCCCAACCACAGGTCCTGGTAAGGAGTCAAGTGCATTTTGTGACCTTTGACAAGTTGCTCAACTAGCTGGGCCCTCACTGTCTTCAGGCTACACCTGTTCATCGCTTCTTCCCTGCTCGCTCTGACCTGCTTTGATCGCTGGTCTAGACTTAAAGACCATGCTTTAATTGATCTAGTAACCTGAAAACCTGACTCTACTTTACTTCCCAAGCTACTGAAGGTATAAAGGAAGGACAGCTTACTCACTGTGAGGAATGTCCCAGAGACATTTAATTACAGCATTTGGAGATGTGTCACTCAACCATCTCTGGTTCAAGTTGTGGTCAGCTGTTTTATTAAGTCATTTGTCATGTTCCTAACCTTCCAGTCTGTAATTATCTCACTCAACCCCACCAGTTTGTGTGAGGGAAGTCTTCTTTTGGCCTCTGAATGTAAACCCTAAGATAAACCTGTGTCTTCCTAAAGCATTATACTGGTATTATCTTGAATTTAAAAATGTTTCTGCTCACAGTATTTTGTTATCTGATTATTTCTACTTATTAATTTTGGATCCAGAGCTTTTCAGAACTAAGGGTGAATTTAGAGATTATCTAGTGACATCTCCGTCTTAACTTAGAATTGAAAACGGGAAAGATTGGTATTTCGCAGAGTCTACAGCAGCTTGGTAGCAGTGTCATGCTATTCCATCAGGGGTGTAACCCTTGATTTAAAGATTTCCGTGACCTCCCAACCACACTGAGGTCAGGAGATTCTGGGTCAACCAGAAGGCAGATTTTACTAGAGATTCGGGCACAGTCACCTGCGATCAGAAATGGCCAGGTAGGGACTCATGTAAGATGCACGCAGCCAGCTAAAGACAGGAAAGGAAAAACAAATGGCAGAGTTGCGGGCACCCAGTCTTTTTTGCTGTTTGATAGAAGACAGAGTCTAAACTAAAGTAGCCGGGTTCTAGCTGGATTAAACGATCTCTGAATGCCTTCAAATGCTAACATGCTAACGTCTACATGATGTATTTTGCCCGAATTAACACCTTGAGTTTTTTTTTTTTTTTCTTAAGGTAAATGTGGAAAACATTGCTAAAGTTTGCTTCACCTGGAACAGGCAATGACAGAATGGTGCTGTTCTTATTCTTCTACATTCTTCCATCACTCCATCACTCAGCTCAAGTTTGTTGAATAACAGGGACAAAGATCAGCTCTTCTGCAGAGACTAGATGAAGAGGGGACCGGGAGGAGTGTGCTACTCTTCTGTTGATATGATGGAGGCGTGGAGTAGAGGTCAGCAAGATGCAGAGACTGCAAAGGCCATACAGATAGGTGCCCCCTGTTCAAGAAGGTGCAGTATGACAGGTTTTGTTTTCTTTTTCCTCACCACAATATTTTATTAAGAAAATAATAGCTTTTTTTTTCTGGATCTTAGTCTGGAAAGTCTTTGTTTTTTTAATGAATTGCTTTTCTCTTTGAAACACCGTTAACTGACCAGAAGACACAACAGCACAAAGGACTTTTATATGCTATTCACCCCAACCCACCGGTTGTTAAAAGTTTGCCACAGCCTCCTCCTCCTTTTCTGCCATATATCTTTACATATTTTTTCAGAATGACTTGGAAGTGCCTCATCCTTTTTACTCCTAAATGTTTTAAGTGTGTGTATGGTTCCTATGAACAAGAACACTCACTTATATGACTATGCACAGTGACCAAAATCAAGAATTCTGCACTGATAAATAGTTATTATCCAATCTATACTGCATATGAATTTGGCAACTGTCTTAGTAACATAGAGTACAGACCAATCATCTGTAGATTCTTAATTTGGCTACCCAACAACAGCCTCATTACTGTAAGGGTTATGGTGTGTGGAGACGAGCTCTGACTAAGGCTGCAGTGTCCTTCTTGTGTCATATCTGCAGATACATGGTTTTTGCTAATGTTGCTGATAAATGTAATTGTCAGAACTGTTCACCTTATAAAGACAACACATCTTACATTATGGGTACTTTGGTTTCCTTCGGCTCAAAGTCCAATCACCATTAAGAAGCTCTATGGGCTCCTGTTGTAAACAAAAAACATGAGTGTTGGGCTATATAATGTTTATTATTAGCCCTAAGATTATTATGGCGATATTATTCAACCTGCTATCAAAAATAATAAAACACACACACCTTTTAGGTTTTATACTTGCCTTCTTTACTTTGGGCTGGGCAGATATTTCATCTATACTGGCTCAATGACCTCTTTAGCCATCTCCCAGCCCCCATCCAATGCCATCCACCTTAATCCTCCTCATCTGGTTTACCTTTCATTCATAATCCCACGGCACTTGCTTGTATTCTTCATCTGGGCCTCTTCACACCATTATTGGAGTCCTTCCTTTCAGCCCATGTGGTTTTTTTCTCCACACCAGCCCATCCCAGCATCCTCCTTCCTCCTCTCTTCCCAACCGACTGTCCCCCCGTGGTTCTCTTGAACCCAAAAGTCTGGGAATCTTCGCTATGCCTACCCCATTCCGCCCTGCCCAGGACTAGGCTGTTTAATCAACCAATCAGATATAATGACTCAGGCAGTTTTACACAACAAGGACAGGTCAACCAGTTCTTGAGGGCTAGCATCAGAACACTCCATGACAGGCTCGCATTTAATTCCTCCGCACTAAAATCTGGGGTGCCTTTGGAGGAGAGGCTTGTGTACATAGAGGTGTACTAGCCTGGGTCATATCACGATAAACACAGACTGCGGAAATGAAACTGTAACCAATGCGGACATACACAGGAATACCTTGCTCGCAGCTGCTGCCCAGGCATATTTTCTAGGGAGTTATCTGAATGCATGTGTCTTCCCCATCTGTCAAGTAAAATCGGAGCCAAAGGTAAGTAGCATTTGTAGGATGTCATATATTTCTGACCTCCCTGGGAGAACTCACTTTGACTCCAACTAAAAAAAAAAAAAAAAAAGAAAAGAAAAGGTTTAGAATGATCCTAAACGGTGTCTTGGTCTGTGACGGCTCGCAGCGGTGCCTTCCTGTCTATATCTGGGAAGGGAACGGATCCTTCCCATCTGCGATGAAATTTCATGAAGACTGCGGGCTCCTCGGGAACGTCTTTGGTAGGTACTCAGCATCTGAAACTATCTCCTCGATAGGTTGATGACCTGTCTGCAGAGGTCGCAGGATTTCTAGGGCACCTTTGCCTCTAAACCGATCCTGTTAACATGTGGTTTGTCTACAAGCCTGTGAGGGTATCTTGTTTCAATAACATTTTTAGCTGTAGCTGAGCCTCTGTGGTTTACAAAGGATAACCAAATGTTGCCGGCTGAGCGGGTCCTGTAGCTCTTCATGTGTAATGTGATTTTTGTTTGTTTGTTTAAAAGAGAGTCGGATTTACTGTCATCCTACAATTCCAAGAACAGTAAGGAGGAATGAGGGAAGGGAATAGTTCCACGACCAGCAAGCAGCATGTGGGGCTGGGATGTGCAATAGAGGGACCATGGTGCCAGGGATTCCTATTTTCTCAGTTGCGAATCAAGGTGACTTAGGAAGCTGTTTCAGCCTGATAAAGTTGTATTACGGCCCAGTGGGGGAAAATGTGGTGGCTCTATGCTGCCATCTGGTGGTACATGGCTATACTGCCGTCTCTACCGAGTCTCAAATTCCTGTGGATCAGTACCCAGTGGGCCTAGGCGGGCCAACCTGAAATACCCTGAAGCTTGATAAACATTTAGGAGGCTCATCCGTACATACATACACATACATACAAAACACATACACAAGAAACATAGGACTCAGCAGGTTGTATTTATATATTTATCTCTTCATATTTATGTGACAAGAATAAGTTATATAATAATAATAATAATAATAATAATAACAACAATAAAAAGAGGCCCTGAATTTGAGAGGTTGGGGCAGGGAGAAATAAGACAGGAGGGGTTGGAGGGAGGAAATGGGGATGATGTAAATATAATATACATATAAGAAAATTTAGGACCCGAGAGATAGCTCAGCGGGTAACAGGGCCTGTAGTGGGATGCACATGACCGAAGGAGAGCTGATTGTAAATTACGTAGGCTTCAGGGGTCTTCCAGCCTCCAAATGTGCACTGTGCTGTGCACACACATAAAGCATCTTCTAAGCTGTTTGCCCAATACGTGCCATAGGGCTTCTCTCTTTCTCCTTGGTGTTTTTGTTTTTTCGAGACAAGGTTTCTGTTTGCAGCCTTTGTGAGACTCAGACTCACAAAGATCCGGTTGCCTCTGCTGGGGTTAAAGGTGTGCACCACGACTGCCCAGCCTTTGGAGTTCTTTTGTCTTTTGTGACGTTTTGCCTCCTGTCCCTGTCAGATACCTTAGTGGCTTTTGCACTCGTCCTTCCCTCTAGTCCAACAACAAAATTAAACCAAGAATAGCAACTCCGTTTGAGACCTTCCAAGCTACCAGGAGAACCAAGCATGGGAATCACAACAGGGGGAAGAGATAACGGCGACTTGAGAAAAGTCTGTCTGTGGTGGCGGAGCCCATGCTGTATCCTGGGCCCTCCTGGCTGGAGCCTGAACCATTGTGCTCTAGGTCAGTATTGCCTTCACACCTGCGTGTAAAACTGAATGCTATATTAGCTGTCCTGTGGACTTTTTTTCTTGCCTTATTTATAATTGTGGAACGGATGTTTCACTCTGAAAATATGGCACAAATTAGTAATGAGTTTAGAAAAGAGTTTTGTGGAAAAAGGAAGGCCTTAGCCAGAGTCCCCTAAAATCTGCTGATAATGGACTGGAGAGATGGTTTAATGGTTGGTTAAGAACATTCTTTGCTCTTGCAGAGGACCTGGGTTTGGTTTATAGTACCCACATAGTGGCTTACAGTGGTCTGTAACTCTGGTTCCAGGGGATCTGATATTCTCCTCTAGCCTTCGCAGGCACACATGTGGTGCACATACATACATGCATACATGCATACATACACACATACATACATGCAGACAAAACCATGCATACACATAAAATAAAAATAATCCAAATTTTAAATCAGCTTACAACTGATGGAATCAGTTTCTTAAAGTTTTTTATTTGAATTTCTGTTTCTCTGTCTCTTTGTCTCTCTCTCTGTGAATCTATGTAGGTAAGTGTGTGTGTATGTGTGCAGGTCAGAGGCGGACACAGATGTTATTATCTATTGCTTTTAACTTTACTCATTGAGACAGGGTCCCTCCCTGGAACACTGAGCTTTCTCATTAGGTTAGGCTAGCTGGACAGTGAGCCCCAGGGGACCCCCCCATGTCCACCTCTCCAGTGATGAGATTGAAACACTTGTTACTACATCTGGACTCAAGTTCTCATGCTGGCCTCGCACACACTTTACAGACTGAGCCATGTCTTGAGGCTGGAAATAACCAGTATAAGACTATTGATGAGTCTAGAGTAAAAGGGAGTGAATGAAAGTTTTGACAGTCACAAATTATTGAATCGCTAATAATTAATAGGCTGATATTGATTATTGTTATGCTATCATGAGTGGCAGATTCTTAGATAGGGTACATGAATGACTAATTAAGTGTATTCAGTGAAGGGGTAAGAATCAATTAGTGGTAAGTTGAATATATTTTGCTTAATGTGGAGAATTTAGAAGTTCGTCTGATTGACTTTAGAGCAAAGCAGTTTTTAGGAGATGAGTCAAATCAATAAACTACATATTTTGTATTGTTTCCGAGTGTACACTTTTTTTTTCTTTTTGAAAATATTAATTAAAAAAGAGGTATTTATTTTTTGTGTACGGCTGTTTTGCCTGCATGTATATCTGTCCACCACCTGACTGCCCAGTGCCCATGGAGATCAGAATTGGGTGTCAGGGCCACTGGAATTAGAGATGGCTGTGAGCTGCCACGTGGAAGCTGAATCCGGGTCTGCTGCAAGAAAACAAATTCCTGCCATCTCTTTAGCTCTTGTTCTCCCTCTCAACTCCCACACAACTGCCTGCCTCTGCCTCCTGAGTGCTGGGACTGAAGACATTTACCATACTACTGTGGATGTCAACCATCCGTCCATACTAGTGACCAAGTACTGATCCTCTGATTCTTGTTTTTACTTCATTTAAATTTTTTTTTTTTTTTGATGGCATGGGATGAAGCCAGTGCCTCATGGATGCCAAGTGCAAGTTCTACCATCAAGCTCTGTGCCCAGCGCTGCAAGCATGGATATGATGCTGTGGGCCCTGTGCTCCCCAGAATTTCTCTTCAGCCTGTTTTATTAAAAAATTATTTAAAATCAAAGACAAATTTCATATAGTATGTATAATGTATTTTGATCAAATTCATCCCCACAGCCCCTTCCTGCTTCATCCTGTCCACTCCCAACTTCACGGACTTTATTTTTAATTTTGAGACAGAGACTTGGCTGGCCTTGAACTTACGTACGTGAGGCTAGCCCTGATTCTCAAAGATTAAAAGCTTTTTTTTTTCTTAATTAAGTAACACCGAGTCCAGTATGTGTTGTCCATATACTCATGGTGTAGGGCCGTCAGCTGGAGCCCTACACGGTCCGGTGTACAAATAGAGAAAATATTTGTAACCAAAGTCTAGGTGTTAAACTTGTGGAGAGTGGTGGGTGTTAAGTGCTTTCCCTGCGCAGTCCTATCTGTAAGCCCAGGGCTGGGGTGGTGGAAAACTTGTCTCTTTCCCACTGCCTTTGTGATTTTTGAGGTTCCCAGAATGATCCCCAAGCTGTCTAGAACCTATAGGTTCAGCTGTGTCTGGAAGTGCATGGAACCCCTCCCCCCGCAACCGCCCCCCGCCAAACCCCTTCCCCCCCCCCAAGCTGTTCTCCGCAGCCAGAGTGATGAAGAGAGGAGGCTTCGACGCATGCACGAGCTTCCAGACCCCACATCTCTGTGAGCTCTGACGGGAGTCTACAGGGCTGTGTGCGGCCGAGACCGAAGGGCACTGTGTTCACCTGTCAAACATGGACAGACGAACTAGAGGAACAAAGGGCAGGAACCAGCTCCAATTGTTCGGCCACCCCCAGAGCTGTTCTCTGCTTCTGCTGTGACATGTAGCCTTGTCCCAGAGCTCCATGGCCAGCTGACCATGGGCTGACCCCTCACAGCGAGCCAAACGTCCCCTTTCTTACTGTAAGTATATTCATCTCAGGTATTTGATATAGTGGCTGAGAACTCACCTGTCCTTCAGTTTCCTTACAAGCTTCTCTGTGGTGTGGTTCTGAGGATGAGGCGCGAGTAGAAACAACGGCATTTTATAGAAAGGACAGTGTTGGTGGAATGCTCCCTTCAAGGCTTGTCTCTGTCTTTCTTGCTTAGACAGCTTCTGGGAACCTTTGCTACGGTTTCTCTATGAATGAATAAAAAAAGCACCTTTTTCGCTTAAGACTACAAAACCGAGAATTTCTTCTAGGGGCTGGAGAGATGGTTCAGAAGGGCACAGTCCTGCTGCTCTTTCAGAGCCCCAGATTCAATCCCCAGCGCTTACTTACATGGCAGCTCAGACCTCCTGTGACGGCAGTTCCAAGGATGGCATCGTCTTCCAGCCTCCTCAGGCCCGGCACATACCTTGGGGCACACGCTTATGCAGTCAAAGCATCCATGCACATAAAAATAATAAAGAGAAATGAAAATATCATTCCTTCTATCTGCTCCCGGATATGTTCTTAACCAATGAAGGCTTCATGAAGTGCAACGGTGGAAGCTAGCCAGACCAGCTTACTTTAGGATGTGGGCTGCATGGGGGTGCAGATCTCTACCTTAAGAGTGGTCGAGGAGATTGAAGGGTGTCATTCCAACAAGGAGGGCTGTGACCAAACAGGAGGTTTGCATTAGAAGTTAAATATATGTAAATGGAGTGGGAGGTTGAAGCAGATTTACCCTTGGGGGTTCTTTGCTGTGATTCTTTTACAGTCATCAGCTGGTATAGCCTGAGGAAATGGCTACAACCATTTCCTCCCTCTCTCCCTTCCTTTTTCCCTCTGCCCTTCCCACTTTCCATCTCTCCCTCCCCCTTCCTTTACCTCTCTCCCTTGCTCCCCCCCTTCATCTTTTAGTGTTAAGCCCGAGTTTGACAATGTGTTTCTGTAAAAGGTCAGGTACTAAACCTGTAAGTCTGGAAGCTTGTCCAGTTTCTGTCCCAGTGAGTACAGACTACCACTGCTGCCTGGAAGCACTAAGCAGGCACGGCTGTGTGCCAGCCACACTATTTAGGGAAGCACAGTAGTAGGTCGATTTGGCCTGAGATCTATAGTTTGCCAGTCCATTGCTCTAGATTGTAAAGGGGGAAAAATTCAGTTTTCTTTTGAGTTAGATATCCGTGTCCTCCCAAATCATGTAGACACTGTTGATTTGTATAGAAAAACTCATTCATCTCTGTAGCTTTTTTCCTTAGGATTTTCCCCATAGATGTTAGATGATATCATGTGGATTCTGGGCCAGTTGCCTCTCTGATGCTTGATACCCCCATAGCAGGATCTCTGATTGTGTGCTCTGCCAACTCTAGCTCCATAAGATACCTCCTCTGGGGCTGGTGTGTGTGTGTGTGTGTGTGTGTGTGTGTGTGTGTGTGTGTAAATGAGTTTGGAAAGCACTGGACTTAAAAAGCTAACCCCAAACTTCTTCTTCATGTAGTAGAACATTTATCCAGAAGACATCCAAATTGAAATTTTGTAGGTCAACATTTATTTCTTTCCCAGGTCTCCTCCATCCCCAAGTCTTACTTGGTTTACTTCCTAATTTTTTAAAAATTGTCCCCATTTCTCCGTTTCTAGCCTCAAAGCATCCCTGTGCTAAGCCTTGGCTTTCTTCCAAATCCATCCACTCTTGACCCCAAATGTCACTTACAAGAATCACATGTGGAAAATGTAGATATATCCATGGCATTCCCCTGCTTAAAGTCCTCCAGGGAGTCTTCCCAGCCAGCATTTTCTAACTGGCACTCACCAGGGTGTTAAGTATGTCAGAAGAAAATTCAAGGTGTGGTCTTGGATAAAGCAATTTAAACAGAATTCTCTTGGCTCTGGACTCTTAGATATGAAGTGGAGTAGTGTCTAAGAGGGGGATGAGATAGAGCGCCCCTCAAAGCCACCTGTACAAGTAGCGTCCTTCTCCGTGGATGCTGTGGTCATTAGCATTGCTGTGCACATTCTTCAGCAATCTGTCTTAAAGGGATGGCAGAATCCATTTGGCGAGGATTCATTCAACTCCACATCCTCATCCTGAGAGCCGGAGCTACCCACAGGTGTTTTTCTTGTCTAGATTTTCTGCCTTTTCCCCCTTACAGGTCAGCCTGGGCAAGTGGAGAAAAAGTCTGTTTTAGATGAAAGAGACCAGCTCTAGAATCAAAATGTATGAGTTTGGGTGAACTTCAGTTGCTTTGAGTATTTCCCATCATTTAAGCAGATTCACAATGGGATTTCATTGCATACAAAATCTACAAAAAAAAAAAAAAAACAAAAAAAACACAGCAACAATGGAATCGGCAGAGAGCACAATGAATTGGTAGAGGGCATAATGACTTGTGCCTTGGATAACAAACAAAAGGAGGAATTGCCAGTCAAATTTTACAAAGTATCAGCTAGAAAAAGACAAGTTTGGATAGTTATTGTACAGCACTGACTATGGTCAGTAGTAATGTACATTTCTAAATAACTAAGAGTAAATTCCAAAATAAAACAAAAACAAAAATTTAAGTTTGCTTAATCATTCTATACTTTATACATATATCCGAACATTACTCAATTAATACAATAGATTTATGAAATTTCAATTAAAAATCATAATAATTATGGATCAGGCATGGTGGCACATGCCTTTGATCTCAGCAGCTGGGAGGCAGAGGCAGGCAGATCTTTCCGAATTTGAGGCCAGCTTTGTCTATATGCAAGTCACGGGTGCATAGTGAGATCCTGTCTCAAAGCAAATTAAAAAAGATAAGTCACCCCAACAAATCAACTTCAAGTGATCTTTTGATTGATGACACACCACGTCAAGGACTGCCATTTTTCCTTATGTTTAAAATTTCAAGGGACCTTGACAAAGCCAGCTCTGTGTGAGAACATAGTTTCCTAAGTACGATGGAGGGTCTTGAGAAAAGTATGTCATAGTTTTCAGGCCACTGTGTCTGCAGGGTTGAGATGAGTGCATTTTGCTAAACTCATGAACTAACCAGATAGATTGGAGATTCTGTTGCTTGCAATGTACTCCCATGAGTACCGTCTTGTGAGAGGCACAAGCTTTGCATTAGACCACCGGTGTCATTTGCCGTATTCCCTAAATAATGTCAACATTCTGGACTTTTCCTTGTGTCAATTTTTTTCTACACAAAGTTACTGGCAGTTTGTTTTCAATCAAAAGCAATCTAAACTTAGAAGTTGTGTTATCTATAGATCTTTATTTAAATTGATTTCAAAATATTTAGGAAAAATGCTACAAATTTTAAGGACAATATGAAGAAAATTGACACATTTTCTAGTGTATATGAAATGTTTATTGAGTTTGCATAAATATTGTTTTATAAATAGGAAAATGCATAATAAAATATACCGTGGACAGATCAGGATCTGTCCTGATCATTTCACTCAGCATCATTTTAAAATGAGAATTCTCTGGTCTTCACTGCTCTGCTATGCTCCATTTTCCCGGTAGATGGCGATCTTCTCCCGCCTTTAAAGACTATTCACACTAAGGTGTACAGACTTGATAATTCATATGGCTAAATCCTCTTTGGGTCTTAGCTAGTTACTTTACAGAGGCATCGTACTTGGCATTTACAATCTTATGTATATGTCAAACCTATATTTTCACTACAGAAAAGATGTGTAGTGTATCCCTATGTTTGCACAGTCCTTTCAATCGCATCTAGCCAAGTGCCCCATCTGCTAAACCGCTACTTCATGTAGTCACTCATCCAGCGTCTATAATTCTTTGGGCTTTGCTCAAAGAATGCAAAGATACGTGGGCTGTGGTCTTTGCCGTAGTATTTTCTGAAATGAAAGAAAGCCTGCATCCATGTAGAGAGAAGCGTAATTGTACTATGAAGCAGTTGTGCTTGTATAGAACACACTGGGTGTTCGGGGGAGCACAGGGAAAGTGGACTTAGCTAGCCCGTGGGCGGAGCGTGGGAGTTCCTTGGTATTAACTCCAGCCAGGCCCAGTCCTGCGAGATAGAGAGGGTCCAGCGACCGTCAGACTGGAGGTGCAGGGACGCACCTACATGTGCCTGTCAAACAGAGAGACCACAAACATGCATGCGGTCCTCCATCCCGTCAGGCAGTGAATTCATCCCAGGACAACGGGAAAAGGCCAGTCCCTGGATGTATCGGACTGCTTTTAAATTTTCATTATTCCAGAGATGTTCAGGGTTTCTTCCTCATCTTCTCTTTCTGAAATCTCAAGGTGATTTTGAGGAAGCAGTCAAGCCAGGCTACAGAGTTCCTGTTGCTGAGTGATACCAAGGGAGCCCCCAAATGTCCGCAGGCATCCTCAGATGCTCTGGGAAGCTTCTCAGTAGACACGTTCTGAGCCCCCTTCACAGTGCTTCTGACTTCGGAGGTCTGAGGTCCGTTTTAATGTCTCACAGCTCCTAAGTGAGCAGGCACATAGGAGAATAGTGTCTGAGAAACCCCAGACAGCAGCAGAGTCAGATTTGAGGCACGTGGTAATTATGGGTAAGGGCTGTGGTGGTGACCGCTCTGGAGAGCGGTGCAAGACCTTTGAGATTTCAGAGGTTTCTGGAATGACCCGGGGCTGGACAGATGGCTGAGTGATTAAAAGCACTTCCTCTTGTAGAGGTCCCTGGTTCAGTTCCCAGCGCCAGAAGGGTGGTGTGAGACCAGTTGTAACTCAAGTTCCAGGGGTCTTGTGTCCTCTTCTGGCTCCTGAGAGCACTGCACATGCGTGATGTGCTTCAGCACCCACAGGCAAACACGCATGTGCATAAAATAAACATAAGTCGAGACAGCATAGAGTGAAAACATAGCAATCTCTGGCAAAGGAGAACTCGATGGCGTCAACCACTAAAAAGAAATGAGCTGCCTCATGACATACTGAGAACTGGAAGAGGCAGAATCCTGATGTGTTCTCCTGTAATAACTTTTTATTTTTTTCCAGTTTCAACTGGTTAATCTTTCAAAATTACTACTTCTTCCCCATCTGTCATTTTCTGGTGTCCATAACATACCCTGAATATGATTACTAGGAAATTTAAGTAGCATGACCAACAGTCCCTGACTCACATGATTTGAACCATTTTCCTGCCGTGGTGCAAAAGCCATAAGTGATCACTAGAAGCTGTGCTTTGAATTTTGTATTCTTTCTAGTGTGGTGATATGCCACACAGTCTCTTTTGGGCAGCAGATGCCACCTGAAGCCCCTGGTCATCCATGTGACCATCGGGAATCATGTCAGCCACAATAACTGTGTAGCTCAGCTGTGCTGTTTGGTGAGCTGCACAGTCAAAGCGTTTCTACTCACATTTTTTTTTTTTTTTAAGTAATCCCCTGTCTTGTTTATTTGGACACAAACCCATCATAAGCTGAGGCGCATATGTCCTTCCAGAGTTCCTAAGTGAACACACACACACACACACACACACACACACGAGAAAGAGAGAGAGAGAGAGAGAGAGAGAGAGAGATTAGGAGGCGGTTCTTATTTTATTTGTGAAAGGGAGATGGGGATTGATAGAGCTGTCCGACAAGGTCTCTAGTATCCACCTGCAATGGGAAGCCAGGGGGGACTTTCCTGAGGAACAGTATGTCCAATGGGCTGGGGTCCTTGGGGGTTGCCCTGGAAGCTTTATTTAAGTAGCAAGAAACTGGAAGATGGGCATGTGTGTGTATCATTAGACTAGAAAACTAGGTTCAAACTAGGTTCTATCAGTGGAGGAGAAAAATGAAGAGAATTGGTAGACAGATGGTGACGTAAAAGGAAGATACAGTGCTTAGCAGAAAAAAAACATTGGTTTCAGCCAAGATGGAGAAGTAGTAATCCAAAAATCTTGCTAACTAATATCTGTTGAGTGCTCGCTGAATGCTGGCACAATTTTAAGCTGGTTTTACTGTTACCTTATTTAGCCCACAAATGACTTTATTGGGAAAATAAATTTATTATGAGAGATGAAGCGGAAAAACTCATCCCCCAGGGTCACACGCTGAAGAGTCAGGCTCTGTCTGAATACAGCGCTGTGATTCCAGAGCAGAGACATGGAAAAGCTCTATTTCAACTTCTCGCACCTTCTCCTCCCCGCTCTCCTTTAATGGCTGTTAACATCTTGTTCTTAGATTCAGTTATTTGGTTTAAGAGCACCGTTCTTTTTTCAGCTAGCAAGTCTCTGTGTTTATTGTTGGTGAATACTTTTCTTGCACTTGCACACACTGAGATGACCACATTGGTTTGCTTTTCTGTAAACTACAAGTTACATTTGATTGTTTTTAAAAATGATTTACTGGATATGGTATAATATGATAATTAGTGATTGTGATTTTTGTTTGTTAGTTTTATTTTATTTTATTTTTGGGCTAGTGTGCTAAGATGTGTGATTAACAGCCTTAGAGATTCCATCCCACAGCCCTTGGCTCTGTTGACTCCAGCTCTTATAGGGGAGAGAATGGCAGAAGTACATGCCAAGGCTGCTCAGATCAGGGAAGACAGGAAGCTGAAGGACATGCATTAGCACCAAAAAACATGTCTGCAGTGACCGACTTCTCTAGTCACCTCTAAGAGTTTCTACCTCTTTTGAAACAGTGCCACACTGAGTACCAAGTATTCAACCCATGAACCTATGAGTGACATTTTGCATTTTAATCATAGTGGTGATAATAGCCTATCTTTTCCTTTTTTTTTTCCAAATTGTTTTTGTTCACTTTGGTATCAAGGAAATGAATTTACTATACTGACTATAAATCCAATGCATATACACTATGAAATACATTTGATTAGAATTTATTTTTGGTGGTCATGAAGGAGAAGAGAGACTTTGTTGTCTAGAGGAGAGCAGGCAAGCAGCTTGATGCAAGCAGAGGTCCTAAGTTGCTGGCAGATTGCTAGGTGTCTTGTTTGGAGAGGGATCTGGATGCACCACCAAACCTAGCTACTGTTCCTTTTACAACTAACGCTCATAAAAAATAAAATCAGTGTCTTCTAGTCAAGGTAGGCATTTAGGCATGCCCTGAAGTTCTGCTCAATGAGCCAGTTCTGTCATCATGTTTTCACTCCAATCACCTCAACTGACAGAGCCACACAGAAATCTCTCAGTCTTCTCTGGGTTAGCTCGTATTTCTCACAGACTGTTAGGTATTGCTGTATGAATGTTGTACTGGTGAACACCTCAGCTTAATACTTCCAAAACTACTTTCGTGAAAAGCTATCTCTTCCTTATGGTTCATCATTTTCATTAATGACACCACCTTTTAAAAAATAGTAATTCGATAATTTTTTTGAGAATTTTATACAGTGAATATTGATCATATTCAATTCCTTCTCCTTTTCTTCCCTGATCTATCCTCTCTACCATCACTTTCCTATGCACCCTTCCTATTTTCTTCTTCTTTTAAAAAAAATCCCTTGAGTCTAATTTGTGATGTCCAACTACCATTGAGGGTAAGGCCTGCCTTAGTTCATGTACTGGCCATCACACCATTATTGAAACTGACTCTTTTCCTCCCAAAATTTATCCAATGCTGATAGCTCCTCAGCTATCAGTAGAATTTCATGTCCACTTTCCCCCTTTATGCTGGGATTGTGTCTGGCTTGAACTTGAAGAGGGCGTGTGAATGCTGTTAAAATTCCTGTGAGTTCATGTGTACAACTACCTTATTGTATAAGGAAAACACCATTGCAAAGACAGCCCTTGTTCCCCTTACTAGGGATCTCATATGAAACCAGAGCTGCCCATCAGCTACATCTGTGTAGGCGACCTAGGCCAGGCCACAGGGGAAGACGATATGCTCAGTCCTGATGTGCTGGGTGGGCTGTTAGAGAGGGCTCCCCTTTTCTGAGGAGGGGAGATAGGGGGAAGAAGGGGGGTATGACCAGGAGGAGAGGAGAGGGGACTATAATTGGGATGTAAAGTGAATAAATGAATAAATTAATTAAAAAAACACCATTTATTACCTCATCTGTTAAGGTGTACACTCTATCCAACCATATTGTTGTCCCCATTAACGGTTTCAGGTATGGGTTTCATCTCATGGGCTGGCCTTTGATCCAATCAGAAGGTTATTAGTTACTTCTGTAACTTTAGTGCCGCTATTGCACCAAGGGGTATATTTTGCCAAGACAGTCATTATTTTAGCTTTCAGGATCTACAGCTGGGTACCTGTCTCCTCTGGTAGTGTGAATAGCAACTTTCAGAAATACAAAACTGGCCAGAAGGGATGAAGCTTTCAAATGAGAAGCAAGTTGATTTCTCTGTGTTCTGTGATCTCAGCACATGGCGTCTTCACCAATAGAGTTTTACCATCAGGCTTTGGAAGGTAACCAAGAGCATTAGTGATAACTTGTAATCTTCGGGGACTACAGGACCCAAGAACCCCAAAAGAGGTACATGTTCCTGGGATTGTGATTTTGTTAGCCTTTGGTGTCTAGTGCTATGAGTTAAGTCAACCAGAAAAAGAGAATATCACTAATATCCTTAAAGCTGAAAAGAAAGTCTTTATGGTTGGACAGTGGCTACATGGGGAACTTGCCTAAATCATACAGCCTTGACCTTCAGTTTTTTACTTTTAGGTACAAAAAAACCTGCATTCTGGTTGACACACTTCAGTTAGCAAGAAGCAGAACTACAGAAGCCAAGAAGCAAGGTTAGTATATTTAGAGACTTTCCGGAGTCCTGAAACTGTGCAGCAAGTCTTTGATGAATTATTAGGTCCTTCCATTTTTGCAGGTATTAGGGCCTACATGCTGGAGTTTAAGGTCAGAATGGTATCTCTAACATGGCATCAGTTGTGCTAAGGTGTGGGGGCATCTTTTACACTTGTAGGAGCCCTGTTGCTTTGTTATTGGGTTAATTCAATTTGCACTTCTTTTGTGCATGAGAAAAGACATACTGTTTTGTTGGAATTTCTCATGTTCTGGTTTGGTAGTTCAGATAATCTCAAGTATGCCCTTTGCCTGAAATTATGATAAGATAATGCTGATAGGATTTCGCAGCACATTTTCTTTAAAGGCCAAGGGCTTACAAAGATAAGTATTCAATCACTCACTCATTCATTCATTCATCCATTCATTCATTCATTCATTTAATCTTTTCTTTTTTTTGGTTTATAGGTCTGCAGGTCAGAGCAGAAACTTTTCATTAAGCTGATATTTGGCAAAATACTGTATGTATTAAAAGGCATCTGCTTAGATCATTTCCACTGAAACTTATTTGTCCAAAACAAGCAAGACATTGGGGCTCAGAATTGTTTTGTATACTTAAATTTGTATTGAGCACAATTTGGAAGAGCTGTATTTTACACACACACACACACACACACCCTGTTTAAATTGTAATAAAGAACATAGAGGAATCCCAAATCACCAATTTTACAAAAGTAAATACAATATTTGTTGTTTTTCACATTTAACATGCCCTTCATAAAGTGAAAGACAAACAAACAAAATGACACGAGAGAAAAAAACTCACTAAAACACTAACATACAGCTCATTTCAACAAAAATATATGTATCCACAACTTTGCAGCAAAGCAGACATGATTAATAGTAACACCTGTAATAACTTAATAAGATGGTTTTTAAAATTCACATATCACCCTGGCCACCCCAGTCCTTGCAATCCTCATTTTCTGCATTCAGAGGAGACCTAGAGAACAGATTGTGGCAGGCAGGCAGAGTGCATTACAGAACTATATGGAACTTTCCGGGCTGAGGGGGCACAACGACCAAAGGGACCACTGCGGAAGGAGCCATGGGGCTATTCAGGCATCATTTTTTAAAGCTTAGTTTTTCCTGAAAACCTGTATGGGCAGCTCTAAAAGACTGCTTGAGTCACACAATCAAAAGATAACAGAAGTTATCAGAAATCCGAGGTCAGCTAGACCATAGATTGCTCCCAGAGCCCACTGTGGTCTGACTAGATCTTATCCCATCTAAAATTCATGTTTAAATTTTAATCTCCATTATGAGATATTAAGAAATGAGACTAGCTGAAACAACACAGAGGTGATTAGAACTCTGCCCTTGAGAATGGATTAACCCATTAATGCAATCAATGGATGAATCAGTTACTGGGTTATCTAAAGAACGAGTCTGATCTAGGATCAGAAGGAAGAAAAAGAAACCCTCCCCTACTGGGTGGACTTGGGGAGGGGCATGTGTGGAGAGGGGGGAGGAAGGGAGGGATTGGGAAGGGAGGAGGAAGGGAACTAGAGGGGGGATAAAAAGTAAATAATATGTAATTAAAAATGAAATTAAAGTAAAAAAGAATGAGTCTGATATAACAACAAAACAAACAAGCAACAGCAATAGAAAGAAGGGTGTCTGCTCTAAAGCCAGCTTGGTTCAGTCTCTCTTGCTGAGATGCCCAGCAGCCACTCTTGCAACTTTTCCCATCTTTTCTGCTCTTTGGCACATTCTATTATCTTTTTTCTATTAGATAGCAACATCTTTTTTCCTTCAGCTTGAGCCTATAGGGGAAAGACACCCCTGAAACTTTTCTTGATGCTTCCTGCAAGTACATCTGCCACTGCCTTATTAAGCCAAATTTATAATGAACTTTTCTAAGGGGCATTGCCAGCCAGCCAGGGGCTCTTATCTACTCTACTAAGTCTGTTTTTTTGCTTATTGTTTGTTTGTTTGTTCTCATGAAAAATGTTACCATTTCTTCTTTGGTTAATGTGGCCAGCTTTACTGTATGCTGGAACTTATGACTACTTTTGGGGCCCTTTCAAGGGTATCAAACCTTTTGTGTACTATAGGGGAGTTTTTATGTTTCTGAACGCTCCTTTCTCAACTCCCTATTTTAATCTCTTCATCCAGCATCTTCAGAATTCACTTCTAGGGACTCTTTCTAGCACATGGTTCTGGCCATGTGTTAGACTAGATATATGGCCATCTTGCTGTATAACATGTGTGTTCTTTGTGAGAGTCTGATAAATTACCCCATAGGGCTGTGCTGAGATTTGACCTCAGTTCGTGGTGTGGTGACTTGGAGAGGAAGTAATCTTAAAATAAATCACATCTATTCATAAAGGTCCTGATTTGAGACTTTGTCTAGTCTTGTAGTATCAGGAGAAGCCACTTATTCTACACAAGTGATCTTTTTCTCTCTTCAAAGGGGAATGTGCCAGGAGAAGCTGGGGATTCGAGTTTCTCAACTGCATCTACCTCGGCATTCCAGGCCAAGTTTCAAAAGACCATTGCGTCCCTACCAGGGCCAAGGCTTTGTTGTAAGAGACGGTCCTCTCTCAAGTTTTGCAACCCTTTCAGTTAAGTTCTGTGCCATATTGAGTTGGGCTCACCCCATATCCACAGATGACAAGAGGCTTTGAAAACACTGCCAATGGGATTTCTGGCTTTCCTAGTGTCTCTCACACAACCATGAGCCAAATGGAGTTGGTTGTTCTCGTCCTACAATTTCACTGACCTACACAATCTGTAATTGCTGTTTTTCTCCTGTGTGTCACAGTTGAGGAGATCGTGTCCATCAGTGTACTTGTCCCATCTCATCACGGCAGAACCTGAGCAATTGTAGTGATACATCATATCAGGATTTTCACGAGTGGAGTCTTCTTTGATAACAGGTGATCCGAATTCAGGTTTCCATCTCCAGCGCCTGCTTACTGGACCTAGTCTTGATATCAGGTTTCTTACATCAGAATCCTTATCAGCAGAGATCCTGGAGTTGCTTGATTTTATGAGTTTTATTTCGTGAATTTGAAACTCCTTATCCACATGATTCTGTATTTTATATGTCACAGGAGCTTCAGCAACTTGAACTTCACCAAGATGAGCGCTGGCAGCTGATTCGAAACTACAGAGAGCAAGATATCAGTCACAGCCTAAAGATTCACCTGTATTTCTCTGATGGATCTCTAGTATCACAGTATCATGAGATCTTCAGAAACATGTATTACCATTTGCACAACAGCTTGGCTGTGCTGTATAGTCCTTTCTGATATCGAATCACTCAGTCTGGCAGCCTTTAGCCGATTAGTGATGAAGACATCACCCTGTATACATGTTTCTTGTCTAAAAACCACAGGCCAACCAGTAAAGCTTTAGGGAAGGGGAAAAACAGAGCAAGAATGTAAGCAAGTGAATTGCTATGCACTTTCCCGCTTTCCATCCAGAGTAAGGCAGTGGTCACTGGGGCAGGTCTAGTCGGCTTCAGTTAGGCAAGGAGGCTTCTTGGGAGACAATCTCAGGAGTAATCTGTTAGCAATGACTTGCAGAAACTGTAGGTGGCATCATTGGAGGAGATGTTTACCCAACTAAACCTATGGCACCCTCATTACAATTGAAAGACGTGGAAAAACCATCCATAGTCATATTACTCACGGAGAAATACCCACTGCTTTTGATTTATTTTCATAAGGGTTTTCACAAAGTGATTTCTAAAAAAAATTACATTTATTCTATTTGTGTGCATACGTGTGGGCATGTGCATGTGGCACAGGTGCATTTGATTAAAGGTCAGAGGGCAACTTTCAGAGTAGGTTCTCTCCTTCTACCATGACAACCCAGGTGATGGAAGTAAGTCATCTGGTTTGTTTTCACGTCCCTTTACCCACTGAGGTATTTACAGCCGCACGGATGACTTTTCTAAACATTCATTTACACAGCTATCAATACACACAATTTGTTATTCTACTTTTATATGGTCACAGCACTTTCTATTCATTTATAATAAGGATTTTTTTTTAAGAAATATGATTTTTAAAACCACAACGCTAACATTTAAAGATTTTTTTTATCACAATAGAAAGTTAATTTTAGAAAAAATAAGCAACCTGTCATTTAATGTGACATGTAAAAAATAAGGCTGGAGATTGAGCTTGTCTTTTCCTAACAGGCTGCTATTATTACTTGTCAGGCATGAGCAAAAAACATGTATGCTGTTGCTTATACACTAGAGAAAATGGATGTTAGGTGTGCTGGAGACTTTCCATTCCTAGGTGATGGATTCAGCATGGCTATATGTACAGGGACAATATATTATTGTACTAGCACCTCCAAATTCAAATATCACCATCAGGAGACACTAACACAAAATATACAGATCAAAGTGGAGGGAGACACAAATGACAATGCTGCCAGAGCCCAGGTTGCTACTTTGTGGTGAGCTGAGAGAAACTCGGATGAAGAAGGGGAGAGGAAGAGTGTGAAGAAGAAGGATTAACCCATTTTGTTTTCTTCAGAGAGAGAGTGCTGGTCAGGCTCAGCAGTGAGAGGTGACATTTGCTCTAAACTTTTCACTGCTTGGCAGCCACCACAGAATTCTGTCTTCATGCTCAGAGTCCATGCAGACTGTAGTTGTCAGGTGAAGAAATGGGATTATACAATGACAACTCGTAGCTCCCCAGTCTCTCAACTTCCAACAAGCCAGGATACATCCAGATGATGCACTCAATTCATCCTGGAGGCACAGTGATGAACATCTCTATGGAAAAGGCAGATCAGACCAGGAAAGAACAAGTTCATTTTAATTCTTTTTCTAGAAAAAGTCTTGTAGATTTAAAAATAAACACAGAAGCCTCAACTTCTAATAAATACAAAATTATGGTTTAGGAGAGCTGGTTCCAGACAGAAACTGGGATTTATAATTAATGAATGATTTCATAGATGCCCTGTATCATAACAAAACCCTGAACAAAACAACTTCATCCCTAGAAAAATGGACAATTTAAAAATTAATGCAAAAGGAAGTAGAGAATCTGAACCCTCCAGTAAGAGTTAGATATGTGAAAGTGATGATTACCATGCCCAGAACTTGCAACCTGCAGTTCCATTAGCTTAACCATCAGTTTGCAAGTAATTCTTATTCTATGAGTTATGAGTTATATGAAACACTTAAAAATCATGCCTATGCTCTTAGTAATTCTTGCAGGGTTAAGAAAAAAAGGCACTTTCTCTGCTCCATAAAGACATAGACAACTTTATGCTCAGTGAAGACACTATTTCCAATCTAGTAAAAGACATATTTGGAATGTTGTTGCTTGCCACTACTGAAGGAGGAACCCAATAGAAGGGAAAGAGAAATGAGAGCAGCGAAGATGGTTCACTGTGGATGAAGCCTTACCTGGAAAAGCTGCATCCCCGCCAGGCAAACTGTGGGAGCCAGTGAGATGCCAGCCTGTTTCACAGGTATGAAAGTCAGCCCCAAAACTCAAAGCACTTCTCTTATCAATTACCTTACAGGACTCATTAAAATAAGCTTATATTCAGCACCGAAGGTTATCTAACACATTATCTAAGAATTAACCAACATGTACAATTGGTAACAATTTAAAGCTATTAAAATTTATTAACATGTATGAGGTGTGAGTGTGTGTGTGTGTGTGTGTGTGTTGCGGGTGTTTAGAGAGATGGTTCAAGGTAAAAGCACTTCCTGTTTTTCCACAGAACCATTATTCAGTTTCCAGCACTCACATTGGATGGATCACAGCTGCCTGTAACTCCAGCTCCAGGGGAGCTGGTGACCCCCTCTGGCCTCTGCAGGCACTGGTGTACTTGTGGCATATGCTCACATATAGACATTGATTTATACATAAATAAAACATACACACACACACACAAACACGTACCTACACATAATTAAAAAATATAGCTCAAAAAGATATTAAAAGGCCAGGGACAGTGGTGGATATCTGCAGTTCTAGCCCTGAGATGATATAAACAGGGTTTAAGAGTTCAAAATCAGGTTGGGTTGCATCGTAAGATCTGTCTGGAAAACTGTGGGCTGGCCAATGTAGCTTAGTTATGGGATTCTTTTCTGACAAGTACGAAGTCTTGGTTTGAGCCCCCAAACTGTGCAAAAGGTCTGCAGTTGGGAAGAGAGCTGGAGAAGTCTTTCTTCTGATAACTCTGCATAGGCTCCTTTGATGCCGTCATCCGGGATTAAGGGCAACAGGGAGCAGGAGGAAGAGGAAGGCCAGATGTGGTGGTGTAATAGTAGAGGGATTGTGAGTTTGAGGCTAATCTAAAATTTAGAATGAGAAATTAAAAAGGCATCTAATGTTATCCAAACAAACAGGGAAGCATTCTGTATTTTCAGAAGTGATGGAACCCAAACAGTTAAAAACGACAGAGGTACACAATCCTGAAAAATTGCCTAAATTCATTAAATACAAGAGTACAGAGAGGTTTGTAAAACAAATATATCTAAAATTTTTTGAACACGTTAGAAAGAACATTTAATACTTTCCTACCAGCCAAGAGGAAAGCCACAAAAGCCCTGGCAAAGAAAACCAGTTAGTACTGGTACAGACAGATAAGAACAATGGAGCAAACCAGGAGCTCAGAGACAGCCCCAGGTCCCTGTGACACTCAAAACACGAAGGAGAAATGATGGGGAGCAAAGAGGAAGGCTCGTCAGACAGAGAACATAAGAGCCGGGCTATGCTGGATACCACCTATGAAGGTGGGCTGCGTGTGGACAGAGATGTCCCAAGTGTGAAATGCAGGAGAGTGGAGTCTGCAAGAGAAAAACAGCTCAGTCTGTCAGCCTTGCGGGAGGAGCTTCCTACTCAGGGCTGGAAAAAGCTGGCAGCTGGATTCCATCTCAACAGCAGTCAGTGGGATGGCAGGATGGGATTAGCTGTTTGCTGTGTCTAGTATGAACAAGCCATTAGTGTCTCCCCTAGACAGGGGGCTGTAAGCCTCTCCCTGCAGATTGTGGCGATGGGTAGAAGCTGGTGGTTCATAGGACAGGCCTTGAAGGAAGCTTGAATGTGCCCTAGAGAGGCTAAAGTAGCAGAGACAAACCAAAAAACAGTGGTTTGACCTGAGTTGTTGTACTGATCAATGCTAGGAATCAGGACAATGCCAAGAAAGGTTTCCATCCCTGACCACAGCCCAGGCCCAGCCTCAGAGAGGCCCAGAACCCAGCAGAGCTGATCCTTATTCATTATGGATTCCTTATTCATGAATTCATTTACTTGCTAAAATTTGCTTGCAACCCCCAAATCTTGTGGCACATTTGTGGTTATCTGTGGACATCTAAAAGAAAAACAAAATATCTGAGTCACCCAATAAGTACACTGCCAGCTTAGGTTTAACACTGGGACATTTTGCTTTTCTACTTGTACTCTCATGTTGGGAACAAGCATCTTTTTCTTGGTCTATTTAGTGCCACATATTTTTTTTGCATGTTTGTGTATTTTTTGTTTGCTTTCTGGTGATTTTGAGGTTTAGAATGGCCTCTAAGTATAGTACTGAAGTGTTGTTTCATGTCGCTCCGTGCAGGGAGGCTGTGCCATGCCTTGGTTCTGTAGCCCCAAGCTGTACAGTCTTTAGCTAGAGCTCTTTAAAGAGAAATACACACAAGGTTCATTTGTGTATTAATAGAATGACAGACACATGACCGGGGGGCGTTGCTGGAATTGTGTTTTGTATTTTCCCTAGGAGCATTTCTTCAGTCCTCACTAATTCAAAGTTTATACAGCTTTATACAATTCAACTACTACAAATATTGAGAATTGGGCACAAGTGGCATCTGAATTACTCTTTTAAGCAGTGAATGGCAATCTGCCTGGTAAACACTGCCTCTTCTCTCTCTCTCTCTCTCTCTCATTGCCCCTTAAGTATCTTCCCTTTGCTTTTTTTGGGATGTGTGTGTGTGTGTGTGTGTGTGGGGTATGTATATAAAAACCTGCTAGCTCAGAGAGGCAGAGAAAGCATCTAGCTGAGCTTCTCAGCTCACATCCTGGTGGTAAAAGCCCAAAAGGCTCACTAGCTCAGCTGACAGCCCAGGAGGAAAAGGCCAAAATGCTAAAATGGACTGTTGCTGAAGGACAGATGATTAGGACCGAAATTATGAAGGATCATCACATCAATGGCTAAGTGGATCTTCATAAGGACATTCAAACTGTTAAGTCTGTGGGACTGATAATTGTTTCTATTGTAAAATTTAAAATGTGTACAATGTTTAGCTTAAATAGGAAGGGGAAGATGTACAGAAATATTAATTCAGAACATGGCTGCTCTAGCAATATATCACATCCAAAGACCTTCTAGGTGTATGTGGAATACAGATAGATACACCTTTAATCCTGGAGACAGAGGCAAGCAGAACTGAGTTCAGGACCAGCCTGGTTTGGAGCAATTTTCATGTAAAGAAAAACTTAGGTCCAGGCATGGTAGTACACACCTTTAATCTCAGGCAATGAAGGTAAAGTTAGTTTGTAGAAGGAAGCACCCATGTTTGAAAGCGATGTCTAATTGAGTGGCAGAAAAGGTGACAAATCAGAGAAAGACTTGACGGAATAGGATACACCCAACTCTCAAAAGAAAAAAAAAAATAGGGAAAGGTAAGCTACTTGAGGGGCAATGAGTGAAAAGAGGCAGTTTTTCCAGAGGGGAGACAGTTTTTACTGGGACAGTAATAGAGAGACAGGTTGCAGAGAGAGAACAAGCTAGGCAAGCTAGACTTAGGTGAAGACTGAATGAGCGGGAGAAGAAGGAGTCAGGAGGTTAGAGGATATTGCCTGTGTTAGTTTGAGGCCAAGCAGAGTGATTCCAGGGCCGAGAGAGAAGCCAGATTGAACAATTAGCTGGAAGAGGAGTTTGAGTCAGAAAAGCTGAGTTGAACCAGCCAGCACAGAGCTAAGTAAAAACAAGTAAGGGTGAGCTAATTCAGCAGTAAGTCTCAGAGGCTGAAAACATTCTAGGCCTAGGTTAGATGGTACAGAGGCTAGAATCTTCTAGAACTAGTCCCAGGGTTAGCTGATGAAGGTAGTAAGCCTTTGGGATAACAATTGAACCAGGCCAATAAAAGTTCTTTTTTGCATTCCCAAGCACTACGTCTTAAGACTTGTTTGCCAGCCACAAGTTTTATCGTAGCACTTAGTTAATTAGCAAATGGTGGGTGCAGCTTCCCCCTACACTACCTCAGGGGGTCTCATGACAGTTTTCCCTAAACTGGGACAGATTTCAAGAATGGGCAGTAAAACAGGATACAGCCACACAGCACAGGCTTCATGTTTAATGGAAGATCTCTCTGGTGGTTGTTTAAATACTCGGCAAGCTGGGAGTGAGTGAAGGCACAGAATCTTATACAGGTGTTGGGGGAGCAATATTTCTGAAAACAACCAGACTAGGCCTGAAGCAGCCTGCCCTGACACCACCCTCTCTAGACAAGAGGCCTCCATCCACTCTCATCACACACCGGCTCCAATCAGCGAGTCCTGCACCTTGTCAGGCTTGGTTTAGTGGCCCAAATATTCCATCATTTGTCTCAAGTTCTGACTCTCAGAAGATGACAATATAGGCTTTAAAAAACACATCTAATTTTTCTGCTTCCCAGACACCGATATTGTGGCTTCACTGGGTGTAGTGTGTCAGTTTTAGCATCAGGCCTCTAAAGTCAGGCGTGACCTTTCCTGTCTTGGTACCTGCAGCCTGAACATTTGTGATATGCTGAAGCTCTGCCTACCAGTGTGATGGCACTAGGAAGAGGCTGTGGGTGTGTGATTCTGATTACAGTAGGACATGAGGACGGGCCCTTAGGGCAAGGTACTTTTATTTATGGGAAGATAAAAATCTCTTCCTTTCGTGCACTTGAAGGAAAGGCGGTGTGAGGACAGAGTGAGAAAAGAGCTGTCTGAAAGTCAAGAAGACAACCCTCACCGGAAAATAAATTAGCTCGCACCTCTACCCTAGACTTCTCGAGTCAAAACTGCGGAATGAATTTCTGCTTGACAAGCCACCCAGTCTGTGGCATTTTGTTATGGCAAATCAAACCAACTAAAGATAGCATCACAGTATAAAACCGCCCTTACTTCTTACTGGAGAATTCCTCTTGGTTTTTTGAGCAGCAAGTATCAAGTGCTGCATCACCATGCCTCAGAAGTCAGAGTAGCCTGTCATAGGGACTCAGTGTAGTTTGGAGCCTGTTCCTTCAGGCTTGTTTAGGTGTTTTGGCTCTTGATCATGGCTTTATTAGGACTGAGTTTCAGCTAGAGACTTGTATGAAATGTGCTGGGAACACTTGCTCCCTAGGGCCACTGAGTCACCTTGTTATTTATCGTCCTCTAGAAACCTCTAATTTACATGTGGTCTCTTCTCATAGACGAGCCTCAAGTTAATCTGAATTTGTTTAGACAATTTTATGGATATTATGAAACCACAATTGAGTTTCAGACCTTTGTTGCAGCCCAGCTGAGATGCATTCCAATTAGATGTAATTGCTGTTAATGCTGTTATGGTGTGGTGGATGCCCGCTCGATCTTGGACCTTTGTTCTGCTGAATTCTCTAAGAGTCTCTTCTTTATTCTTCAACTAAATAGACAGGCCCCAGAATACATGCTCTTAGAATCGCAGTATAGGAGCAATATTGTGCCTCTCTCTTAATTAACCTTGTTAGCCACGGATTTACAACATCGGTCGGTTGGTCCTGAGGGGTCTTTGATCATCTCACTACACATCCACAGTAGTGGAGGATGCCTGTGTGAAATGAAGTGCTTTGAATTCTTTGGCGTACACTAAATCCCCCCTCCCGCCCCCTTTTTAAAATTCTGTAGGGCATGATGGAGTGTTCTCACTTAATGAAATGATGTGTGGGAAGCGTTTGGCTTAGTGATGGACAAAATAAATATTAGTTATCCTTGCTACCATGGTATGATATTTGAGGTTGAATGTAAAGGAGCAGTGCCAGGTTCTAGGATCAAGAAGAACACTCAAGAGCAGCCAGTCTGTAGTGAACTGGGGCCCACACTGTAGACTGGCCCTTCCTACAGCATCTTCCCTAGGAGATACTTAAATTCTAGATTCTTTGGAATTTTATAGAGTCTGCCAAGATAACTTATTCTCCCGGCCCCACCAGAGGGCAAGACACAAAAAGGAACCTGTTTCTCCCACAGGGTGGACGCTTGAGCCGCTTGGGAAGGGGTTGCTGGGATATGGTAATTACCATATGATTCGTAATCTTGCTTTTATAGTTAACTTACAAAGCATGAAAGCAGTTTGCCAGGTGATTAGACTTCAAGAACACAATAGCTCGGAGCCGAGGGTGCCTCTAATGAATGCAGATGAGTGAAGTTGTTCATTCTGTGAAAAATACCCAACTGTGAATCCCAGCTTGAATTATTAAATTAAACACCAAAATGAACTCTTGGGTGTGGCTTTTGGGTCAGGAACAACAAATCTAGCCCAGGTGACTTTCATTTTCAGAGTAAGAAACAAGCAGTTTTTTGACCTTGTGTTCGATAAAAATACAATCCCATCTGGAAGTCTGGGCTAAGGTCACTGTCAGGAAAGCCCTGGTAGTGGAGGGCTTTCCTGTCCGTTTGAGAGCTCTCCAGTGCCGTTTGTCTGACAGATGGTTGGTATTGTCACCTTGACAGGATCAACTATGAGGGACTGTCCTGTGAGGACTGCGTAGAGTAGGTTAATTGAGGTAGGAAGACCTACCCTTAGTGTCGGTAGCACAACTCCACGGGGGTTGGCCCTGGACTTCATAAATGGCTGACATCTTGCTGAGTCCCAGCATTCACTTCACCTCCCTGACTGCTCCGGGGACTACGACTTCCGCATGCCACGGACTGCGCTTACAATCGGTGGGTCAAGATAAACACTTTCTTCCCTAAGTTACTTTTGTCAGGGGTTTTGTCACAGCAACTCAAGCAACTAAAGCAGAAAGCCCTTCTCACACTAGTGGCTTGGGTTCAAAAGAGCCAAAACTGAGAATAACGTGATAGAAAACGTGCATTTTTTGGTGTCTTCTTGAGAGAGGTCTTGCAGCCAGACACTGCCTGCCTCTCCTAGGCCCTATGAAAACAGTCACCTGCCCTATAGGAGCTACCATACATTGTTCATCATGCGAACTCACTTCTTTTTCCTTTAATTAACTTTTTTTGTGTGTTATTTTAAAAATGTTTTTAATTGAAATGGAATTATACCACTCCTCCACCTTTCCTCCTTCCAGGTCTTCCCATGTCAGCCCTCTTTGATTGCATTTGTTACATATATATATATATATATATATGTATATATATATATATATGTATGTGTATGTGTGCATACATATATATAAATAGAACCTGCTGTATCAATTTTTGTTGTTTGCCTGTAAACACTTTCACTGTTACAATTGTTGAAATGGAAACGACAAAAGAGCTATTTTTATTTTTTAAAGAACAAACAAACAGACAAACAAACAAAAACACTCAACAAAAAAGAAAATAGTAAAATTGCATTTAAATGACACTGGAAGGACACTATGGTCCACAGTGGAATATGGGTAGTATTTGTCTTTGGGTTCTGTTGGAAGGAAATATGTATCTTCTTTGGAAGAAGCCTGATGCAGCAATGGATGACATCATTAAGCTTTCTTCTTTTGGCCAGAGAAGCCATCCATCACATGAAAGATTCCCAGGTAGTCAGCTAAAAGCATTCCTGTCTTGATGGGCAAGAAGCTGGAAAGAACACAAGAGCACATGTTTTTTTCTGGTTATTATCTGTGAGGGTATCTTTGCTAGGTTAAATGAAGATTGCCATTTCTGCAGAGGAAGTCAGCTCTTCATGTAGCTCATCGAATGAAGGCTTGGGCTGGGGACAGGGGTGTCTCCTGCTCTGCTTATGAAATTCAGTTCACTTATTTTGGTCTCCAAAACATCACCAGTTTAGAGTAGTGTGTGTACCCTAAAGTATTGTGAGTGTTGGCACCTGCTTGGAGCACATGAATCTGGCTGGAGACTTGGTTCTGGCACTCAGCCAGCTTATGCAACTTTCCAGCTTGTAGGCCTCCGTGTCCTCAGATACCAATGGAGGGTATCCTTTTTCCTAAGGCCACTGTGAGGACAAGATGCAACAGGTCCTCCTACTGTTGGCCACCCAAACTAAGATGTTTAACTCTTCCATCCCCACCTGTGCCTGAAAAGACTCATAGATGCTCCCCAGTTGACCTTGACACCTAACATGGCAGGGTGATGAGCAGATACAGACAACCTTGTTTTAGGGGTGGGGGGGGTGTCCTTCCCAGCTCCAGGACTCTGGTAAATTCTTAACGTATCACAGAGTTTTCTATCAGTATTTAAATTTCCCCTTGCAGAGTCATTGCATCTCTGAGATTCCCTTTTCTGCCTTAATATTTACGCATGGTACTTATGACCCCCGTGTTAGCTTCTTTCATTAGGCATGTGGTTCTTGAGACAGGATCTCACTATGCCTAGCCCAGGATGGCTGCAAATCCACAGCAGTCCTCTTGTCTAAGCTTTCCTAATGCTAGGATAAAAGATGTGAGACACCCTGCCTGCACAGCCTAGTTTTCCATTTTCTTTTGTTTTCTCACCTTACATCTACTCCCGAGAAGACAATTTCTGTCACGGTAGGGGCTGCCTTGTGTCTTTTTTTTTTTTTAATGTAATGGGAATAGTGCAGGGTACACACATGGCTCTCTACACATGGCTCTCTATGGTTGTTTGAAGGAATGTTTCATGTAATTTCTTTCATGGAGCCTGCTGTGTTTCCTCTGCTTCTTCAGAATGATCTAGTCCTTTGCCAAAACATGGTCTAGAACGCCATTAAAGAAATATAATTTCCACAGTTATTCAGAATTAAAAAAAAAAAAGAAGCTTCATGTTCTTAAAATTGGATTGTCGTAGCACAATCTGCTACTACTCAGGAAATACCCACTGTGCCATGGAAACACATACTGTCCAATAGCCAGACGTTATGCTAATCTGTATGCACCGCCAAACCTGCCTATATATTGTGAACAAGAAAACTGAGGCTGGGAGAACACAGGGCGGGCAAGAATTATGGGATGGATAAAGGGCAGGGTCATAACCCTAGGTTTCAAATTGTTACTCTGTGACCACTTTGTTTCCTCCCACAGCCCCTGTCAGCCACAGGAATCCCTCCTGCGGTAGAGGAGGTATGGAAAGAGAAGAGACCTAAGAAAGATTTCTGTTTCACGGCATAGAGCACATAGAACTAGCTATCGGAAAAAGCAGGTCTATGGCCGTCAGCCATATGACAAACTTGAAGAATGATGCCTGTACTCCAATTGCTGAAGAACCATCATTGACCTAGGGGCTGGGGCTGTGTATAGAACTGGTGAACCAAGGTAGAAGCAACAAGAGGCGTAGAAGACACCTATTCAACTGGACAGAAAATGCCGGCTAGCTGTGGAGTGTGCTCTTGTGAAGGTGCAGTCCCTGGGAAGGGAGATGCAGACACATGAGGCAACACTGAAACTGAACCGAGAGATGGGGTGAGCAGTGCATGCAGCGGTTCAGCAGCCTGCACCTCGGCCAGTGTCCCCAAGCTGCTGCTGCTGCTGCTGCTGTTGCAGAAATGGAACTCAGTGGAGTTCACAGGGGGCAGACAATGATGATCTCTTTAACTTCCTTCCTTCCTTCCTTCCTTCCTTCCTTCCTTCCTTCCTTCCTTCCTTCCTTTCTTCCTTTCTTCCTCTCTTTCTTCCTTTCCCTTCCTTTCATTCTTTCATCCCTTTAATTACTTTATTCTTTCTTTCCATTCATTTCTTTCCTCCTTTCTTATTCCTTTTCTTCACCCCTCCCTCTTTCCTTACCGTCTTTCTTTTATCTTTCCCTTTGTCATTTTTATTTCCTTCTTCCTTCTTTTCTTTATTTCCTTCCTTTTCTTCCTCCCTCCTTTTTTATTTATTCTTTCTTCCCTTCTTACTTTGTTTTTCTTTCTTCTTTCTTTCTTTCTCTTTCTTTCTTATATTACTTCCTTTTCTTCCATTCTTTCTTTCCTCCTTCTTTTATTCATCTTTTCCTCCTTCCTTCCCCCTTTCTCTTCCTTTTTATCCTTCCCTTTTTATATCCTCCTTCCTCCTTTTTCTTCCTTTCTTCTTTTTTATTTCCTTTCTTCACTCCCTCCTTTCCTTCTTTCCCTTCTTTCTTTCTTCTCTTCCTCCTCTCCCTCCTTCCCTCCTTTGTTTCTTTCTCTCTTTTCTTCTTCCCCTTTCTTTCCTTTCTTCTTCCTTCATTTTTCCTCCTTTTCTTTCATATTTCCTTCATTCTTTATCCCTTCCTTTCTTCTTTTCCTTTTTCATTTCTTTCATTCTTTCCTTCCTCTTTCCTTTCTTCTTTCCTCTCTCCCTTCCTCTTCCCTCCTTCCTTCCTCTTTTCTTTCCTTCCTTTTTTCCTTTCCCTTCCTCCTACCCTCTCTCCCTCCCTCCCTTTCTCCCTCTTCCCTTTCTTATTTTCCTTCTTTCTTTTTGGGGCTCAAACCCAGAACCTTGTGCATGCCAGGCACAAGGCACTCTACTCCTAACCTATACTCAGCCCCTTTTAATGGTTTTAAGATGTTCCTTTGGGATTATTTAACTACCTTATTGATAAATTTTAATAGCAATTGCCAATTTTGGCAATACTTCAGATTCCAAAGGTGTCTGGCTTACTGTCTGGCCCTGCACGTGAGGAGGCACAGAATAGATATCTGTGCCAACACAACCACCTCATAATGTGGGTAAGAACATCTTTACTAAAAAAACCAAACAAAATTTAAATCTCTCCAGAGTTCATTGTGTAAACCCATTCATTTTTGACAATAATACAATGTTAATATGTTAGAAAGGGTTTCTGAATTCATGGTGGGGGAAATTGAAACTGTATAAATTTGTGACTGTGTCAATAAAGGGTCACAGAGATGAGAAAAAGAATGTGGAAAAGATTTTCCCTTTAAAAATTCATTAATTTAACTAGTATTTTCTGAGTGGCTCTTCCTGGAAGGACCTGGAATAAACTAGTGATTGTCACACAGGGAAACATGAAAGCGATGTCATTACCTTTTTAAGAACATTGTGAAGTATAAAAACTTTGGCATATACAAGTAAAGTGTCTCTTGCAGAATAGCATCCACTATTTTCCTGACTGCATATTCTGGGTCCAGAATTGGCAACAGAGTAGGCCACCTAAGGAAGAAAAAAAAAACCCTGAAATTATTAAAAATTATTTTTTAGGATTAGGGATAAGCAATTTATGAGACATTGTTATACCCCTTTCTTTCTCATTCTCCATCTATTTCTATATTTACTCACTGTCAAAGTAGTAATAGCACAACTAGAATGTGAAATGAAAACTTATTATAATAATGTATTCTTGTTACAAAAATTCATCTATGGAAAACATTATTGAATGGTCTAAGTGTGGAGTGAGTCACTGGAAACAAACTGGATTATGTTCTTAAGATGCAAAACTGGACGTGGAAACTGAACATGTACCTCCAACTTGACACTTAAGCCTAATCTCCACTTGATGTATCTAGATCAGTAGTTGAATCTTGAAAAGTAATTAGGTCATGAGAGTGGAGCCCTTACGAATGGGATCAATGTCCTTATGAGAAGAGGCACAGCATAGGCAGACTTTTGATCTGTTCTTCCTTGGCAAGGAAAGGGGAGAGAACTGTTTTCCTTGGCAAACGAGATCTAGCTAACAACAAGAAGGTGGCCATAAGCCCCACTCCTCCGTGGCTCTTGAACTTACATCCTGTAGAAGATAAGACCTTTCTGTGGTTAGTCCACACGTGGTATTATTTAAGGAATCCTGTGGTTAATCCAGACATGTGCTGTTCTTTTAAAGAATCTGGGAGCTGTTTTCTTTCAATGACTGTTAGGATTCCTGCAGTCAGGGAAGAGGTCTGAACAGCATTGGGTGGCAGAGAGGGACTATGGCCAGGACAGGAAACAGAGAAGCAGATCTGGGACCACAGAATGGCTACTATTTGGACCGTGTGATGGATGATAAACCACATGTATCAGGATGCACCTCAAACACACATGTGTGAGGGACAATTCTGAAACCATTCATGTATCAGAAAATGTTTTAGAAAAATATCCAAGCAATTCAAAGAAAAAAATAAAACTGAGTGAGCAGACAGTCAATTTGAATGCCTTTACAATCAGAAGGCATACTTACTTGGTAGTGCAACCTTCAAACATTCCAGTTTTTATAAAGAATGGACACACAATTGTAGTTTTGATTCCTTTTTGTTTTAGGGCAAATAGTTCAACAAACATAGATTCAGCGAATCCAACGGCTGCGAATTTACTTGCGCAATAGTCTGGAAGAGAGAGAGAGAGAGCTAAGGTACATAGGTCTGCCTGGTCTCTTTGTGTTCCATATCACTGTGCATCTCAGAGATTGAGTTCTTTAGGATTTGAACATTAATGACAACAGCACAGGCAATCAGGTAATTAGTATTAATTTTTAGCATTTCGATTATGCTGGTTAGTTTTAATTCATGTTGACACAGCTAGAGATATTGGAGAGGAGGGAGCCTCAATTGAAAAAGAATGTCCCCATGAGATGTGGCTAGCCTATAGAGTCTTGTCTTCACTAGTGTGAAGGCCACAGCCCATTATGGGTGCTGCCATGCCTGGTCTGGGGTTCCTGAGTTCTGTAGGAAAGCAGGTTAGCAAGCCATAAGGAGCAAGCCAGTAAGCAGCACCTCTTCACGGCCTCTGCATCAGCTCTTGCCTCCAGGTTCCTGCCTTGTTTGAGTTCTTGCCCTGACTTCTGTCCGTGATAAACAATGACAAGAAAACATAGGACAAAGAAGCTCTTTCCTTTCAAGTAGCTTTGGCCATGGCGTTTCATTACAGTATAGTAATACTAACTAAGTCAACTGTGTTTTAAACTACGCTATGTACAGCATTGTTTTTAAGCTATAATGTCAAGGCACCTTTAACAGAATGATATAAATATAACTTTTATGTGCTCTGAGAAACCAAAAACGTTATGTGACTTGCTTTTTTGTATGGTCTAGAACCAGACACATAATGTCTCTGAGTTGTGTTTGTATTATAAAGTTTTTAAATGGCATTGCATTAAGGTCACTTGTAATACTAATAGCAACAGAGGGTGTGACAATCATTTAGAAAGTCCTTGGTGTGGGGAGGAATATGTAGTGAGTAGCAAGGAACATGGTGACTAATATGCTAATAAGCAAGTGGACTCCACAGTGACAAAGGCTGCTCTTCGCTCTTCTAGGCCACACAGTTTTACTTATAAGTCAATGTTTTGTTGAGCCGGTGTCAACTGCTACATAGGACATAGGATGGTCATTTCTTATTTCAAATAACTTAACCTCATGAGGTATAAATACACACAAAAAATTACATAAAACATCAAAGAGCATAGGGCTCTAAGCAAGAAAGTCCAGCGTGCTCGGTGGTACTCAGAAACAAATGTTCTCCCAATCATAGATCTCAGACTGTCAGTGTCGTGAATACTAATTCAAATCAATGGTTTGAAATCGTCACACTGACATTATCTGTACATATACAGATAACGTCGTGGTTTCTTTTAAAGCTTTGGTATTACTGGGAGTTGGCAGAACCGTTAGGAGGCAGGGCCTAGCAGAAGGAAGTCAGCAGGTCGCTGGGAGTGTGCCATGGAGGGGAGACTAAGACTGGATCCTCCTGCTGCCATCTTTGTTGCTTGACCACCATGAGGCAAGGTGGTTTCCTCTGCCACATGCTCCTTCATGATGTATTCCTTTAACTTTGTCCAAAATCAACAAGGCCAAGGAACCATGAAGGAAAACCCTTAAAACTGTGAGCCAAAATAAACCTGTCCTCCTCAGGTGTTTTGTCATGGTGGTGGTGAGCTAGCTGGATACTGGTCCTGTGAAGTGGGACTCACTCTTCATCACAAGCTGTTGGAAGGATTTTTGTCACAGGCTCCAAAGCAGCTGGGCCACAGCCTGAAACCTCTCCAACTGTGAGCCAACTGTCTCCTTAATTATTTTATCACAGTGGTGGGATCTGATACACACAATCATATTACCCAGATGCTGCAGATGCCGGAAATCAATCGCTGCTGTTTCCATGAGGAACAGATTACAGCCTCTGATTTTAACTCTGTCTTCTACTTTGAGGGAAGAACAGAGGACTGCTTAGACCTCATAGTTCACTTGAAAATATAGGGGTGTGGGGATGGCATTTATGCCCATGTTGCGTATTCGGCTGTAAGTCACATTTGCTTTAAGAGCTGAGTTCTCTGGATGAAAATGACTCGAGAAGGAAGGGTACCCACGTAGATTAATTCTTCCCTTTGCCTTCCTTTCCTAAGAGGCATATACACTCACTCTGTTGGGAGGCAGCACTTTGAAAGACAAAAGCTGGGTGGGGTTGCAAGTGTCAGGATTGGCACTGTCAGGCCTCAGGGATGCAACACTCAAGAGGCTAGAGGGAGAGAAGAGAAGGATCTAGGGGTGCTTCTAGGCTCATCCAGGTCACCTGATAAAGTACGTCTTATTGAGCCGCTGATCTCTGACATCCTGGCAAGCAGATAAAACATCAGGACTCAATCTGCATTCTCAACAGAGCCCCTAGGAAGTGGCTATGGTACAGAAACAAGGCCACACTGTGGGAAAGGCAGAAGGCATTGATTTAGTTTTCACGTGAGCTTGGGGTATGGGAATCTTAAAGCTGGAGATACTATGTGAGAAAGAGGACAAACAGTAGCTATGAATAACCACGCATGCCTTTAAAGGCCTGTGGCTTTTCAGACATATGAGATGGGGAACAGAAAAAAAGTGTGGGTCTGGGACCATATGAAGAGTGCTATTTGGGTAACTGGTAGTTCCAAGAACCTTAATCATGTCACTGAGACACAGGAACCTAGGAAAAGTTTTGTTATTTACTCCAAAGTTTTAGAAGGGCCTGATCAACAGACAACCTCATCTTTTGGGCACAGAGATACATGCTTATAATCCCAACGCTTAGGAACCTCAGGCCTGAGTCCCAGACCAGCCTTGTTTTAAAAGTGTAACCCTATCCCACAAACCAACCCAAACCACCAGAACACTAAAAACTCAAAAACTGTCTCCTCTGTCCATCTGCTGCGCAGATAATGTGACTACAGCTCTGTTGGGCGAATGTCCGTGACCTGCCTGTGCTACGTGAGGCAGACTCCTGGAGAAGGTGAGTGCTGTGTCATGCAAGTTAAAGTTGTCAGGAATTCTCTTACCTGCCAGCCCATTTACTCCAATTAATCCAGCTGAACTTGAAATGCAAACCAAATGGCCATGGTTGTTAGCGATCATGGCAGGCAGGAAGGCTTTATACGTCTAAGAAGAGCAAAGGAGAACTTTTAATATTAGTTCACTGTTCGCTTTTCTCAGATATGTGTATGGTTACATAAGTACCCACAAGTACCTAACGGACATGATTGATTAGATGTATATTTTGTTTCTTTCCTTGGCTTACTTCAGGTTTTCAAACTTTTCCTGACCACAGTTGTCAAGATGTCCTGCTTCCTTTGAGACAGAACTTTGTTTTAAACAAAAAGCTACTTCTTTGAATGATGGTCTTTTTATTTTAATACCAATTCATGGAATAAAGTTTGTTTTTCAGATAGTGGGTGCTTGGGAGGTGTCTCACTCATGCAGAACACCTTCACTTTTCATATTAAGACCCTGGATAAAGGTGGTACAGGAAAAACAACGAACTTCTGAGGAGGATGTCGTGGTTAACAGGGAGAAATTTACCACAGATTCAGTCAAAGAGGTAAAGAAAATGAGTTCTAGGCTGGAGAAACAGCTCAGTGGGTAAGTGTTTGCTGTCTACACACACAGATACACACACACACACACACACACACACGCACACTGACACACACAAACTAAAACAAAACAAAAAACTAACAACAATAAGAAAAGAAAGAAATAAAAGGAGCCTCTTTCAAAGGTCCAGCCTCTTCTCTCACCTGCTTTGCACTGTTTCACAAAAAGAGGTGAACAACCAAAACTAGGAAGAAGACAGTGTAACAAGCATAACAGGGACCCTATGTTCAGGTCCAGTGACCCCTCTGTGTCTCTGCTGTGAAAGCTGGAACTCAGTGGTCAGGCAGTTCTTTGAGCCTCTGGCAATTAAGGCATATGCCCTGTGTTTGGTCACACACAGGGTTTCAAAGATATGAAAGAGTGAAGAGACCATACAGGAGGGGATTGCAGGGGCCAGAGGAAAAAATGTCAGAAATAGCTATTCGAGAAAGAGGAAGGAGACTAGGGCAAAACAGAAGTAGGACAAACATGAAAGTCACAGGAGGAGACTCCAAAAGGGCCTAAACTATCTACACATAACAATAAAAGAAAACTCATTAAACACACACACACAGATGGACATGCAGACAAATGTATTCACACACACACACACACACACACACACACACACACACACACACACACACCTTGCACATTTGGGACGAGAGAAGTAATTCCAATAGGGACACAGTAGTTACTAGCTTCCTGATCTTTCCTTCTTTTCCCTGAAGCTCATGCAGGCAGGGCATCAAGACACCAGTGGCACCACTACATTGTAGCAAAGGTGGAGATAGAAAACAAAAACTCCAAACATGCTTTAAAGCTTCTGAGGGAGAGCTGGAAAAGGTGTGAGAAGAAGGGAGGGTGATCTGAAATCTTCAGCAAGTCTTCTCAAAAGAGAGCCTTGTTTAGGGAAGGCTGAGCTGTGCACAGCAATGAAACCAACTGGGTAGCAAACAGAGGCAGGAAGGAGCCACAGGAAGAGGTATCCAGTGTGGATGTGGAAAAGGCTGGTCAGTCAAAGGTGGAAAAATGTGACTTATGAGTCTGAGTGCAGCACTATGAGAGCCAGGGCTGGGTCCCTTGGTAATGCTGACATGTGGGACAGTAGTGAGAAAAACCTATGCTTTTTCCAGGTAGGTACTGAGTGAGGTCTTCGTTTGCCTAGGGCACATCTGATTAATGCTTGCTCATTAACAGTGCCACTTTCACTTCCAAAAGTGTCCTTGCATAGGCAAATTGTAAATTGCCCTAGTCATTCCAAAACAAATTTACTCACAGCCAGGCATGGTGGCACTCACCTTTAATCCTAGCACTTGGGGAAGCAAAGGCAGGAGGATCTCTGTGAGTTTGTGGCTAATCTGGTCTACAAAGAGAGTCCAGGACAGCCAAGGTTACACAGAGAAACCCTGACTTAACCCATTTTTTTCCTCACTATCTATTCTTGAAAAAAAAATTTTAAGTTCACTGGTCCCTTACAAACATTTCTTCAAACTGCTCCAAGGAGCATCATCACCGCTTGGTTTTTGTTAAGAAAGGGCCAGGCCTAGGACTTCCCATCCGGACTTCATGGATGCTCAAATCCCTGTATAAAATGACGAGGCACTTGCATGTAACCACACACATCTTAATACTTTAAACCACCTCTAGGCTTTAATACCCACGACAGTGCAAAGCTGTGTAAATAATTGTTAGAGTGAATTAGTTAAAGCTGATAACAAAGAAAATCTTCACATGTTTGCCACGGACACAACACTTTAAAAAACTGCTTTGGATCTCTGATTGGTTGGATCTATTGATGGGAAATTGTCAGAAGCTTTGACATGTAAGACATACGGGCCAGACCCTAGTGTTTGGTAGCTCCATGGCAAGGACAGTTCTGTCATTGAAGGATAGCTCTGTCACTGATAGAGCTGTAAGACCGAGTTGGATCAAGAGGAAATGATGGAGTGGATAAACCCAAAATTAAGTTGCTAAACTGGGATGTAGCTCAGTGGTTCAGTACTTACATAGGCCAGGTAAGGACCTGAGCTGATTCCTAAACTTGCCCCCATGATTAAGATGTGTGTGTGTGTGTGTGTGTGTGTGTGTGTGTGTGGTAATAGTGCTAAAGAGCAAGAGAAAAATATTTTGGAAACACGAGAGTAAGTTTGCATTTAGTATGAAAATTAAAAAAAAAAAAATCACCCATAAATGTGCTTTGAAATTGACATCCAGTGACTTTTCCATGAGGTCATCAGGGCATTCGAGGAACTTTCTGCCTGTTACAATGCCGGCATTGTTGATGAGGATAGAGACATCGCCAACTTCTTTCTTTACCTGGATTGGATAAGAAGAGTGCTGCCATCAGACTAGTAATCATTATTGATCCCTTTCTCAATATTTATGTCTTTATATATATTTACATATATTGATATATTCTTGACCCGTACTTCAGGCTAGACTCATTTGTTCTTTGCAGAGTCCTCACTACACTTGATCTCTAAGCCTGACACTCTGCATTTCCTTCTAGTCTCTCCCCAGTATAGACTTTAATGTTGAAAGGCCATTTTCCTTCTCCACTCAAACCCATCTTACTACCTAAGCTTAGTAATCTCTGTTTTTCATTGGTATCATAGCATTTCAGTTAAGCGACAGATACAAGAATAGCTTTATTATTATAACCAAACAGCATACACAGAAATAGGGAGGAGACAGAAACCAATGGAAATAAAGATAACATGTATTTTAAACACAAGGCAGATTGGAATCTGCCTGTCTTGTTTTCCTCAACAGACTGGTTCTCTTTTCTCCACCTCACACTTTTAGGAGTGAGAACTGTGAGTCATGTTTGTTGTTGAAATGGCAAATTGAGAAGGCTGTAGTCACTCTTCCTCTAGAACTAAGGGCCCCGGGTGTAGCAGTGGTCTCTTTGCCTCTAATAAGCTTTCAGTTAGTCAACTTGCCTCATAGTGGACACGAGCCTTTTCAGGATGATGAGAAGGCTGGTACCATCCCTATGTTCTCCTTTGTGTTCTGCATTTCATCAGTGCAATTTAGATCATACAGTAGCAGTCCTGGTCCCCACCATTTAGAAAGAACCACCCATTGTAGTTAACATGTGTTCACAAAAAGAGGCTCACAACAGTTTCTCTTGTATCTCTAGCTGTGAGTGTCTTTGTAGGTGTGCTTGTACGTAAGTGTTTGCATATTTGTATGTGTGTATTTGTGTGTGCACGTTTGTATGAGTGTGTGGGTCTCTGTGCATGTGCACATCATGTAAAGTACATCACAGTGCCACAGAATGGTACTGGTGAGGACATGTCACTGTGGAAAGGCGGAAGCTGCTGCTAGGGAAGGCCTGGGTTCAACATCAGGATGACATGGCTGTGCCACTCTTAGCGTAAAACACTGGAAAAAGTACAAGTATTTGCTTTGGAAAGTGGCTAGCAGTTCATCAAATTCAACTTTAATAGCAGTCAAGAGTAGAAACTAGATGGCCCCATAAAGGGCAAATGTCATAAACTTCAGACAGGGACTTGGGATGGAAACAAGGCCCGCTAGAAGGCCCTGGGCTGTCAAGCATGCTAGTATCTTCTGCTGAATCTCTAGGATGGCTGATGGGAATTTCCCAAAAGCTCAGGTTTTCTATCCTCTACTTATTTGAAGTAGCAGGCAGCAAGAAAGATCTGCTTTTGTTACTGACCAGATAGTCTATGATTTTGGAAATCAGGCATCAGTAACCAATTTTAGAAAAATTGCAAATGCTACAAGTTTAATTTAAGAGACTGGCCTTCCATTTGGGAGAAGTCTCTTCATGCAGAGATATGATAAATCCAAACCAATTTGTATTAAATACACAGCTAGGATCCTTGAATGTTACATCAAGGATAAGTGAAAACTACATAGCCTCAGCTTGTTCATATCTTACTGTTCAAAATAACCTATCACCAAGGTGTACCATGAAGCAACACTGGACTTTTCCCAAAGCTAAGCTATAATTCCTGGATACAAGCGCTCAAATCCACTCCAGCCTAGCAGAGAGAAAATTCTAGGTACCACGTCAAAACTTTTCTCCGTGGTCATTCTCCTGGGGGAGCATGCCTCAAGAACTCTTAGAGTTTCCTGCTATATAAAATAAGAAGTGCAATGGCTGGTTTCTAAGTAAAAGTTGTTTCTCTTAAATTCAGAAGAGCACATTGCCAATACTCCTCAAGACCACCAAGTGACAAAAAATAAACAACAAGCTAGGAATATGGCCTGGAAGACCATGCCAGAAATCAAGCAGCTGACACAGACCTTCATCCCAGATTCAGGAGACAAGGAGGTCATTAGTGATAGAACTCTGTATCACATTGCCATTAAGATGAAGGTCTTCGTGTCTGAGTATAAACTCATGACCGCTGAAGCCTGGCTAGAGAAGGTGTTTGTAGTTAGTGAAAGTCAACATGTTAGTTGACATGCTTTATGGGTAAACAGGTGCGACTGATCGGTTGGCTGCACTTGGGATGTGACCTCAGAGTAGTCCTGGGTGGGTTTATCAGATCTGGATCTCCAGACTGCATCAGACAGCCTGTAATTGGAAATAGTGGTAAGAAAGATGGGAAGTAGAAAGGCTGTTGGAGCAATCTGGCTTGGTTCCTCCCTTTCCCCTAAATCAAACAATACTAAGTCCTGTAGTTGGCTTTGGATAGTAGTGTGTGGTATATGTATCTTAGTGTAGATATAAGGGCACAGAAGTCCTTACTAGGGACAAGGCTGCCCCTTGATGAGCTAACAGCCTCTCTGCCAGTATACTGGAGTTTCAGTTTCCAGAAACCTTAAAAGTCTGTCTATATTACTGCCGAAGCAGCATTTAGAACAGTGGTTCTCAACCTGCTGCACCCCTTTAATACAGTTCCTCACGTTTTGGTGACCACAAACCATAAAATTATTTTTGTTGCTACTTCATAACTACAATTTTGCTACTGTAATGAACTGTAATGTAAATATTTGGTATGCAGGATATCTGCTATTCGACTGTGAAGGGGATGTTCGACCCAAAAAGGGATACCACCCACAGTTTGAGAACGACTGATTTAGAGGATCTGGGTGTAATTCAGTGATAGAGGGTGCAATTGGAAATCACCAAGGCACTGGATTCAAGCTCCTCTACTGCCAAGACCTAACAAATGTCTCAGTGTGAGCATTCTTATTTTCCAACAATTATGTGTAAGTACACACATTCAAATGGATGTCACGGCGGTAGGGCGGCTGTAGCCTGGGTTTAACTCAGCCTAAACAGGGCACACATATACTATTTGATCTTGGGCAAGGCGCTGAGCATCTGTTTCTGACCTCTCAAAGAAGGATGCTTCCACCCCGTGCTCCTTCTTACCTTGCAGTAGTACAGCTGGCATGTGGTGGGGCCATGATCCAGCACACTGAGCCATATAGGCATCAAGAAACTCAAGCCCTGGCCATTCCTCTGTTAATTGCCAGCTCTATTCCTAAAGTAAACTCCATGCCCACACAGATTCACTGTTCTTATTTTCAAAGGTGAAAAATAAGATTTACCTTACAGTGTCATGATACGCTACATACAGAGTACTTAGCAAGACATTTTGCATACGATAAGAATGAAAAATTCCAAATTCCTATTCCCCCAGATTATTTTTAAAGTAGAGGAATAATGGAGACAAGTGGACGGCCCCAAGACAGAGAGGCCGGTGAGTAAAACTGGTGCATGCCAGAGACATCGCATCGGATTCTCACAACCCACAAAAAGCAATGAGAGCCCCAGCTGTACCTGGTCAGCCACACTGTAAACTTCTTCCTTTCGGCTGCAGTCACAGATGTAGGCATGCACTCTGGCAGCTCCTGCTTCCCGAGCTAACTGACAGGTCTCCTCATTTGCCTCCTTATTCACATCCCAGAGAACGAGCACAGATCCCAGGCGGGCAAATTGCAAGGCTAAGAGCCTTCCAAGTCCACTCCCAGAACCTGTTATGAGGACTATTTCACCAGCAACGTTCTTCCGTTGTTTGGGGATCACATAAGAAAGTAGGACCTCCAAAATACTAAGCAGTGACTTTCCTAAGAAAACAAGCAAGTCCTTTGCTGATTCCAGGTTGGAAGACATGTTCTGGCCAACACCTTTAAAGCAAGAGAGAGTTTGCTCAGTTCCCCATACTAAAGGAAAATACTGAGAAGGTGATGAAAATGATCTTACTGGAAGCTATCGCTGAACTCAGGGGCAGGCAGATACCACAGTGACACGTATGATATCTGCTACAACTTTCACACATGGCCTCAGGCTCCGTTCCGATCTGCATGCCAGCCATGGGTCACATGTAACAGCAATGTTTGTCAGTTGGTAAGTGGAACCACCTCATTCAAACTTATGCCAAGGGATGTGGCTGTACTTCTTTCTAGTTAACTTTTATCTTACTAACTTTGAGTCCTGATATGAAGTTCAATGACTCCATCGCATCACGGTGTTTATGATATAACTCTTATGGTGCTATGCTTTGTCTCCTTTTAGCTTTCTGTTTTTTTTTTTTTTTTTTTCTCATTTGCACTACAATTCTTTTGTCTAGTGATGCTAGTTAAGGTTTGAAATCTAGGGATTTTAGTTCAGTGTAAGAATGCTTGCCTGGCAGGTGTGAGGTCCTGGCTTCTAACTGACCACCAATACAATAGCAGGAGGGATTTTGTGATAAAAGAGGAAATTGGAAAATCTTACTCACACAAAGTATTTGAAGAGAACTAATTGGTGGTCCATCAGTGGTCCCTAAGACTCTTCCCTAGGCTGAGAGCCCCATTCAGTTAGCTCTCCTTCACTTACAAGACTTGTTGAGATAGACTTGGATACCTTCTCTGCCTCTGTGAAGCTTGGAGCAGTCTCTAATGTCTTTCTGGACCCCCTTCTCCTCTTTACCAGGCTTGGGTCTCAGGTTCTGCACCTGAGATGAGAAAATCATAGCTCTACCTCACAGAAAACGTTTCATCATTTTTTCTTCCTTTTTGGATTCATAGTACAGATCACCAAAAATGCACCTGACAGGTTTTTGTGAAGTGGTAAAGGTTTTCCCTGAGTGGGATGTTCCACTGAGAGGCTCAGAAGCAGGTACAGGTCTCTAGAGATAAAAGAACAGAAGGTAGCAGGTCTTGGTTGGTTGAGGACCAACTAAATTCTATTAATGATCATGGGTGGTTCAGTTCATCTTTAGAAGGGTTTAACACATGAAAGTTAGTATGGCCTAAACTACTTATTCTGGCTTATTCTACAGATAAGTCTGAGAGAGAAAAAGATGGAGATAAGACTGATAAGATGGAGAGAATGTATACGTGATCTGCTCAAGGCCACTGTGCTAGCATAAGGCTAAGTGGCTTCCATGCTCTGCTTATCAAGCATCAGCTACAGTTGATTCTCTGTGCTCTGGGGCCTGAGCTGTCTCATAACCTAAACTGTTCTAGATGAAAAAACAGATCATAAGCAGGTTTTGAATCATCATGTGCGATAGAGTAGAGAAAAGTTCTGGTTGGTGGGAGACTTGATCCAGATTGGGGCCTGGAAAAAAGCAAGAGGGAAGGATTGCTGGTGAGTGATCTCGCCAGTGATGAGCAGCAGGCATTAGAGACTTGGCAGTAGCTATGTGGGTCTTGAGTTAGGCTTGCTCCATTCATCTGGGCTTTTCAGAGTGCAGCAATGCTTCTTAGGAGGAGCATTAAGGTTCAAAGTTGAGCTTTATTATACTTCTGGACGTAACAACTTAAATCCTCTGCCAGCTTTGCTCTGATTTATATCCAGAGCAATTCTTTGATGGTTGATCAGGCCTCTGAGGCAATCTGTAATTATGTCTTGAAGGAAGACTCCCATTTTAAGAGGCGGTTACAGGGGGTGTACCTGCAGCCCTGTCAGGCGTATGTCAAATGATGCACACAGTAAAGGGACACTCTGGCCACGTTTCCTATGCGGCAGAATCTCACGTCCATTGTCCTTCCCATTAGATAACACACAGCAGGTGACCCAGCCGGGCCGTTCTGTCCCCTTTCTGGCACAGCATTATGTGACCCCTGACAGAAGACAGGGCTCTACTTAGTTGTCTCCGCCCTATGGAGAAATAGCAAGGTGAGGCAAACTCTGGAACAAGTCCCAGACTTCTCCTGTCTTGGCAGGTACTTTGGAGCTTGGTAGCATGTAGTAGCTCCCATGTCAAGTTTAGGATGTCTTCTGTGTAATCAGACACGCAGCGAGGAGAGAGTTTGTGGTGTTTGGGCTAGGGTGCCGCATCTGTCAGTGTCTTAGCTGAGGAAAGTTATTTCATTGCTTGTATCTCAGTCTTCTCTAAGAAGCTAATGTTTATGCAAATGCTACTGTACTGAGGGAGGCAGCGGTGAGGAGTGGCCACACACAGACACTGCTGGTCTCAAACACAATGTGCACAAATTAAGAAGACATTAAGCTAGGCATGGGCCTGCACACAGCCATTCTTAGGGGACACAGCATTGAGGAGAAATGCAGAAGAGCTGGCTGGATTTTAGTCACAGCAGCATCTCTCCATCTCCTCCCCAGCGTCCAGAAGGTGGCATATTCAGAACATGAATGCCTTGCTAGGACTGTGGCCCATAGATAGCACAACACTCCAATGACATCATGGGCATTCATGGGGACAAACGATTCAGCGTTTTCTGGCTATAGCCTTGAAAGGTGATTGTAGCTAGTACGGCGACAAACAAACAAAACAACGAATCTGTGCCTTCATTTTATCATAATGATGCCTTCCTAGGAAGATGCAAATGTATTCCATTTAAGCAGACTGAAAAGTTGGTGTCTTCCCCCTCCTCCCCAGTTCAAAAGCTGAGCTAATGAGGCACACAGAAAGCCCATTACACTTGCTTCCAAGTCTAGGGTTGCAGGGAGCAGATGGATATGGTGGTGACAGATCAGATGACAGCCACAGCTCCTGCTGAACGGGGTGAATTAAAGGTTGCAGAGAGGAGATTGTGCATGTGTGGGCCTGGGCAGAATGCAGGAACGAGGGCCACCAGGTAGGCACTCACTCTGCTCCCTAGTGCCCAGCAGGCTCCCCCCCCCCCAACTCCCCGAGGGACAGACATCTGGGTTTGTGAGAACACCAGTGCCCTTCAGTGGGGGCAGACAATCTGCTGTCTCAGGCTTAGTGCTGGTACCTGACTGCTGCTGAAGTTTCCCTGTATTAAAATAAACTCTCACGACTGGGTCTGGGCTCCATGGCTGGCGTTTGCCACTTCTCAAGGGACAGGCCCAGAATCTGAGATCTCCACAACTTACCTCACAGACTGTCCCCTGTCTGGCCACCACGAAGAAGCAGGCAACTTAGGCCTCAGGCACCCAGGTCCCTGGTTCTCAGCTCAGTGAGGTTCGGTGTTTATCGCTGAGTCGGGTGTAGCCTAAACCCAAGGGCGGGACTGTGATCCCGTGGGAGGCGGGGCCTCGATCAAGCGTCCTTTCCTGCAGAAGGTGGTAACTGGATAGTGGAGACTGGACTCTTGCCCCGGTATTGCCCATCCCTTGGATAATTTCCCATGCCCAGGCAGGATACAGGATTGTTAAAACAGACTTTTGGGTTGAAAAGAACAGAGTCAGCAGCGAGAGATTTCCTAACAACAGGTGTGTTTGCAAGCACAGCCAAGGGTTGCCCAGGGTTTAGGAACCAGGTTGTACCCAAGCAACCTGCAGCTCTGGGCACAGATGTGAAATTGTTCAACGCCGTCTGATTCTGCCACTTGGGACCCAAAGTCTCAGGTGTCTGTAAGGAACGTGGGTGTGAGCTTGGGATCTGCCAGGAGCTGGGTGGGTGGTGGCTGGCGTGCCTGTGGCTCAGGCAGGTGGCCAAGGGAGAGAGAGTTTGTTTTAACAAGATGAAGTTGAGAAATAAAAATAGAGTAAGTGCCATCGGTGTCCTATGACCTGCTTCTTCAACGATGCTGTGTTGCTCTGTACACATTGCTTGTGTGAAAAAACCCCAATGAAACACGGCTGTAATTTAACAGCCAAGGAAACAAGCTAAGTTAGTGAAATTAGTGAGCGATCTGATTAATCTCATCACCAAAATGCTTATGCTAAATAGAGTTTCACCCCATTGAACAGGAAATACTGGGAGCAGGAACTAGCTTGGGTCTGGATGTGCATTTCAAGGGTGGAAGGGACAGAACAAATGGGTAAGGCCCAGAGGTGTGTACTCTTTCATCTGGGACAGGCTCTGGGAAGAAGGAAAAGCCTGGAAAAGCGGAGGCAGAAAAAGTCTTGTTTGTGTTTTCTGTGATTAGAAGTTTGCCTTTAAAGGTTTGAGTGGGGGGCAGATGCATGCGCATTGGCATTAGGTTACTCATCAACTGAGGGCATGTGGAGTGACCATGAATGATTATTTACTGAGGAGTCAGCTTAGATGTCCTCAGGGTCCATCGGAGGGCACCCAGGCAGCCCTTAGAAAGGGAAAAAGTGGCCAGGCTGTAGGCACGTGGAAAGGGAGAATAGGCCAGGTGTACAAGGGAGCAGGACCTAGGGATGATAGTGGATTGAGGCTGGGAGAGGAATCTGGCTGATGGGCCTAGCTCATCCAGCCTGTCTTTGAGCTCAGATGGATGGATGCTGGGAAACACAGCCTTCCATCACCTTCACGGCTTCTCTAGGCAGAATCCTGACATACCACCCTTCTTTCTGGCCAGACACTGGGATACACCTCATGGAAGACATGGAGCACTATTAGAAATTTCATCCTTACAAAATGCGGGTGTGGGCAATGCAGGTACAATGCAGAGGCAGCTGAAGCGGCTGGAAGACTGGCAGGTGATGAAGATTCTGCTTTGGCGTGATGGTGGGGAGGATCGGAGGCTGGGCTGCCACTCTGAGAGCTATCAGTGGGGCTTCTAAACAGAGTCCCTCTGCAAGGGCAAGAAATGGGCAGTTCACGATGGAAAACGTTTCATGACTAATTGACATCTGAGAACAGTCTGAGCTTCTTCGATTTTATAGATGCACACTCAAAGGATAATTTTCCTTCAAACTGACAAGTATTTTGAGAGAGAAGAGTATGTTCATATTGGAATAGAGGGTGTCAGTTATGTAATTCTCAAACACATATACACATACAGATAGACACACAGGCACAGACAGACAGATTGACACACACACACACACACACCACACCACACTACACCCAAAACCAAAAAACCTCCAAACCTTAAAACATGAGGGGCTGGAGAGATGGCTCAAAGGATGGCTGTTCTTCCAAAGGTCCTGAGTTCAATTCCCAGCAACCACATGGTGGTTCATAACCAGCTATAGTGAGATCTGGTGCCCTCTTCTGGTGTACATGCACACATGCAGGCAGACCAATGTATAAATAATGAATAAATAAATAAATCTAAAAAAACCAAAAAACAAAAAACCAACCAAACAAAAAACCCTGGAAGATGTATACCTTCTGACTCAATTCTCTTCAAGGCATTATCTATTGCTTCCCCAAAGAGAAAGTGGGTTACAGGGAGTCAAAGATGGGATAACGATTTTTGCACTGAATCATGGGATTTATTACCTTCTCAGGAAATAACCATATTAAGGAAAATATTTGATTATTCATTTCTAAGAATTATGTGCAAATTTGGGTAGTGTCTAGATGATTCTGTAAAGTCGAAGTTTTAAGGCTACGGAAAATACTCTTCACAGAATATACATTTTAGAAACATAATAAAAGTTGAAGTATATGCTATGACCAAATGTTGAATGAAAATTTCACCTACAGGTATTAAAACAACTATAAATGATTCACCAAGCTTAGCACATTTAATTATTGAAGCAATTGTACTTTGACTGATTTTTTTTTTACTGTTTCCCAAAGGATTACATTCGCATATATTTTATTTCAGAATAAAATTATTCTGAGGATGCATACATACAGGTATTCTCTATTTAGATGGTGAAGTGTGCCTATGCACCTAGATCCTGCTTTCTCTCCACCAAAATGAAAGAAAAGACATACCTTATGGTTAAATATATAGAAGTGCTATGAAAAAAAAAAAGCCCTCCAAGTAAGGGCTGCCTAGAGACAGGCAACTAACTGATACCATTTCCAGAAACCAAGCAAGAGATACCAAATGCTGAAACACAGCCGGGAAGGCATTGTCAAGATGATTCATCCTTTCCCACAGAAACTCAACGAACCAGATTCGGTAAGAGGCACAAAGAGTGGAAGTGGGACATGGGGCACACAAATGGACTGAAGAGTGCATGATAAACAGCTAGTAGAGTATTGTAACAAAATGGAGGAGACTATTTTATAACTTGGGACTAGGGAGGACAAAAATCATATGTAAATACCTAAGCTGTGTGAACTTCTCCACAGCAGGAAAATAACAAGAGTAAAACAATAGCAAACCGGTGGGAAAGGACCCCAGGAGGTAAGTAGCTACAATGGTAATGTTTCTGTAGAGCAGTTAGAAAAAAATCTTCAGGAAAGTAGGTAGAGAAATGATAGGCAATTCACAGAAATTTCACTGGATTTAGGAAAAAGAAAGTCAGTTGAAAGGATTGTTTCTACCCCAGTCTCCAAGTTACCAACATCCACATATTAAAACATTAGATGAGAACAGAATCATGGGGGTGTAATCTGGTATGTCCTTTGGGAATGAGAGTTCAACTGTACTTATGTTTGTTGACTGACTGTTCTTTCATATCTTGGAATAATTGCTGGGCAGAAAGAATTTTGCTGAGGTTTGTTCGTAAGAGCAAGCAAGCTAGAAACCTCTTAGGCAGGTCTGCTGTGGTGTACTCAGGTAACAGAACTCTGAGGCTAACTACACTTACTGGCAGGGGAGATCTCTGGGAAGTAGTAAGGGGGGAAAAGCATAGAATAATTCCATCAGGGTTGTTCCACAATCCTAGTGTTTGTATCTATGTACCCTTGCTGATATGTCTAACATGCATGGGGATGCATGAAACATTGCTTCAAAGAAGGATTCTTTATGGTCCTCATGGTGATTCCCTGGATGGGAACAGACTGAGAGGAGAGAGTGGGTTGTAGGGTGCCATGTTTTAATATTTGCTTCTGTGATGTTTGGTATTTTAAAAGAGTCATTAGTTAGACTGTTGTGTTAAAAACAATAATAACACAGAAGTAGACAATGCAGTCAGTCCTGATGAGAACTGATAGACTAGGATTAGAGGGAAGGGGAGAAGGACCTCCCATATCAGTAGACTTGGGGAGGGGCATGGGAGGAGAGAAGGGAGGGAGTGTGGGATTGGGAGGAGACTAGGGAGGGGACTACAGCTGGGATACAAAGTGAATAAACTGCAATTAATAAAACAATAATAAAAACAATAATAAATTAAACATACAAACCTTCTATTTAAAAACACTAATTTTAAGAACATATTCTTGGGAAAATACCCAATAAAATAGTGGAAGAAATACAGTCACCAGCTGATATAGTAAAAATGTATCCATTTTATCAAAATGCACTGTGCTGGAAGAAGGGGATAATAAAAGACTTTCTGAGAACCAATCAGTAAAAATCATCCATTTTGCTTGTGACAGGATGAGAGGAGATTTCTGCTGGCTGGCTCAACAGTGAGGAACAGTCACGCCTGACCTGCGCAAGAGTGGGACAGACAGTATGTGTGAGTCATCAAGGGCTGAGGGGTGGAGGCCGTCTGTCCTGCCACCTTATTGGGGGAAAGTCAGCGTGTAGCGAGGAGATGCAGACATTTCAGAAAGCCGAGCCTAGAGGACAGTGGTGATAGGGACAGGCACATGACTGGACTTTGCTATGAACTACGTTTCTCAGGATGGCCAGGCAGGAAGCCAAACATTCATTCCACCTCGCTCCAGCACAAAAGGACGTATTGTTATATGGTGGTTCTTGCTCTTCTATTTATTTCAAGATCATTATCACGGCTAACAAGTTTCCCCCTGAGTAATTGCAGCGTGAATCGCATGGTAATGAATTTATGTGGATTTGACCTAGATTGCCGTGTTTAAATCATGTTGGAAGATAATTCAGACAAAGCCAGTGTCCCATGGCCCAATTCCCACCTCCCCCACTTTGTTTTCCCTTTCTCTTTTGAGATTTCTTTCCCCCTTGGATTCTTTGATCGGTAGAAATACTACTAACAGGGGATATTAGCTGTTTATATTGGTTACGGAAAGAATTATTAGTGAATAAGTGATCAGGGAGAGGAGCAGGGCAGTCTCTGTCCCTTTTCTGTCTTTCCTGGTTTTATTGTGCTGCAAATAAAAGCTCATGTATTTTAAGCACATAGCCTGAGGATTAGTGGGTTGTGAAGTTCTGTGCTAATACTTTGACCCATAAATTCTTGTTGTAGATGTTTTAGACCACATATTGGCTTAAAAATTGTCGGATAGTAGAAATAAAATTAATGATAAAGATTTGGACCCTGAACCCATGTGCTAACTCAAAGGCTTCCTCTTCCCACTTTTCTTTTTTTACTTATATCTGAGATGAGCAGCTTCTTCGATGTGCCTCTCTGTGGCTATCCCCCAGCACCCCTGTTTCTACTGTTCACCCTCCCGACAGTGTGAACTTCTTAGGGCTTCCACTTCCCAAGGATGTTTTCAAGTCTGTCCTCTTCCATTTCACAGGCTGCTAAGATCCGAAGTCTTTAGGAGGTCATGCTTTGGAAATGTAACTCCCAGATTCAGGTGCTGATGATATTGGGGTGGGGGAGGGGCGGTACTTTGAACTTACATGGCAGGGGTCTCTATTACAGGAACAACGGCTTAACGAGGACGCAAGACTTGAACACGCAGCCCCTGAGTTTCTCTCACGGAGTCCCCCCCATCATGTGAAAATATGCTAGAATCACCTCACCAGATGGTGGTGACTTGCCCATCACCAGCCCGAGAGAAAGAAATGTATTTTCTCTGTTTTACCAGGTGTGTGGTATTCTGAAACAGTGGCAGGTGGCGCACCAAGACACACCTGCGATGGCCGTGTACCTCTCTCCTCAGCCCCCCGACAAGCACTGGCTTTAGGTGGACTTAACTCTCAGGGCTTTTCCTCTGTTAACTTATTTTCCCAAATGTTCAGCCAATTATAGGGAATTTTAATATATATATAATTTTCAGATCTAATACCAGAAAACTTTCTCTAAACATGTAGCCAGTTCACACAGCTAAAAACAGAAGTCATCGATGGTTTATCTTTGTTAGACACATTCAATGTTCTCAGTAACACGCAGCTTGTCCTGGGAAGCCCCAAGCGGGGCAGTTGAAGGAATTTAAGAAAATTGCTCTCCAGGTCTTCAGACACGCGCTTCCTCCTCAAACAGGTCTGCCTGAGAGAGGCCTGAGGTCTCTCATTTTCTGTGTAGTTCTACTCTCAACCTCTTGTAGGGTCAACCTCATCCTACCTCCTGAAATGCGTAAAAGCTGACTCTTGGATAAACCGGCAATCCGAGAGGCTTCTGGGGGAAGAAGTCAGCAAGAGAAGAAACCAAAAGAGCCCTGTTTGGTCTAGTCTCTCCAACATCCGGGTACTTCAGACGCCAGTACACACCCCTGCTATACTGTGCTTCCGGCCCCGCAGTCCTTGTAGCTGCCAGACCTAAATCCTCTACCCCCAGCTTTCACTGTAATTCTTAACACTTTATCAGTCTGTCTCCAGAGGGAGAAGTTGAGTGAGGGTATTGCGACAGGGCTGCACGCGAACACCGTGTTTAAAATCAAACTTTTCAAACAGTTTAAGTGTGTGATCATGTTGTGCTTTGGTTTGGTACGTGTCTTAGTCTGTGCTCTGCTGCTGTGAAGAGATACCAGGACTGTGGCAACTCTTAAAAAAGAAAAGAAAAGAAGAAGATAATAGAAAAGAAAAGAAAGGCATTTAATTGGGGTTGGCTTACAGTTTCAGAGGTTTAGTCCATCACTGACATTGTGCGGAAGCATCCTGGCTGAAGCATCTTGGTGCTGGAGAGGTAGCTGAGAGTTCTACATCTGGATCAGCAGGCAGCTGCAAGAAAAAGATCCTGAGTTTGGAATGGGCTTTTTGAAACCTCCAAGCCCACCCCGAGTGGCACACTTTCTCCAACAAGGCCGCACCTCCTAATCCTTCCAAATAGAGCTATTCTCTGGTGTGCTGGAATCAATGAGTCTATGGAGGCCATTCTCATTCAGCTCTACAGCACGGGATGCTGGCATTGTCCTTTGAGCCACCCCGAAAACACAAGTTAAGTGAATGCATATCTTCAAAATTATGAAGTAAATTATTCTTGAAGCATATGGTATACACATATGGAATGCATATTTAAAAAGTTGTAGGTGCCAAATTAAAAATATATGAGCTGATAGATAAATCATTTTCTGAGTAGTCAAATTTGAAGACCATTGGCATATGCCATTTTTCTTCTTTTCATGTTTGTCCTTTTGTTTTCATGATTATTATATTAATATTTTACCACCTTTTGTTAATTTTAGTAATAATTTTTGCTATTTCTAGTTATTGTGAAACTTACAGAGTTTTGAATTTATGAGCACGTGGGCACTCGTGTACTGCATATATGGAGGTCAGAGAGCAACTTCAGGACTCTATCCTCTCCTTCCATCATGGCCTCTGGAACGTGAACTCAGGGTGTCAAGCTTGTGTGGTAGGTATTGTGTACCTGCTAATTCATCTCACTGGCCCAGAAAAACTTTGAAATCTGATTTTTATTTAGAAACTACGGGAAGAAATCAGAAAGGCAATCTAGTCACCAAATTCAGGAGAGGTATGATTGGAAATGAATTTTGCCTCATAACAACCTCAGCTAATTGCTATGTGTCAAGTATCCATTTTAGTATTGTCAGTAAAAACTCAAACCTGAGCTTAACATTCAGTGAGCATGTGCTGTATTTCTACAATAGAATATCACACACATACACACACACACACACACACACACACAGTAGCAATGAAAAGGAATGTGTTCCCATTACACACTGTGGATGGTTTTCATAGACACAGTGTTGGACAAGGTGACACATTTAAGTAATTACCTTGTCACTTCATGTCCATGACGTTTTAACTACTGGTAGAAATCTGTGTGATGAAAGCAAAGACAAGCATTATCTTTGAGGAATCATGGATGAGAGGTGATAAAAAGTTTTTTTTTTTTTTTGTTTTTTTTTTTTTTTTGGAGTTCTCTTGTGGTTCCTCAGTTAGTCATGGGTGGTGGCTACACAATTTTGTTTCATATGTGAAACTCACCTCATAAAATACACATGGATTTTCCTGAAAGTTAATTCTATTTCAATAAAAACCACGCTTAAAAAGAAAAGACTACATTTTTGTGACCAAAGAAATTTTCTATAAAAATTTCTAAAGAATTTTTGTTTATGTGTATTTGCTTGTATCTTTGTGTGTGTGTGCCACATGTATGAACCAGAAGACTGCATCAGAACTCCCAGAGTTGGGCATATAGGAAGTTGTGGGACATCTAATATGAATATTCTGAACCAAATTTGCATCCACTAGCAGAACAGTAAATGCTCTCAACCATCAACCCATTTCTCCAGCCACCAAAGCATTTCCTTTACTTACTTAATTAATCCATTAATTAATTATACCGAAAATTGTGCCAGGGCTTCCTGCATGCTTGGAGAGTGGTCTACCATGGACTCTGTTTTATCTATCCTTTTCCCTGCTTCTGCAGGTGGTCATATTCAGGAAAAATAGTCAGAATATATAGCCTAAGCCCAAGCAGACAACATGGGTTTTTTGGGACACTAGGAGTACTGAGGAGACAAATGACCAGTTTGAATACATAGTCTTAGCCTCTAGCACAGGCTGCTTCAGGTTAATGGGATATTTTTTTTCTTGGCAAGGTTCCAACTGGTCAAGGATTGACGCTTATCTGCCGACCTTCTGCCTGATGCAATCTCTGTCGGGCATGTGCCATTGTGTGTAGGGTTTTTATGTAACACACTTTCATCTGATCTGGGATGCTTGCACTGTCTTTCGTTTCTGGTGGGATAGAACCAGAGCTTGAGATAATGCCAACTCCCATGAGAAGATTTTTCTTCTTCATCTAGGAGGCTGGCATCTAATTGCTATCTTGAATATTCCCTATGGGCTTTTATGTACTCCAAGTTCCCAGAGTGCTGAGTTCCAGAGACAAACCCAAGCCCAGTGGACAGAACTTTAGGCAGAGGGACACAGGACTGCTCGCTGACACGAACCTGTTCTTCCCCTGAGATCGTTGGAGAGCAGATCTCTACTTGTGGCGCCCTACTCCTTCAGTCTTCTTCACTGGTTCCTGGGGAGCTCTTCAGAGGTAGGGACCTACAATACCAAGATAACAGTCTTGATTTTAGATCCAATTACTTAAAGCATTGACAGCAGATTTATGTTTTTAAGGTAGGTTCATTCAGAGAGCTTTCACATGACAACGCTTGACTTTGGCATTTATCATTTCAATCACAGTCCGGAGATGGCAGTGGTAATAAACTTGAGGACATATCCTTGCTATGTGAGGAGGTCCATGCCCTCCTTTGTGAGAAAGCACACCTGTTCCATCTACCCCCTAACTTGGAGGAGCAACCAGTGGAGTTGATTTCTGCCCTGTGTTGTGAAGTCTTCCTTTGCTTTACATGTGTGGCCCTTCTGAGTGAGTCTGGAGCCCACCCACCCTGGCCTCTGAAACATTTGTTCTCTTGAGCAGAACAGTACCAGGAATGGAAGACGTCTCAGTTAGTTCTCTGTGACAAAATACCTGAGATATTCAGTTTAACAGAGGAAAACTGAGGAACAGAGGAAAAGTTTCAGAACTCGCAGCTTGTAGTTGGTTGGCACTTGTACTGGCTGGTTTTGTATGTCAACTTGACACAAGCTAGAGTCATCAGAGAAGGAGAAGCCTCAGCTGAGGAAAGGCCTCCGTTAGATCCAGCTGTCAGGCATTTTCTCAATGTAAGGCATGTTTTCAGAGGTGATGGGCAGCCTTAAGAATACCATCCTTGTATGTCTGTTGATATCTGTTGAGGTGGGGTCAGCAATGTCTATACAGACAGTAGAACATCAGGTAGCTGAAATTTACCAGCCAAGGATGTGACATGTTAGGCCTGGGAAGGCCTTTGCAAAGCTGTCAGGTCTGGATGTTCCCATTTGTGGTTTGGTAGAAGTGACTTGTGCTACAGGACTGTCAGCACCCATTGAACTACATCACTTCTAGTTTGTTCTATATATACTTTCTGTTTCAGAGAGAGAATAGCAAGAGTCATGATTTACCTCCAGAGCAACCTGATCAGGAAGGAAATTGGGTTCTTCGATATTCGATGTGCTTGCTGGTCTACCCATTCCTGTCAGTTTGATGTTGAATGAATGCTTATTGGATCTCTTTGAGCTCAGTTTGCTCACCAATGCAGCCTACTCTAGTTATTGCTAGGGATAAACTATGATAATGAAAATGTAACCACATAACACTTACTATTTAACATATACCAGGCACTTACCTGAGTTCTTTGTATGTATTAATTCATGAGTTTCATTACAGATGAGCATCCTGGAACATTATTATTACTTGCTCAGCGTGATATTTAGAAATCATTGATATTGGTTGCTTTTCAAGCAAAGGTTATGATGCTCCTGCCTCTGCCTCTTTTAAGTATCAAGAGCTATAATTTATTTGGCATTTACAATGTATCCGATGCAAATTAGCTTGTTGTAAAGTCCTTTCCTATAACAACTCAATTGTGATACATTATAACTTCCGCTTTACAGGTAAAAACCCAGAGGCTCAGTAGGCTTTGATGAAGATCACCAAATTCCTAAGCTGAGAGTTTGATTCTATCATTTAAATTTCCCTGAAGAAAATCTGGCCTTATATGTGGCATTAAGGATAGGGCTGGCTTTGAGGTTACACAGATCCCCCTGCTCAGAAAAGCCCAGGTTAATGCTCTGCCTTCACTGTCTTTATGTTCCTCACAACTTGTCTTTTTACTTGTCAATGGATTCATCAAGGTGATGGAGCTGACCTAGGAGAGCAGATGCATTCCAGGGGTTAACACGCGCCTGAGTGGTGGTCCATGCGAATCCTCACAGGAGGGCTTGGCTTATGGGCGCAGTGGGCAATCACACACAGCAGCAGACTCTTGGGAAAGACTGGAGTGCCACTGTGCCCCAAGGTCACTTCTGGTCTGATCATTTCAGACTGGAGCGATCATAGTGTCAACATTGGCATAAGTCATGCTGGCAGTGGCTTCTCTCATAAGAGAGAGAGTGTGGTACATTGGAGTAGCACCAAGATCCGTGTGGCAAGCTTGCTGGTTATATCCAGAGGCTATCCCTGGAGCAATCAACCTAATATTAACTAATATTAACTTTCATCTGAGGCAGAAAAGGAACTGTCAGCTCTTGGGCAGCAAGCCTTTGAAATAAATCATTACAAAGCAAAAGTTTATGTCCGGAGCTTTTAATAAGGTATGCCAAAATGTTATCAGGCTAATTCAAAGACTCATAATTACCAGTTCTGAAGCTGGCAACTTCTTTGCAAAGCAAACACCCAGAGGTTTAGAAATAGAAAACACATTCAGGTTTAGAAACTGAATGTGCAAATCTTTGCATTGGCCACATAAACACTATTTTAATTCAAGGCTTGATGTAAACTAATGCAGAGTGAGGAAGATACTTTTGAAATCAGTTCTTCCCTTACAATTGAAGATGTTATAAGATCTTCACCAACCCTCTATCTAACAGAGGGCCAATATCCAGTATATATAAAGAACTGAAGAAGTTGAAAAGCAACAAATCAAGTAATCCAATTAAAATATGGGGAACAGAGCTATTCTCGATAGAGGAATATCAAATGGCAGAGAAACACTTAAAGAAATGCTCAACGTCATTAGCCATAAGGGAAATGCAAATCAAAACAACCCTGAGATTTCACCTTACACCCATCAGAATGGCCAAGATCAAAATCTCAAGTGACAACACATGCTGGAGAGGTTGTGGAGAAAGGGGAACACTTCTCCATTGCTGGTGGGAATGTAAACTGGTACAACCACTCTGGAAATCAATCTGGCGCTTTCTCAGACAACTAGGAATAGCGCTTCCCCAAGATCCAGCTATACCACTCCTAGGCATATATCCAAAAGTGGCTCAAGTACACAATAAAGACATTTGCTCAACCATGTTTGTAGCAGATTTATTTGTAATAGCCAGAAGTTGGAAACAACCCAGATGCCCCTCAACTGAAGAATGGATGCAGAAATTGTGGTACATTTACACAATGGAATATTACTCAGCAATGAAAAACAAGGAAATCATGAAATTTGCAGGTAAATGGTGGGATCTGGAAAGGATCATCCTGAGTGAGCTATCTCAGAAGCAGAAAGACACACACGGTGTATACTCACTCATATAGACATGTAATATAGGATAAACCTGCTAAAATCTGTACACCTAAAGAAACTAATCAAGAGGGAGGACTCTGGCTAAAATGCTCAATCCCCACACTGAAAGGCAAAGAGGATGGACACCAGAAGAAGAAAACAGGAAACAAGTTAGTAGCCTCCCACAGAGGGCCTCTGAAAGGCTCTGCCGTGCAGACTATCAAAGCAGATGTTGAGACTTATGGCCAAACTTTGGGCAGAATGCAAGGAATCTTATGAAAGAAGTGGGAAATAGTAAGATCTGGAGAGGACAGGAACTCCACAAGGAGAGCAACAGAACCAGAAAATTTGAACACAGGGGTCTTTCCAGAGACTCATACTCCAACCAAGTACCATGCACGGAGATAACCTAGAACCCTTGTACAGACGTATCCCATGACAGTTCAGTGTCCAAGTGGGTTCCATAGTAATGGGAACAGGGACTGCTTCTGACATGAACTGATTGGCCTGCTCTTTGATCACCTTCCCCTGAGGGGGAGGGGGGAGAAGCCTTACCAGGCCACAGAGGAAGACAATGTAGCCACTCCTGATGAGACCTAACAGACTAGGATCAGAAGGAAGAAAAAGAAACCCTCCCCTACCAGTGGACTTGGGGAGGGGAGTATGTGGAAAAGGGGGAAGAAGGGAGTGATTGGGAGGGGAGGAGGGAGGGAACTAGAGGGAGGATACAAAGTAAATAAAGTTTAATTAAAAAAAAAAGAACAAAATTGTCATGTAATACCTGTATCCAATTTATTCTTTGTTAACTGATTCAGGATTTGAATAGTTCTTAACATTATCTTTGACATCTGAAAAAATTTAGATAAGTGGCATTATATTCTTGAATCCCCATACCTAATAAAGTACTTGATTCATAGTAAAAAAAAATGCAAGAACAGGAATTTAAGTAAAAGCATCACCAAGTCACTTTCACTTATTAATCCAACATTCAGCAGTCACAGGAAGACTCAGAGAAAACTCTCATGCCAGGGAACTTATGCTCATTATAATAAATGCACACCACGCTGCTAAATGTGCATAGAGCTAACCTTTCAGAAAAGTTGCTCCCAATCTGTACTCACTATGGATGATTGAAACTAAAAAATTGGTTAGGACTATATATTAATATTGTCACAGCCTGTGATACACTCTTGACCATCACGCCAACAGAAATTTTCTTTTCAAAGCTGCTGAAAGATTGAGCATTGTTTTTAAGTATTGGTACATGTCATAAATCAGTATTTGAAGAAGTTAGAACAATGATAGCCTATTGCTGGCATAAATTTTACTGCAGTCTCCACAATGTTAGGAAGAATGCTTTTTTATTGTTGTAATTTACTAGATATGAATGGTTTAGCTATTATTCTCTTGTTTATCATAGAAGTTCAGAATTTTCCATATTTCTATTTTCATCCTAATTCTACCTTTTGCACACTTTTTTTGTTCACTTACTAAAATTTCAGGGTCTTTTTCTTTCCAGTTTATGATTTCAAAATTATGTATAACATATATTCCGTGGTTTTTCAAATCCACATGAAGTGGGGAGTGGATTGGAAATAAGAGAAGTGAGGAATAAAGAAGAATGATACAAAAGATATTGAAGATATCAGAATATGGAAAGATCTCCATGCTCATGGATTGGAAGGATCAACATAGTAAAAATAGCCATCTTACCAAAAGCAATCTACAGGTTCAATGCAATCCCCATCAAAATACCAACACAATTCTTTACAGACCTTGAAAGAAAAATTTTCAACTTCATATGGAAAAACAAAGAAACCAGAATAGCTAAAACACTCCTGTATGATAAAAAATCTTTAGTAGGTATCTCCATTCCTAATCTCAAGATGTACTATAAAGCAACAATAATAAAAACGGCATGGTACTGGCATAGAAACAAACTGGTTGACCAATGGAATAAAAAAACAAAAAAAGCTGCTGAAAGAGCTGTTCATTATGTTCTTAAAAATGAACCTGCCAGGAACCTTCCACAGAAGGCTTCTGAAAGACTCTACCTAGCAGTGTATCAAAGCAGATATTAAGACTCATAACCAAACCTTTGGCAGAGTGCAGGGAATCATATGAAAGAAGGGGGAGTTAGTAAGACTTGGAGAGGACAGGAGCTCCACAAGGACCAAATATATCAGAGCACAGGGGTCTTTTATGAGACTGTTTCTCCAACCAAGGACCATGTATGGATATAACCTAGAACCCCTGCTCAGATGTAGCCCATGGTAGCTCAGTATTCAAGTGGGTTCCCTAGTAAGGGGAACAAGGACTATTTCTCACATGAACTCAATGACTGGCTCTTTGACACTCCTTCCCCTGAGGGAGGAGCAGTCTTGCTAGGCCACCTAAGAGGACATTGCAGCCAATCCTGAAGAGACCTGATAAGCTAGAGTCAGATGGAAGGGGACGAGGTCATCCCTTATCAGTGGACTTGCAAAGGGGCAGGGAGGAGATGAGGGAGAAAGGGTGGGGTTGGGAGGGAATGGGGGAGGGGGCTATGGCTAGGATACAAAGTAAATAACGTGTGATTAATATAAAAAATAAAAAATAAAAATAAAAAATTACCTGAATATATATTTAAAAAAATGAACCTGCAAAGAATGTGAGATGGAAAATTCTTAACATCATTCAAGTTTTTTTCATTTGTAAAATCATGGTATTATGTAAGATTATAAAACCAAAACTTTTTACATTTTTCTTACTACCTGTATCTGGAACTCATGTATTAGAGTGATCATAAGTATGCAGAAGTCAGCACCGAGTTCAGACACATTTTCTCCTCAGCTTTGGGATGGGTCATGTGTGATGTCTGCCTTACATCCCCATAGACTCAGTAGTTTCACAGGCATAGCCTTCGGATTCCGAGTGGGCAGAATCCTCTAGCCCCAGGAAGCCCAGAATATGATGTCATTCCGTACTAGGAGCATATTGTCCATTTGTCACTCCTGTCAGTTGTGCACTACCAGCCAGGGATCTTTATAAGCAATGTTTCTTAGACACAGATGTGATACACAAGGCTTACTGCTGTTATCAGTGGGACAGAATTAGGGAGTTGAAGCAATTCTCAGGTAGAGAACATGTCAATACAAACAAGAAGCAGGAGACAGACTATGAAGCTTTCAAATACTGTAAACCTACAATATTGACCCACAGTATTGACCAGGAAAAGGGCAAAACCAAATCAAAGTCTCTGTGTGTTTAGCGGCATCCAGAAAGCTCTTGTCCTATGTTTAGTGTCTGTTTTACTCATCTCTCTGTTTGTAGTGCTGTAGATACAGGTACTTGGTAAATATGTGCTGAGCTAGTGGATAAATAGACACTTTCTAGAGCCCACACTGAAAGCCAAACAGGTCCAGTTTTTACACACAAAACTGTCAAACATATTATTGCCCTACTGATGCTCTTTTTTTGACTGCTGTGTTCTATTAGGCCAACCTTTCCCTTCCTTTTCTGCCTCAAGGTAAACACTGCCTTAGTTGCATGAATGTATAAGAACCATGTCTCCAGTAAAAGAATAAGTCATAGTAATACGCTCTGTCATTAACAGAAGGCATATTGTAATGCAGTAGAAACATAGATTTCTGCTGTCACTCCCACTTGTCCTTGGATGTAAAGAGAGCTTAATGGGACCATTGTGTGGTCATTACAGTTAAAGCAGCATCTTGAGCTTAGAGATCACCAGAAACACCATTGTTATGACTGCTTGTGAAATGGCCAGATGTGAAGTGTACATTCCCAAGGTATAAGTGTTTGAAAAAAATACCTTGATTTAAGATATATTAAAGCAGCATATTCTGATGTTATTACAAAAGTATATTTTATTTATAAGACAGCAGAGTATATAAGGTCTACAGCAATTACTTTTCCTAAGAAGTAAAAGAGTGAAGAATTCTTTAACACATTGAGACACAAACAAAACTGATAAGTTACAGATTTCTTTAATACAATAAGCATGTTCAGTTTTGGTCGCAATAACAATCTTCATGCGATCACCTAAATCCAGTAGGGATTAATAGGCAATACAAATCCATCTTCAGTTTTTGAAGTAAACATTTTAACTATAAAATTAACATGTATACTATATCAGATATTGAAAATTTATCAGTTCTCAACACTGATTTACAAGTTCATTACTTATAATTACATCTTTCCTGGAAGTATCTTATATTCTATTTTAAAATGAGATTAGGGCTAATTTGCATTAACATTCTATAAATACAATATGATCAGAGTTCACTGAAAAGATTGCAAAATTTTTATGTACCAAACGAAAGAATTATATGGGAATCTAGATAGATAGTATAAATGCTTAGAAGAATATCAGTGTGGCTGGGAAAGGTGATAAATATCTACCAACCCAGCCCTCAAAGGCTGAGGCTTATGAAAGGAGGATCATGAAAGGCCAGCCTAGACAGTATATTGAGATCTTGAATGAAAAAAAAGAAAGAAAGAAAACTGAGGAGAGAGAAGAGAAAGAGAAAGAGCTATGTGCAAACTGTCTCCTGGAAAGGGAAGGTATATACTTTCCAAAGCCTGGGTGGTCCCAGGTAGAAGGACATGCTACAACTACTAGGGGCATTCCCAACAGCATACTCTCTCATCACTCTATGTGATTATCATGGTCAAGGCCAGAGCTACTGCTCTTTCCTTTCTGCTTCAGGATGCAGTTCCTTTGCTTTTGCTCTCCCTGTGAATGAAGTCATACAGCTGTCCATGCCAAGGTACTCACCAAGGGCAATCATCATTTTTGGAGATATTATCCTAGAGAAAAGGAGAGAAAAGTTATGACCATTTAAGACTCTTAAAGTCACCAAAGGGACTACTTTGCAAATGGTGCAAATAACACAGAGTCTGAAAGAACAAGACTTATGTTGTGCACCTGTCACTTGATGGGAGGGATAAATGGAAAGATGCCACCATATCATACAGAGTTCAGGGACATCGACATCATGGATAATGATGGACGCTTTCAGCCCTTCCTACATCCTAGAATCATTCTCCAAACTTGGAAAGAACATCCCAGTTTCTGCACATGCTGTCTACTCACTGGTTCTTTGGAGAGACCAGATGGCTTATTATTTACTTAGGACATACTTATTTACTAGACAACAATAGCAAGAATTAGAATAAAATCATACCAATTGTGAATATTATGTGTGGCACAGTAGTTTTAAGTGTGAGGATGGTTCCAATGTGCATCTGAAACTGAGAGGCATTGCTTAGATCAAAGATAATGCTGGACTTCAGATCACTTCTGCTTGGATCAGCCCAGTTCAAATGAGCAGATATTTTTGCATGTTTATTCTTATCAAGTCCTGTCCTGGGTGCAAGCATAGACCAGGAAAGAATTTAGAAATTGTATTCTTAGAGGGCGCACAAGCTGGTAGGTGTCCAGTGTGTTAAGAACTAGAAGGCAGTGACAAGTGTGATGGATTATACAGTGAGGAACATTGGCTTTCACTTAGTTTAGCTGAGGAAGGACAGGGAATGTAACAAGTAGGTATAAATAGTAAAGCATGTACTAAATAGGGAAATAATGCCACTTACAGAGGTCTTAAATCAAATGGAGCTAATAGATATCTACAGAACTTTTTACCCAAATTCAAAAGAGTATACCTTCTTTTCAGCACCTCATGGAACCTTCTCAAAAACTGAGCATTTAGTTGGGCACAAAGCAAACCTCAACAGATACAAGAAGATTGAAATAATCGCTTGTATTTTATCAGACCACCATGGCCTAAAACCAGACCTCAACAACAACAGAAATAACAAAAAGGCTACATACACATGGAAACTAAACAACTCTCAACGACAGCTTGATCAGAGAAGAAATGAAAAAAGAAATTTGAAACTTCCTAAAATGCAATGAAAATGAAGGCACAACTTATCCAAACTTATGAGACATAACAAAAGCAGTGCTAAGAGGAAAGTTCATAGCACTAAGTACCTACAGAAAGAAGTTTGAGACATCTCATACAAGCAACTTAACACCAAAAGCCCTAGAAAAAAGAAGCAGACACACCCAAGAAAAGTAGACAATTGGAAATAGTCAAACTGAAATCAATTAAAAACAAAGAAAACAATTCAAAGAATCAATGAGACCAAGAGCTGGTTCTTTGAGAAAATAAACAAAATAGACAAACGCTTAGCCAAACTAACTAAAAGGCAGAGAGAAACTATGCAAATCAGAAAAATCAGAAACGAAAAGGGGGACATAACCATAGAGACTGAGGAAATCCAAACAATCATTAGGTCTTACTACAGAAGCCTATATGCCACAAAATTTGAAAATCAAAATGATATGGACAAATTTCTTGATAGATTCCATTTACCAAAATTAAATTAAGAGCAGGTAAATAGAGTAAATAGTCCTTTATTTCCTCAAGGAAATAGAAGCAGTCATTAAAGTCTTCTTTCCAAACAAAACCAAAAACCACCCCCCAAAACAACAACAACAAAACAAAACAAAACAAAACAAACAACAACAACAACAAAACAACCTAGGGCCAGATGGTTTCAGCTCAGAATTCTACTAGACCTTCAAAGAAGAGCTAACTCCAATTCTCTTCAAACTATTCCACAAAATAGAAACAGAAGGAACATTACCAAACTCATTCTATGAAGCCACAGTCGCCTTGATTTCTAAACCACACAAAGACCCAACCAAAAAAGAGAACTTCAGACCTATCTCTCTTATGAACATTGATAAAAAAAATACCAATAAAGTACTTGTAAACCAAATCCAGGAAAAAATAAAAAGCATCAGCCACCAAGTGGGCTTCATCCCAGGCATGCAGAGGTGGTTCAACATATGGAAATCCATCAATGTAATCCACCATATAAACAAACCGAAGGTGAAAAACCACATGATCATCTCCTTAAGTGCTGAAAAAACATTTGACAAAATCCAACACCCATTCATGTTTAAAGTTTTGGAGAGATCAGGGATACAAGGCACATACCTAAACATAGTAAAGACAATATACAGCAAGCCTATAGCCAACATCAAACTAAATGGAGAGAAACTTAAATCAATTCCACTGAAATCAGGGACAAAGCAAGGCTGCCCACTCTCTCCATACCTCTTCAACATAGTACTTGAAGTCCTAGCTAGAACAATAAGACTCCTAAAGGAGATCAAGGGGAATTGAAAAGGAAGAGGTCAAAGTATCACTATTTGCAGATGATATGATAGTATACATGAGCGACCCCAAAAATTCAACCAGAGAACTCCTTCAGCTGATAAACACCTTCAGCAAAGTGGCTGGATATAAAATTAACTATAAAAAAAAAGCAATAGTGCTCCTGTATATGAAAGACAAAAGTGCTGAGAGAGAAATTAGGGAAACTACACTCTTCACAATAGCCACAAAGGACATAAAGTACCTTGGTGTGATTTTAACCAAGCAAATGAAAGACCTGTTTGAAAAAAGCTTCAAGTCTCTGAAGAAATTGAAGAAGACATTAGAAGATGGAAAGATCCCCCATGCTCATGGATCAGTAGGATTAACATAGTGAAAATGGGCATCCTGAAAAATGCAATCTACAGATTCAATGCAATTCCCATCAAAATACCAACACAGTTCTTTACAGAGCTTGAAAGAAAAACTCTCAACTTCATATGGAAAAACAAACAAAAAAACAACCCATAATTGCCAAAATAATTCTGTACATACAACAACCGATCATCTGGAGGTATCTCCATCCATGATTTTAAGCTGTACTACAGAGCAATAATAATAAAAACCACATGGTACTGGCATAGAAACAGAATGGTGGATCAATGGAATTAAATAGAAGATCTAGAAATAAACCCACACACCTATGAATCCTTGATGTTTTAAGAAGCCAAACCATACAATGGAAAAAAGATAGCAACTTCAACAAATGGTGCTGGTCTATCTGGTTGTTTGCATGTAGAAAAATATAAATAGATCTGAATTTATCACCCTGCACAAAACTAAAGTCCAAGTAGATCAAAGACTTCAACATAAAACCAGACACACTAAACCTGTTAGAAGAAAAAGTGGGGAAGAGCACAGGAGAAAACTTCCTGAACAGAACCAACAGCACTGGTTCTAAGAGCAACAATCAATAAATGGGACCTCATGAAACTGAAAAGCTTCTGTAAAGCAAAGGACACAGTCATCAGAACAATACGAAAGCCTACAGACTGGGAAAGTATCTTCACCAACCCTACATCTGACAGAGGGCTAATATCCAGAATATATAAAAAACTAAAGAAGTTAAAAAGCAACAAACCAAGTAATCCAATTAAAAATGAGGTCCAGAGTTAAACAGAGAACTTTCAATAGAGGAATATTGAATGACAGAGAAACACTTAAAGAAATGTTCAACATCCTTACTCATCCGGGGAGGGGGCTGATGCTAATCGAAACAACCCTGAGATTTCACCTTACACCCATTAGAATGTCTAAGATAAAAAACTCAAGTGCCAATACATGCTGGAGAGGTTGTGGAGAAAGGGGAACCCTCCTGTGTTGCTGGTGGGAATGTAAACTTGTACAACCACTTTTGAAATCAATCTGGTGCTTTCTCAGACAATTAGGAACAGTGCTACCTCAAGATCCAGCTATACCAGTCGTAGGCATATATCCAAAATATGCTCAATTACACAACAAGGTCATTTGCTCAGCCATATTCCTAGCAGCTTTATTCATAATAGCCAAATGTTCATTAACTGAGGAATGGATACAGAAATTCTGGTATATTTACACAATGGAATACTACTCAGCAATTAAAAACAAGGAAATCATGAACATTGCAGGCAAATGGTGGGAATTAGAAAAAATCATCCTGAGTGAGGTATTCCGGAAGTAGAAAGACACACATTGTACATACTCACTTATAAGTGGACATTAGACATATAATATAGGATAAACATACTAAAAATCTGTACAACTAAAGAAGCTAAGCGAGAAGGAGGACCCTGGGTAAGATGCTCAATCGTCATTCTTAAAGGCAAACGGGATAGACATTGGAAGAGGTAGAAAACAGGGAACAGGACAGGAGCCTACCACAGAGGGCCCCTGAAAAACTCTAACCAGCATGGTGTCAAAGCAGATGTTGAGACTCATAGACAAACTTTGGACAGAGTGCAGGGAATCTTATGAAAGAAGGGGGAGATAGAAATACCTGGAGGGGCAGGAGTTCTACAAGGAGAGCAACAGAACCAAAAAACCTGGCCACAGGGGTCTTTTCTTAGACTGATATTCCAACCAAGGACCATGCATAGAGATAACCTAGAACCCCTGCACAGATGCAGCCCATGTCAGCTTAGTGTCCAAGTGAGTTCCCTAGTAATGGGAACAGGGACTGTCTCTGACATGAACTCAGTGGCTGGCTCTTTGATCACCTCCCCCTGATGGGGAGCAGCCTTACCAGGCCACAGAGGAAGACAGTGAAGCCAATCTTGAGGAGACCTTATAGACTAGGGTCAGAGGGAGGGGGAGGAAGATCTCTCTTATCAGTGGATTTGTAAAGAGGCTTGGGAGGTGAAGAGGGAGAGAGGATGGGGTTGGGAGGGGACGTTGGAGGGGGCTACAGCTGGGATGCAAAGTGAATAAACTGTAAGTAATAGAAAAAAAAAAAGAATGTACTACATTTCTCAGTAACACAATCCTCATGCTCCAGAGTCCAGGGCTTTCAAGGCGCAAACATGATGCCCTGAGAGGGAAAGTCCACATCTGGTATAAGACAAGTCATAAGAAAAGCCCTTATTCAGATGACCTTTGGGTTGTGTGTCGGTATGCAGGAAACACATGGATTACCTGTTCAGACTCGGATCCTATCCCTAATATGCCTCATTATATGTAAATCAATACAAAACTTGAATAAACCTGAAGCCCCAAACACTTCTGATCCCAAGCACTGTTCACAAGGGCATCTTGTGCATACAGCAGAGCAGGAGAAGTTATTGATGTGAAGGCTTTAGTAGTTCCAGTAAATCTTGAAGAATTCTCAATCCTCTGTAGACTCCAGATGTGCTATGCTGGTAAGCTCCCTGAACATCCATCAGAGCCATAGGCAACGCACCGAAGGCACTGCCTACATGCCAGATGTGAGCCTGTGAGAGGCTACCCACAAATACTCCAGAATGCACCGTGTTGTCCTTAAAGGACATTGCAAGAACTCTTTTACTAAGTGAAATGAAGAAATCACCAAATACCTTAGCATTTTCTCAGAAACATTCAGGATTTTTGTTCATTATTGCAAAAGTATAGCTCTGCCTTATGCAAACTAAATTAAGTAAATACACAAAAACAACAACAAAAAGAGCTGAATGTGGTATTGCATACAGTAATCAGGAAGTTGAGGCCAGAGGATTGAGAACCTGGAGTATGCAACCTCATACTATCTCAAGAAACCCAAGTAAATGATTAAAAAAACACATACAAACAACAACCGAGACACACACACACACAGACACACACACACACACACACACACACACACACACACCCCTTAAGACATCTCCAAAGCCCCCTCTCCCCCCAGAATTTGGTTGCTATTTGATTCTGTGCAGGAAAAAATACAGTGTGCTCTCAAGAGGCCTAAATAATGCTTAATTTAATTAATACTTGAAGTAACAAAGACATGGTTCACAAAAGCCCAATAAATCTTCCTTGTGTAATATTAAAATTCTTTGTCATCATTTTAAATAAGAGTGGAATTACCTTCTAGATAGGAAAAACTAGCAATAATCAGATAGTTTGTTCACAGTCAACCCAAAGGCCAATTAGATCTTCATTAACTTACTGTTTGAGAATCAATGCAACATATGAAAACTTGGGTATGAGGAGGTAAACTTGTTCCTCTAAAATAGCATTGAAAACTTTTTTGGCCGCGTACTCCTGCTCCAGGAGAGGTAAAAGAAGTGGGTACCTGGAATGACAATGCAGAGTTTTCGTTAGTAGAGTGGTCTTTCCTAGGGTGACCAGCAGTGAGTGCTGGACTTTAGATATTGAATTACTATGGAAATAAGAGCTACCTATCGTCAAAAGAGAGTGACCACTTAGGGTTGCCTTGTGTTTTCTCTCATAGCCAACCCTGGGACCAGTGTGGATATCTTTAACTGCCTCGTGCTCTGGATACAAAGGTGCAGTTACAAGGTTCAGTGGTTAAAGTTCTTGCCTCACAACCTTGAGGATTCAAGTTTGATCCCCAGAACCCATGGACATGCCAGGCAGGCACGGCAGACCACCTGTTAGCAGTTCAAGATGGTTATCAAGGCGGTTAATAACCCTCGCCCTATCAGTGAGCTCTGGGTTGGAGTCAGAGACCCTAGCCTCAGGGAATAAGATGGAAGTGGGGTCAGGATAACTCCTGACGTCAACTGCAGGCTTCCATATACACGTGTGTACTCACTTGAAGAAACATACTATGCACATGCAACCCCTCACAGAAGTATAAAAAGTGACGCAATTACTTTTAGATTTTTGCAGCTTTCTTTCCACTCCTTCCTCACAAACATAAAGAATTATAGTCCCACAAAACTCTATGTCATTAAGAGGGAAAAGTGTCAAATGTTATTTACCAAGACCATCTCTTGTGAATGAACACTGTATCACTTTAGGCAGACCGTTGTTACATCATTTCGTGGAAACGGACATTTCTAAGGCAACAGGAGGTGGCGGATTAGACTGAAAGTGAGGAGTCTGTATTTCTTTTGTAGTCTATATTTTTATATTGTTTCAATAGCTCAAGCCAGAAACTTTCTCAGGTGGGTTTTGGAAAGGAATCAATTATCCATGATTGAATTTTGACAACTCTTGAAAGCCCCTGGTGCTCCAGCATAAGGGTCTCAACATACTTAGATACAAACTCTACCAAACATTTTCTTTTCATCTCTTAAGTCACTTTGGGTTATGGAACTTCCTTTTCTTTCTTTCTTTCTGGCTTTAATGTGTGTAGCATGCCAAGCTTCTAAAAACCATTGTTTGACATCGTGACTGGCTACCGTCCTACAGAATCCTGGCAGATCATTTTTCTTGTGTGTCTGTGGCAGTCTAGCATTAAAAGTGTTTGCTTGGGGCTTGAGAGCTATCACAGTGGCTAAGAACAGTAATTGCTCTTGCAGAGGACCTGGCTTTTGTTCCTAGCACCCGCATCACAGTCCACAGGCACATGTAACTCTGGTTCCAGGGACCTGATGCTCTCTTCTGACCTCTACAGGTAGCAGGGTCTCTTACACACGATGCAACACACACAAGCAAGCAAAACATTTTTGCACGTAGAAAAAGCTGACTATTAAAACATCAAAAAGTATTTACTCACACTATTAACAGTTCTTGCTGATATTGCTTTAAATTAACGTTAGAGATTAAAAATTAAGATACCGGGCTAGTCATCTTTATGTCAACTTGTCACAAGACGGAATCATTTGGAGAGAGGGAACTTACGTTTAGAGAATACCTCCATCAGACTGTCCTGTGGACAAGCCTATGGTGAATGTTCTCGATTAATGAAAAAGTATGGAAGGGCTAACCCCACTTTGTGAGGTGACAGTCCCGGGGTGGTGGTCCCGGGTGCTGTAAGAAGGCAGCCGGAGCAAGCCGCTAATCAGCACTCCACCATGGCCTCTGCATCAGTTCTTGCCTTCAGGTGTGTGTCCTGACTTCTCCGATAATGCGCTGTGATATGAAAGTGTAAGAGAGGTATACCTTTCTTCCCCCAGCTGCTTATGGTCATGGTGTTTTACCACGGCAATAGCAACCATAACTAAGACAGGCGGCAAAGGTATACTGTGTATGCGTCACTGCTCACACATGATGAAATGTTTTCAACATTTGGGTAATTTCTCTTTCTATTAGTCCATATTTAGAATTTCTTTATGTAGCGTAGAGAGAAGTTCCTAGTAAGCTATAGGATTTATAATTTTTTCCCATTCTTTTGAGTTGATTTTTTTTTTTTACTTTATTGATGTCCATTGAAGCATAGAAGCTTTTTTTTTTCCTAGGAAGTTTTAAACTGGCATTATTCATTGTATTGATACTTGGTTTCATGAAGATATTTTCAAATAAGTACATAATGTACTTGGAACACACTCCTCCCCCGCATTCCTCACCCTCTTCTCCACCTTTCCCCTCCCACCTCAACCTTGCTTTTCTAGACAGGTTCAGTTCTACCTTTAGGTCTCTCTCTCTCTCTCACATGTGGTTTTATGCATCCATATAAGTCTAGGATACAAAAATGAGAAATACCACAGGGACTAAATCTATTTAATGATCATCTCTGAAGCACAAACATTTTAAAATCTGATGGGTCTTTCTTCTGTTGCTGCTTGTATTTTGGTGTTACGGTTGGTAGATTGCCACACAATCAAAGGTTACCAAAATTCACAGTTTTTCTTTATGAAAGAGGTTTTTGTGATTTAGCTGTTCAGGCCTTTTCAGTTGACTTTTGTTTCATGGGGGTTTGAAGTTCAACTTCACCCTTGAAAACTGTTATTTTTGACATTCTGGTTATGAGCATAGACTTTAATGCCCGCACCATCTCTCCATCCCCAAACTGTTATATTTACTGAATTGTCTTGAAACCCTTATTGAAATGTAATTGAAGAAAATTGTAAGGTGTTTTGGACTTTCTACTTTATCCAGCTGATTTCTGAGTCTGCCTGTCAACCACACTACTGAGCTTCTAGTGAGTTTGGCATTGGAAAGACTAATTCTGTTTGACTTTCTTCTGAATTTTCAGGGTAGCTTAGGTTCAGTCAACCTTACTAGTCCTTTGTTATTTCCATCTAAAATTTAGCAACACCTTGGCAATTCCTGAAGAGAAGGCAGCTTGGGCTCTTTATTTTAAATGTATTCTTATTCTTATTCTTATTATTTCAAACACGAGTACTGTATTTAAATAATTTTTATACTTTCCTCTTCTTCCTCTAACTCTTCCTCTATCCCTCCCTCTCAAGTTCATGACATATCCTGTAATTACTATTGTTAAATGTATAGGCACACTTACATATAACAGTATAGCAGTCAGTGGTTACTGACTGCTAAATCTGTTCCCACATGTTTTATTATTTTATGCGATTACAAATTGAATTGGTTTTATTAATTTCACTTTGGGTCTGTTCACTGTTAGGTGTATAGAAACGCAGTTGATTTTTGATATTGATCTTTCTGGATTTATTTCTTAGACATTATTTTATGTGTGCTATTTGCAGATGTGTGTGTATGTGCATGCACAAGTGCATATGTGTATGATTTAGGATTTTCTACACACAATACACAATACCATGTCATCTCAGAACGGTCCTTCTTTCTCCTTTCCACTTCTCTCTTATTTCATGACGTGAGTATGCATAGACTTGCTTTGTTTCCTGTAGTTTTTTTTTTCTTTTTTGTGTTGGGTGCTGGAGATGGAACATAGGATATTGCACCCGGGAGCTAAGTACTCTACCAGAGTTCCGCACCACACATTCTCTGCCTTGTTCTTGATCTTAGGGGCAAAGCAATGATTTCAGGACCAAGTACAAGGCAACCTGTGAGCTTCTCACAGATGGCATTTACCTGGTCTTAGCAGTTACCCTATTTTTTGTTTTCTGAATGCTTTTGTCAAAAAGAGGGTTAATGCTGATGCCTTCTTTTGTGACATTGTGATGATCATGCCGTTCTTGCTTTTTACCTATTGATATGATGTATTATATAAAATTATTTAAAATACGACCTCAGCCTGGCATCCTTGGGGTAAATCCCCTTTGATCATGGCATATTACCAACACTGGTTGTCACTGGATTTGGTTTGCTAGTACCTTATCGAGGGTTTTTGCATTTTGTCTGTAGGAGGCGCTGCTTTTTAGTTGTTCGCTCTTGCGACGTTTTGTCTGGATTTGGCATGGGGTAATATTATAGTCAGTGAGTGAACTGAAATGTCTGGTTTCTATCTAATTTCAGTTAAGTGTTCACAATTTGAGTGTTTAGTTCTTCTGATGGTTAGTATGATTCCGTCAGGAGGCGGGGCTGTTGGTATTTGGAAACCTTTTGGGTTGCTACTAATCCAGGTTAGTTTTGTCAGCTCATGTTACCCTAGGCAGTTTGTCCTTGCACCAGTGACAGCCGGCTTTATGCTATGTGAATTCTCGGAATTTTCCTTATGATCCTTTTCCATTTGGAATGACAGTGATGGTATTCTCTCTTTAGCCCTTGCTTTCAGCAGCTCACATCTTCTCTTTTCATTTCCTTTTGGTAGTATAACCAGATTCATTGATTTCATTAATCTTTTCAGTGAACCAGCTTTTGAATTAACTACTTTTCTGTAACTTTCTATTCTAATTTATTTCTGCAGTGAGTTTAATATTTCTTAATTAATGCTTCCATTGAATTCATTGTGACCTTAGTTTATACAGTTTCTGAAAGCAGAAGATGAGTTATTAATCCAATATTTTTTCTTTTCATGTAGTCATTTATAGTTATAAATGCTCCTGAATAGCTGAACCTCATAAATTTTTTATGTTGTGTTTCAACATATTTGGAAAATTTCTCAAATTTTCTTTTTCTTGATGTATAATTTTACTCAATTTTAACTAGAGAGTATACTTTATATGACCTTATTATTTTAAATTTTATTGATGGTGCTTTATGGTCAAGAAGATAATTTCTTCTGAGTAATGTTTGAGTCATGCTCATCAAGAGTGTGCTTCTGTTACTGTTGAGTAGAGTGACTGTCAAAGTTTATTACATCTACTTGAGTCTTTTGATCTAAAGGGCATTTTTCAGTCTCTTAAATTTTATTTTTGAAGTTATTTGTTAACTAGCTTTTTAAAAGTATGTATAAATCATAATATATATCTTAACCTGGTAGAATCCACTTTAAATATATACCCCCTTAATGTGGGTGTGATATAGAATTTTTGCTCCTGCACAGTTATATTACTTTTTCTTCCTGTATGCTATAATAACATTATTATATAAATACTATAATATATAATTGTATATACATTACACATTGTGGATATTATTTTATAAGTTCTGTGTTTAAAGAAGGTGAAGGGACAAGGGACAGTTGGTACACATTACAAACTCCTGCTATGCTGGCTCTTTCTACTTGCTGTCATTTCCTAAGTCTAATGTAGGTTTGTTCCCACTCATTTGACCCTTTAATAATACTATTATGTATACATTGTTTATGATATTGTATTCATAATTCGTTCAAGAAAGGAAAGGAAACACATCTCTACTGCCATTTATACAGTTATCTACTTTGATGAATTTTTGATTGGTTTTCTCATGTAGATTCTTATTATTCTATGGTATAACCTGTTGCATCCTGAAGAACTTCCTTTTCTGTTTCTTGTATGATGGAATACTAGAATGAACTCTGTTTTTAGTGGCCTTCACTTTTGCAATATGGTTATGCTGGGAAAGATTCTTGGTTGATTCTTTTTTTAGTTTCTTGACTGTGTCATCTGAAGTCTTTTTGGCTTTCATTGTTTCTATTGAAAGTTCAGGTGTTAATCACCCCTGAGTTGACTTGCTCATGATGCAATATTTTTCTTATTGTTGTTTGGTATTTTGACTATGCCATGTCTATGTGTGGAGCACCAAGTGTTTATCTTTCTTGGGAATCACTAAGTTTTAGAAAATGTCTAGCAAAGTTTATTAGCATGATGGATGCAACTAGAGAATATCATCCTGAGTGAGGTAACCTAGACCCAGAAAGGCGCACATACTAATTGGAAAGTGAATATTAGTTATAGAGTACAGGACAACTAGGCTACAATCCACAGACCCAAAGATGCCAAGTAACAAGCAGGGCCCACGGGAGGGTGCTTGAATCTCACTCAGAAAGAGAAATAAAATAGAAATGGATGGATGGAGGGATCTGGGTGGGAGAGGGAGTGGAGAGAGGAGCTGGGGTTGAGATCAGATGTAGGGAGAACATACATGGGGCTGGGGAAGGGTTGGGAGAGAGAAGAAATTGGTGGTGGTGAGGATCAAGCTGGGGACCTGGGACAAGGAAGCTCCTGGGAGTCTGTGGGGGTGACCCTGGCTGAGAATCCTAGCAGCAGGGGTTAAGGAGCCTGAAGTTGCCACCTCCTGTAGCCAGGTAGGACTCCCAGTAGAGGGAGAGGGACATCAATCCACCCACAAAACCTTCAACCCAAAATTTGTCCTCCCTACAAGACATGCAGAGATTAAGATGGAACAGATATTGAGGGAATGGACAACCAATGACAGGCCCAACTTGAGGCCCACCCAGTGGGAGAGAGCAATCCCTGTCATTATTAATAATATTCTGCTATCAGTTATGCTTGGCATAACTGTCTTGTGAGAGACTTCATCCAGCAGCTGATGGAAACAAATCAGAGATCCACAGACAAACAATAGACCAAGTTCTGGGAGTTTTGTGGAAGAGTGGGAGGGGGGATTGAAGATGTCACAGGGGTCAAGGACACCACAAGAAGACCTATAGAATAAACTAACTATGGTGGCTCCCACAGTCTGAACCACCAACCGAAGAGCATCCATGGGCTGGAACTAGACCCTCTACACATATGTAGCAGATGTGCAGCTTACTCATCATGTGGGTTCCCTAACAATTGGAGTGGGGGCTGTCTCTGACTCTGTTGCCTGCTTTTGGATCCCTTTCCCCTAACTGGGCTACCTTGTCTGGCCTCAGTGGGAGGGCATATGCTTAGTCCAGCTGTAACTTGATGTGTCAGGGTTGTATTGGCACCCACAGGGGGCATCCCTTTCTTTGAGGAGAATAAGAGAGGGAAATAAATGGTGGGGGAGAGAGGCGTGTGAGGGTGGGGTTGGAAGGAGAGGTGGGAGGGGGGCTGTGATCAGGATGTAAAGTGAATAAATAAATCCATAAATGGAAAAAATACTTGAATAACAACAAAGAGTTCTAGATATGACATTACAGTGGCAATATCTTATAATTAGTATTTGGAATTGAATGGACAGCTGTCCATTTATTGATGCCAAAGTAACATGACTATTACTTTGTCCAGGATCCAGTCTGGGTTAGCAAATAACTCTAAAATACATCTTCAGTTGTAATGGAAGAATGACTTTCCATTGTTGAGTGGATCCTATGCAAACTGTTGATGAAAATCCAGAGCTTTGCTTTGTTTTTGAAAAACACTCATTTTATATACTACAATTATTATTATTAAAGTACTGAACATAAGGATTAAAATACTATAGTATTTTAGTCTTTCAGCTTTCCGTCTGATAGTTGGAACAGCAGTCCCTAGAAATTTGCTTGTCACATAAGCAAATTCAGCTCCTCTTCTGGAGGGTGAAGTCTCCTATGTGTTTAAGCTGCCTTGAGAAAAGAGCCAGTATGCTCCACTACATCACAGTCACTGCGCTCGCCACCTTTCATGCCCATGTGGCAGTCTATGGAAAGCTCAATAACAAACCAGCCTTCTCCTCCTCCCCTTTTTCACTTCAGGAGGGTGATTTACTTGCTATTCCCAATTCTGTCCTGATCCTAAAAATTTCCGATGTTTTCTCCCAATGTGCCCCCTACATGGTCCACACAAGGGTAAAGGGAAGGACTGGGTAAGGATGCCCTGCCTTCCAACACACTTCTGATATTTTTTTTTTAAACAAAGTCAGTGGCTGATCTCAGTGACCACAAACTCAGGCTCCTGATGAAATCATTCTGGAACTGGAATTTCATTCATTGTTTTTCACGGACCACTTCCATTAAATTCATCTAATCATTGAGAATATGAAAGTTGGAGGAGGGAGGAAGGAATTAGAGGTGGTAGCTGCCGCCACCATCCTGAATGGATTTACCACAACCCAGAGTTTGGGAAGACAAGATCTACGGATGTCAGCTCTTTAGGAAACGACGCGGGACCTAATGTTGGGCTGTGCTCTCTAGCAAGCCACCACTCTAGACACAGGAGCTGCCCTCCCCCAAAGGCCTTTCCAGAGCTTCCTCACTCTGGAGAGTTGGGGCCAGAGGAGCAAGCCCTGTGTGGAAGTGGCTAGTCATTCAGTGTAGTTCTGTCACCATTCAGAGCTGCTGAAAGCATGTTTTAATAAGGACTCCCCGCTGCCAGCATGTGGAGAACAGCTCGTCTGTCCTGGGGGCTGAGGAAAGGTGGGAAAAGTCACTTATTTGCCATGCTCACTGAAGTGGCTACCACACAGGGACGAGTGTAGTATGGGGTCTCTCATGTCACAGCCTTTCAGGATCACGATTTTCTAAAAAGTTTGGAACAGTCTTCTCAATTGCACATGTTCTTTGATCAGTCTCTAGAAATTTTTAACTTTCAGCCACTTAATAGACAAACATTTAGGTCAATGCTCCTCTCCTGTACATTGAAATAATGCTTTTTCATCTGATTTGGAGGTTCTTTTCCTTTCTTTTTTAATTTAATAGGTTCAGTGGACTCAAAATAGTCTCAGGGTCTTTTTGGTGGCCCCCTTTCTCCAGATGCAGCTGCCTCGTGTGATCGGAAACACTACAGTGCATTTCCTAACAAAGATAATAGCTGCACAGTCTTTATACTAAGCTCACTATAGTCCATTGCATCCTGTTCAAAAGTCCTTGGGCTTAATTAACATCCTAGTTCAATTATTCAAGGTAAATGTTATCTTCAGATAAAAATCACTTTGCAACATTTCCTGTATATATTAACAAACCGTACAAGGTATTTTATATTTGGGGATATCTATGTTTTAACATTGTATATAGGAAACAAATTATTTTCTCAACTGAACATGTTATTTTAATTGCTAACTTCTGTTATATCTTACTATTGTGATTAATATAAGAGTAAAGATTGCTGAAAGAGTCACTTACTTGGTTGTACAGCCTTCAAACATTCCAGTTTTGATGAAATAGGGGCAAACAATGGTGCTTTTAACTTTAGTTTTCTTTATCATAGTTAATTCAAGGAAGAGAGATTCGGCAAAGCCAAAGGCTGCAAATTTGCTTGAAGAATAATCTGAAATAAAGTGAGGAACACGAGTGATATAGCTTGGAAAATTCTTATAATTAGTTAAAAATAAATCTCCCTTTTTTTTTTTCTGGTTTGTCCTTGAGAACAGAGTAGCTCTACCAAGTATGGTCAATAAAATCGCAGAGATCTTCTCAATTTCTCTTAATGCAAGAATTCCAATGAACCAACAGGCACACACACATACTCACTCACACACACACTATTTTGTGTGTCTTTTAAAAAGAGAATACATTTCTTAGTCTGCCATTGTGAGGAGTGATATGGGAGCTGATGTTCCTGGCATTACGACTGAGGTTGGATGTTCTGAGATTTCCCTTTGGCATTCTGCATTCTGGAAGGGCCCTATTTCTTGGGGAAAGAAGGATTTATGGTTAATGGAAATACTCACCTGATAGTCCATTAATACCGACTAACCCTGCCATGCTTGAAATACAGACCAGGTGACCGTGGTTAGCTTTAATCATGGCAGGAAGGAAGGCCTTACAAGTCTGGGAGATAGAAAAACATTGTGTCATTAATTGATTAATTACTCTCATTATTCTGTAATCATTTGATGAACTTATTGATCAAGTTAATGAATTTCTGTTTAATACTCATGCCATGTTAAATTCTAAGGCATACAGCACAAAAGTAGGAAGTATACAGCCATTTAGAGTTTATTATGTGCTCAGGTAACAGAAACTGTATGTTTTCTTTGTCCTCTGAAATAAAATTTAATAATTTAACCAAACCTTTTTATACTCATTGATTTTTCTGTAAATTGTAGCAGTTTTCAAAGCACTCTGTGTTCTCTACATAATTTGACAATTTGCATTAAAATCAATCACGCTTACACTCCAGACTTTACTATTAACATTATTTACCCTCACTTTCAGGAATTAGCCGAAATGGGAAAAGTTGCTAGAGGAAGATTAATTAGTGCAAGCTCTGTATCTCTTGGTAAGAAGGGCGCTTTGAAATTATCCACCATGACTAACATATTTAGTATGTTTTGGTAAACTTTATTCACTTATCTTTATGCAATGTCCTTCCCTCACTCCTGTTCCTCACATATTCTCTCAGGGAAGTTTCACATTATTTATCAAACCTCAATAATAGGCTTTCTTTCTATAAACCTTGTTCATAAGCAATTTGTAAAAATTGTGGAAATAAGGCAGAGATAATGGCATGGCTTGCAGCATACCAGAATATTTTCTTTAAAAAGATCTAAACACTTATTTATTTATTTATTTTTCTACTATTTATTTATTTGTGTGTGTGTGTGCACCTCCACACATGCCCCCTTTGATTTCTCTTGCTATGATAAATACATGACTAAAAACAGCTTGGAGGTGTATTTCCTTTTATAGCCTAGAGACCATCACAAAGGGATGCAAGGGCAGGGATTCCAGGCAGGAACTCGGGGGCAAAAACCGATGCAGAGGCCACGAACGAATGTTGCTTCCTAGCTTGCTTCCCACAGCTCACTCAGCTTGCTTTATTATAGAACCAGGACCACGAATCTAGGTGTGGTACTGGTTGTCCACAGTGGGCTGGGCCCCTTCACATCAGTCATTAATCACAGAAATGATTCATAGACTCGTCCACAGGCCAATCTGTTGGAGGCATTGGCCTCAGTTCAAGTTTCCTCTTCCCAGATACGTCAAGTTGGCAAAAAATAACCAACACAATGAGTGTATGGACGTATATCACATGCATGAAGATGCCCAAAGAGGACAGAAGCGGGTTTGGAATCCTATGGACTAGGACACCTGATGTGAGTGCTGGGAACTGAACCAGATCTTCAGCAGGAGAAGCAAGTGCTCTTAAGCGCCGAGCCATCCCTCTAGCCCACTAGAACATCTTTCAATAAGCTCTCCTCAGGAACAACCCCCAGTAAAAGTCCAGGGATCTGATTTCTGCACTCCCTTCCTCATCACTGTGTAAGTCCAAGTTTCTCATGTCCCCATGTCATCAGCTCTGCCATTCAGCAGGCTCAGTCATCCACGAGTCCAGTAAAGCCCTGGTATCATCTGTCCTATCATTCACCACTGTTTCTAGGAGGTGTATGAATTTTAAACAATGTCATATTTCACATTAGAGTTTTTGAGAGGCTGCATAGATATGCTCACTGAACAGAGAGAGAGCACTTAACCAAAACAGGCACCTTAGCTTCATTTTGTTTCACTAACCTTGTTCTGTGGCTGCTAAATTAATGCCCAAGTGTCTGCTTGGTTGATGACTGTTGTGTTCTTTTGTCATTTCATATTCATGTACAGTGTCGATTAAAGGATCATTCCTGTCGTTACAACATTTTTCTCTTTGAATAATAAAATCTTGTCATGAATGTATGCTGGTTGGTAATGGCAGGAACTAGTTATTATCTTTCAGCTCAAAAGCTTAAGGTTCTAATTGAATCCTACAGGTATCTTTCATGTGACCATCCGTTAGACCTTGTGTCAGTGCATGGCCTAAAAGCCTAGACAGAGGTCCCACTGAGATACCCATTTTCTCTCGGAGAGCGTTTGAAATTTCTAAGAAAGGGAAGTAAATAAAAGAGTTAAAAGTGTGGGTCAGTGCCATTTTGATATGGAACCACATGCATAGAAAGCTTCTGGGTGTGAAGTAGGGAAGGCTGATGTCTGCCAAATGGTCAAACACTGGTGTAACAAAATGTCCAGGGGGATCTGCAAGCCACTCACCATGATCCAACTGTTTCAGAGATTTATTTTGTCGTGGGGTTAGACTTGCTGCTAATTTTCTATGTTTTCAATTAAAGATAAAAATGGTTGGGTGTTTACAGAAGCCTTCGTTTTTTTTTTTTTTTTTTATCCAGAGAGGAATGCATTTCAAGACCCCTGTTAATGCTGAAGGCTTAGTGAATGTTAAAACATATATGTTGAATATATTTTACTATGCATATCTACATGCTTATGATAAAATGTAACTTATAAATTAAGCAAGTGGACAAACAACAGTGACTCATAATAAGCTAAAACAATTCTAACAATAGATTGTGGCAAAGTTATATTAATGTGACCTCTCTTTGTTCAAATATCTTATTGTATTATGAATATTAGCAATTTTAACATATGATTTTTCTCCTTTACTAAAGGAAATACCTTGTCTTCTCTTTGGCATATAAAATTTGACAATATCATTGACCTTGCACTTTGAGGGCAATATTGAGTAAAATAAGAGTTCTTTGAGCATTAGCTTAGTGGCACCACACAGTTGACTTTGAGAGGGTCACCCAATGATTGATGGGTGGGAGGCATGTGTTATAGATACACTGACAAAGAAATGACTCATTGGGTTGGAATTATAAGTGTAAGAATTCATGGTGCCAACCAGAAATAGCATATAATTTGAAACTCAAGAATTCTTATGTCTGGAAGTTTCCATGTAATATATTCAAACTGTGGTTGAGCAAGGTTATGGAAACTGAAAAAACAAACCTGAAATAAGAAGGAACTACCATGGGAGAGTCTGTCTGGGACTGTACCCATACTGTACTGATGGAGGCTTCTTAAAGAATGTTTTGAAGATGAATTGATCATATAAATAAATAACTTACACTCTTTAAATGGGTATTATTAAAGAGAAGAAAAGGAGTATAGAGAAGTGTTCATTTAGCAATCATTTATTAAGAATGTTTTTATCCAGGCAAGGTGACTCATGCCTTTATTTCCAACACTTGAGGCAGAGGCAGAGGCAGAGGCAGAGGCAGAGGCAGAGGCAGAGGCAGAGGCAGAGGCAGAGGCAGAGGCAGAGGCAGAGGCAGAGGCAGAGGCAGAGGCAGAGGCAGAGGCAGAGGCAGAGGCAGAGGCAGAGGCAGAGGCAGAGGCAGAGGCAGAGGCAGAGGCAGAGGCAGAGGCAGAGGCAGAGGCAGAGGCAGAGGCAGAGGCAGAGGCAGAGAGGCAGAGGCAGGCAGATCTCTGTGAGTTCGAAGCCTGCTTGTTCTACACAAAGAATTCCAGGACACTCAGTGCTACACGGAAAAACCCTGTTTCAAAAACAAAAAACAAAAACAAAAACAAAAAAAGCAAATAAACAACAACAAAAAAGAAAGAGAATGATGTTTTAACTTTGTGATGCATTTTTTTTTTGGTGTGTACTTGCATATGTGTGTGGAGTATATGTGTGTTTATATGCATGGCAGTGTGTGTGTATGTGTGTGTGTGTGTGTGTGTGTGTGTATGCGTAGAGCAGAATGTTGATCTTAGGTGTCTCTTGAGTTTGTTCTCTGCCATACGTATTGAGGTAGAGTCTCTCATTTGAACTCAGAACTCACCAATTTGACGTGTCTGGCTAGGTAGATTACTGTTGGGTCCTCCTGACTCTGCCCCTCATGTGCTAGGATTATAGGCTGGTTACCAAGCTTGCTTGAAATTTATGTGGGTTCTAGGGGGGGTTGGAACTCTGGTTTTCATACTTGTAAACCAAGCACTTTTACCCACTGAGCCAGCTTCTTAGACCATGAAGTATTTTTATTAACAGAGAAATTACTAAGGGATTACATTGCATAGAGGTTATTAGCTATAATAAAATAAATGTGCAAACAAATTATAATTGTTCTATAAACAGCTATATATCTTTTTCTTAATTTTTTACATGAGGGTTGTTAAAGAATAATCAAATTCACTTTATTTCATTTTATTGCATTTATCTCAGGCTTTTTTTTTTTCTGGGAAAAGCCTACTGAATGATCTTCCTAAGTGTTTTCATACTAGTTTAAAAAAAAAAGAGGGTATTGGGGTGACTTCTAGGTCTGTAAAGTGATCGATTAGAAGTATATGGATCCTTGTTTCATCTATCAACATATTTACCATCACCTAAGAAATAAAGCTTAGGATGAGATGATACAGGGAAGGAAACAACAGCCAAAGCATGGGGGCACTGTGCTTGTTTTTCTATTCGGATTAACGGAAATAAATCTGTGGGCTCCAGTGTGACATCACACCACTTCCTGGTGACCAAGGAAGAAGACTCAGCATGAAGATTAGAAAGACTGCAAAACTTTTGAGTGGCATAAGTAGGAATTAGGAGACCTGAAACAAATCTATTCCAAGGTCTCCCAGAGACAAAAATGGTTGAGTCTCTGCTACTCCTTGCCAGTTTCTGTGTATTCATGGCCCTGGCTAAAGTCACTTTAACATCCTGCACCCTGTATGCACCAACAGTTACTGGTAATTATTTTCTATCACAGCAAGTGTAGCCCCTGCTGGTGGAAAAACTTTGGTAATCTCATCTTCCCCTAGTCTCTTACCCACTCTGTGAAGTGGCACTGTCTAAGGCATTAGCCTCTAGGCATTTGTTGCTAACTAAATGTACATTATTTGTTATAAATTATATATTATTATTAAAGATGCACACGGTATATACTCACTCATATAGACATATAATATAGGATAAACCTGCTAAAATCTGTACATCTAAAGAAACTAATCAAGAGGGAGGACTCTGACTAAAATGCTCAATCCCCATCCTGAAAGGCAAAGAGGATTGACATCAGAAGAAGAAGAAAACAGGAAACAAGTTAGGAACCTACCACAGAGGGCCTCTAAAAGGCTCTCCCCTGCAGACTATCAAAGTAGATGCTGAGACTTATGGCCAACTGTTGGGCAGAGTGCATGGAATCTTATGAAAGAAGAGGGAAATAGTAAGATCTGGAGAGGACAGGAACTCCACAAGGAGAGCAACAGAACCAAAAAATTTGAACACAGGGAACTTCCCAGAGACTCATACTCCAACCAATACCATGCATGGAGATAACCTAGAACTCCTGCACAGATGTAGCCCATGACAGTTCAGTGTCCATGTGGGTTCCATAGTAATGGGAAGAGGGACTACCTCTGACATAAACTGATTGGCCTGCTCTTTGATCAACTCCCCCTGAAGGGGAAGCAGTCTTACCAGGCCACAGAAGATGACAATGCAGCCACTCCTGATGTGTTTTGATAGACTAAGATTAGAAGGAAGGAGAGGGGGACCTCCCCTATCAGTGGACTTGGGGAGGGGCAAGCATGAAGAAGAGGGAGGGAAGATGGGATTAGGAGGGGAGAAGGGAGGGGTTTATGGGGGGATACAAAGTGAATAAAGTGTAATTAATAAAAGTTAAAAAAGAGCATAAAACTAAGAGTTCAGCTCTTTATTTCCATCAGTCATGTTTCAAGTGGTTACCGTATTAGGAAGCAGATAGAGAACATTTTCACTGTCAAAGGCAGTTAGAGATGTCCCTGAAAATTTGGGAAAAACTAATCTAGTCCAGGTGTCGAGGAGAGCCTGGTGAGGGTGAGACTTCCAGCAGCTTTGGATAGAAAATAGTCAAATGCAGTATTTGTTGACAAATGATGGAACATTAGCTTCTAGAAATGCGTAGAATTCTTACACCCACTAATAAAAACAAAAGAAAGACTTACCCAGAAGTGAGACATGACATTGACAAGAAATGATTTTTCCACCATGTGATCTGGAATCTCAAGGAAGGGCTTCCCTGTTACAATACCTGCATTATTAATGAGAATTGTGACATCACCGACTTCTTCTCTAACCTGGCCAGAAGTGAGAGAAACATGACATTGATTGAGGTATTGAAAATTTGACATTAACTTTCCTAAGTCACGATTTCTGCTGTTTTATTCAAGTGCGGTTGTGGAAAGCACAGTCATGACAGATAAAGGTAGTTCTGAGATTAAATTGCTTAGTCACATTGTAGCTCTATTTGCTTTCATAAGTAGAGTCTAAGATGGTCCCACTGCTATGAAGTCACTTAAGCAATGTGCCTTTAGAACACACCTCCACCGTTCAATCATACGTGACTATTACTTCCTTAAAACTCCTTAGTTTGCTCTTGTCTTTCATAAAGATTTTCATCTATTTAAAAGTAATCCTATGATCAGTTATGCTTTTTGCAAAGAACACTTCAATTTGGAAATTTTGCTTAAAGAATGTGACTTCCTCTGGAAGGGCCCAGGAGCAGCTTATATGATTTTGAGAGTCTCTTGGATTTCTTTGATGAATAACTTGAAATGAGGCTTTTGTTAGGTACTCTGTGGCTCTTGTTGGAGCATTGTCAGCCTACATGAATTAACTTCATTTAAACTACCTATGTCTATGTACACTTATATGCATTATTTGTAATATTAGGTAAATAAAGATAATATGATTTTTAAGGCCTTTTAAAACATCCTTACTGTTATTTTTTTCACTTCTTTCATCCCTCTCCTTCTGTATTCATCTTCCACCCTTCCACCCAATTTCAGTCAGCCCCCATTTTTACCATTTCCTTCTTTGTATCGCTTGTATTTTCTTGGTGAAGACACAATGCACTCTGGACACTGGACCTGGAGAATATTAGCCATATCTGCCTTAAAAAACCCCTGCAAGCTCCCCTCCCTGAAGGGGGTACAGGAAGGTGCTTTGAAAGCTGCCAACAGAGGGAACAGCCAATTGTAGACAGTACCCAGTATACCTATGGACCACTACGATGACCAGCAGGGAAAAATATTCCTAAGGGAGCAATAATGTCACTGATATCTTGTCACTAACCAAAAACTGTCTAATTGGACTTAAGGCCCACTTAACAAAAAGAAAAATCATTCCTGGCACTAGAAACCTAGGTAATTTCCAGGGGCCTCCGAGGAGAATCCACAACCTCCCCTTTACCAAGTTTGTGCAATACCTAATGATATTCTAAACACTTGTCCTTATACTTGTAGTTCTCATCGCTCATGAAAGAATCTCTTTTTTTTTTCAACATATGGAGACCGTTACAAAAACAAAACAAAAACCAAACAGACCCATAACTGGTCAAAAAGCAGGGAACTACTAATTGTGGGATGCTCAGCTCCAACTGGTATCTAACAGTGAAGCTGTTACACCTCAGGCTCAGGAAACATCGAGGAAGAGGAAAAGATCTTAAGAGCCAAAGGAGCAGAAAATTTGAGGTGAGGTAATGTCTCCTACACATAACATGGCAGCTACACCCAGGATATTTCTCCGCAATATGGCAGCCTACATAAGACCTGAGCAATGGCAACACCAATTGACGTGTTAAGAGGGAAGGAGGATATCTCATGAGCCACACCTTTAAACAAAAACCTATAGACAACCAAGGAATGCTGAGAGAGGGAGAAATAGTATTCCCCAGGAAATAGGCCCCTGATTGGTTATCATGTGTGCATGTGTGTGTGTGTGTGTGTGTGTGTGTGTGTGTACATAAAATACTGAAAGAGAAAGAGGCCATGTATTTGAAACGAAGTAAGTAAATGGGGGAACATAGCAGAGGCTTGAGAAAGGAAAGGGAAAGAAAATAATATGATTAAATTTTAATTTCAACAAAGAAAATAAAAGAAAGAAAAACCCACAAACAGCAAAAACTCTTGCTGTGTTTATAAACATATGTGACAGTACAAAAATATAATTGGATGAATTTTAGTAAATTCATATACCCACATAATAAAGAATAAAACACAGATGTAATCTCTACTTCAAAGAAAAGAAAACACATTTCCAAGATTTCAAAATTTTATCTCCCTTCTTGCTTGCCATATTTTAGATCTGGAAAGTTCTCCTAAGGCTTGGTATTCAGTTTGGTGCTCTTGGGACATCGTAGGAACGTTGAGAAGTGGGATCTATTGGGAAATTTCAGTCATTGGAAGAATTTTTTTAAAAAAAATTATTGGTTTTTTTATTAATTACAGTTTAATCACTTTATATCCCAGCTGTAGCCCACTCCCTCATTCTCTCCCAATCCCACCCACCCTCCCTCTTCTCCTCCCATGCCCCTTCCCCAGTCCACCGTTAGGGGAGGTCCTCCTTCCCTTCCATCTGACCCTAGCCTATCAGGTCTCATCAGGACTGGCTGCATTGTCTTCCTCTGTGGCCTGGTAAGGCTGCTCCCCCCTCAAGGGGAGGTGATCAAAGAGCTAGCCACTGAGTTCATGTCAGAGACAGTTCCTGTTCCTCTTAGTAGGGAACCCACTTGGAGACTGAGCTGCCATGGGCTACATCTGTGCAGGGGTTCTAGGTTACCTTCATGCATGGTCCTTGGTTGAGTATCAGTCTCAGAAAAGACCCCTGTGCCCAGATTTTTTGGTTCTGTTGCTCTCCTTGTGGAGCTCCTTTCTTATAATCTAAATGTTATCTTCCACTAAGGTTTTTATAAGCTCCACAGCTATTCTCTCTCACCCTCCACGTGGCCTACTGCACTAGCTTGTATGACCCACGGAACATCATGAGCCTGTTTGGAGCAAGGCATACTTCAGGAAACACTAAGCAAATTGTGTCTCTTTCCTACCGTGTTGCCTCAGATTGTATCTTTGTAGGTCACAGTGATAAAGCTGATGCTGCCCCAGAGCAAGAAATAGGTTAAGTAATTACCTGAAATTTTCATGTATGTATGTATGTATGTATGTATGTATGTATGAATGCTGAATCAAATCTCTTGGCAGATACGACTGCTTTTTCTTTTCTCCAGACAAAGTACATTGTCTATCCTGACTTTTATAATTCCTGTTTCATGCTATATGTGGAACCTACCAGTTAGTGGAGATTCTTTGGATATATATCAAACTGCTTTATATATATCTCTGTTTCTCTCTCACTCTCCCTCTGCTGTTGATAGAGGTAAGTGGGGTGAGTTAGTAAAGGGAGCGCTAGTGATGCTGAGTTGGTGTTGGGATTAGATATCTCTGCCATGGAGGAAGGTAAGTTTAAGGAAAACCTCCACGAAAAACTAACTGGTAAAGGACATCTTACTGGATTAGTGAGACAATAAGCATAAACAAGGGTTCAATCTTAGGGCAGTGAGGGAGGCCTGGCCAAAAATGGGGAGAAGGAGGTTCAGTCTTTCATATAAAACATCTCAACATCTTAGTGAATGGATGGTCACCGATATCACTCCAAGAGAAAGTCCTGCATCTGAGAGGGTCATTGCAGCAGGAGGAGTATTATCTAGATCACGGGGTTTAATTTTCACTGTACTCAGAGAAGATATGTAAGGGAGGCATTGTTCTAGCTGGTGGATGAGGAAATAGGCTATGGGATAGTAAGAACCTGCCAAAAGACTCACTGGTTCTGAGAGGATCATGACTCACATCAGATCTCTGGAGGCACATATAACACTTGCTTTTACATAAACTGATTCTTTCTAATCTTCAAGATTATAGATAAAATCTGTACACCTAAAGAAGCTAATCAAGAAGGAGGACCCTGGGTAAGATGATCAATCCTCACCCAGAAAGACAAATGGGATGGACATTGGAAGAAGGAGAAAACAGGGAACAGGACAGGAGCCTACCATAGAGGGACCCTGAAAGACTCTACCCAGCAGTGTATCAAAGCAGATGCTGGGACTCATAACCAAGCTTTGGGAAGAGTTCAGGGAATCTTATGAAAGAAGGGAGAGATAGTAAGACCTGGAGAGGACAGGAGCGCCACAAGGAGAGCAACAGAGCTAAAAAATCTGGCTGCAGGGGTCTTTTCTGAGACTGATATTCCAACCAAGGACCATGCATGGAGATAACCTAGAATCCCTGCTCAGATGTAGCCCATGACAACTCAGTATCCAAGTAAATTCCCTAGTAAAGGGAAGAGGGACTGTCCCTGACATGAACTCAGTGGCTGGCTCTTTGATCACTTCCCCCTGAGGAGGGAGCAGCCTTGCCAGGCCACAGAGGAAGATAGTGCAGCAAGTCCTGATGAGACCTGATAAGCTAGGGTCAGATGGAATGGAAGGAGGACCTCCCCTATCAGTGGAGGGAGGGTGGGATTGGGAGAAAATGAGGGAGGGGGCTACAGCCAGGATACAAAATGAATAAACTGTAATTAATATAAAAAAAGATTATAGTTTTGGCTTGCCTCAAACTCACAATTTTCCTGGTTTAACCTTCCCAGAGCTAGGATGACAGTCATGTGTCACTGTGTTTGACTGTATATGTTGATTTTGCATGCTGAAATTGAACATTCTTTCTTCCTTTGCTTGTGGAAAGCTAATTACTGTGCCCTTTGCAATTATGCCATGCTAACTGGATTTCCACTCATTTCAAGGGTAAGGATGGCTTCCATTTGTTCAAGTCTTACAGGTAAAGTATTTGGGTTTCCCAGCACTTAATAACTAACTACAATTAAAGCCAAAACTGAGATAGACTGGTAAACTTAACAAAATGTTACTGATAAGATAGTCGCAAAGAAGAAATATTTCATATATATATATTCCAATGGCAAATATTTCTAAATTTTTAGGATTATTTTCTACTGGCCTCCAGGAAAATGCTTTGCAGGGGGACAGGGGTGGTGCAGGGCGTGATGATACTTTCCAGCCTGGGGAAAGGTTGGGCGATGTTCTCATTGCTCACAGCTCACTTATGATGCTCTTGTGCCAGGGACTCTAGGGCCACTTTATGTCCATTAGTTTTCTGGTACATGACACAGTTCCTTCAGCTTTCCCTGCCTCTGTTTCAACATGGACAAAGTAGCAAAATGATAGTTCCTTGTTTCATTGTGAAGTTTATATTTGATCAGAGACAGAGGCAAAGGCCTTTCCAGGCACCCTGAACTCACTTGGGCCTGGTTTTGGAGACAGGAGCCCTTATGAAACAGATTACATTAAGTTCACCCTGAATGCATTCTTCTAGGAGCTCTTCCTGCCATATTTTTTTTCCTTTTTGCAAAATGAGGATGCACTTTGATTTCTCCTGTTCTGTACCAAAATTGAACCAGGAGCTTCTCACATTGTTATTAGCTATCTGTGAGTTCCAAAAAATGCAAATTCTGTGGGTCCCCAAAGAAAGAAAGAGAAGAAGGTAAAGAGGTATGGAGATAGGGGTTCAGATAGTGTCATGGTGTAGTAACTTAATAATTAATTTTGAATAAATAAAAAAGTGTAATCTCATCAGTAGAAATCGGATTACAAAGAAATCTCTTGGAGATTTTGTGGTCATACTCTGTGTACCTCCTGACTCTCAGCTACCCGGCTATGACCCTGTCTCTTGCCAGTTCAGAGCTCCATGGCTGCTTCTTCTGCTTAATAGGAAAGGTGGTAGCAAAATACACTTCAGAAGGCCAAGGTGTGTTGTAAACTGAGTTAGGAAGTGCACACAAATTGCTTAAAATAGTAACAAGATTAAGATAACATAGTTGCTAGTTTTATTTATTGTTTTGTTTTTGCTTGTTCAAATATTTTGAATCAGCTTCGTGGCTCCGACTCAAGGCTGGTGCATGATTAATACTGCGTGACCAGCTGCTTCCCTTAATGGAATTGCCGCAGTCTAGGCTACTAACGTGTCTATTTCAGTCAAGTCATTGATCAGGAAACCAAGATGTCTCTACGCCATAGAGCCCTTTGAAATCACCCAGATTTTCCAGTTGCTAAATAGCTTGCCTGCTCTCTTCTGTGGAGAGAACCTCAAGGTGTCTGCCTTCGGTTTCCATTCCCCTCGTGCCACACTGATATTTTCATTGGTGGTCTCCTATGTGCTGTGTCTGCCAAGGGGGCTCTGGACAACTCGAACATCCCACGCGCAGTTAGAGCCACCACTAGGTGAAGTGTGGCAAGAAGTTTTGCACACGGAGGGATGTTTCCCCGTATACTTCATATACTGTGTTCAAAAAACACAATACGGCAATAGGCTTGCCAAAAGATGGGGTGGGATTTCAGTGCCATCAAAGTCATGAAACAAAAGGGAGTTAAAACAGCACATGATCTTACCAACCAGCAGCTTTTCATTTCACAGATGTGGAGACGGGGGTGGTGTTGAAAGGCAAAAGTTGCACAACGAAATCAGGAGACATGGGGCTAGGCAGAGTGTCTACCAATCACTGAGCAGAGATGCCAGGCAGGACCGGGCTCTGAAGTGAGTGAGTCACGAAGCAAAGCAGTCAGACTGCACTGGGCTCTGAAGCCAGAACTAGCCCTACTCCTACTCCTGTTTTAGGCTATGGAGTCATACTTAAGACCAACAGAATTAAACTATAAGTACATAGCAGTCTCTGGGAGAACTTATATCAAAACCACTCCCCCATCGTCTTAGTAAAAGTGCAGGTTAGAAGCAATTCTCTCAGAAGCAAAGGAGAGAGCAGCAATGAGCTCACCTTGTCAGCAACCCTGTAGACCTCTCTCCTGTCGCTGCAGTCACATTTATAAGCATAGACTTTCACGTCACCTTTTTCCTTGGCCAGTCTACATGTTTCCAGATTGCCTTCTTGATTAATATCCCAGAGAACTAAATTGGCCCCATGGCTGGCGAAATGTATGGCCAGTAACCTTCCAAGTCCACTCCCAGCTCCTGTTATAAGTACAGTCTCTCCGGAAACGTTCTTTTTTCCTTTAGGGATTATCTTGAAGACTAAAGATTCTAAAAAGTAGTATAGAAACTTTCCAAAAAAGATGGCTGTGTCTGCCACTGCATTCATGTTGATTGATTGAAGAAAGCAATGTCCTATAAGGGGAAAAGTAGCTGGTAAGTCCATTTCATTGTAACAGCTGCTATACAGCGTAACATCCGTCAGTGCAAGGGTTTTACACTTGAGACATTATTTTCAAATTATACGCCTTAGTAGAAACTGTCAAAACTGCTGAGTTGTAAATTATATAAAATAATTATGAGAACATTTTATGTTAACAAGAAGTATCTTAATTTATAGGACACTTTTCCCCCCAGATAATCTGATTGATGGGTTGGCCATCGATGATCAGAATAACCTTGTAGGTAAAGACATAAAATCTCTCTGCCTTGACTCACTCAGCCTTACATGGTAAGTCAGCTAAGACTTTGGACACGTGGTCCAGTCATTTTTTTTTCCTACTAAATTGTTTTAGTTTGTTTTCTATTGCTGTGATAAATACCATGAGCAAAAGTAATTTAGAGAAGAATGGAATTTATTTACCTTTCTGGTTACAGTCTGTCGTGAAGGGAGGTCAGGGCAGGAATTAAAGGCAGGAACTTGAGGCAGAAACTGAAGCAGAGACCACAGGGGAATGTTGTCTATCGGCCTGCTCATCCAGTTTTCTAACACGATCCTAACCTCCTGCCTGGGGGTGGTACCACGTAGAGTGAGCTGAGCCCTCCCACATCAACCACTAATCCCGACCTCTCAGACTTGCCTGTGGGCCGATGTGGCAGAGGCATTTTTTTTCAACTGAGATTCAGTTTTCCCAGATGATACTATTGGCTTGTGCCAAGTTGACCAAACCAAACCAAACCAAACCAAACCAAACCAAACCAAACCAAACCAAACCAAACCAAACAATCAACCAAACAAAAACTAAGCAGCACATAAATAAACACTTTTAGTGATCTATCAGAAATACACTTTCACTTGGCAGCTGTTTAATAATAATAATATAGAAATAATATTATACTAGAAATAAAGCCTCTATCTTTTTTAATGTATTTTTTTATTTATTACAATTTATTCACTTTGTATCCCAGCTATAGCCCCCACCCTGGTCCCCTCCCAACCCCACCCTCAATCCCTTATCTCTTCCCATGCCCCTTCTCCAGTCCACTGCTAGTAGAGGACCTCTTCCTCTTCCCTCTGACCCTAGCCTATAAGATCTCATCGGGTCTGCCTTTCATAGTCTTCCTCTGTGGCCTGGTCAAAGTCTCTATCTTTTTACCTGATTTACATAATAATTTTTGAGAGGTACAAGCTCAGTGTGGTATTGCTATTTTATACTGACACAGTGAATATCAAGTAGTTTCATTGGGCAATCATATAGCTGGCTAGTCAAAAGCAGAAGTCTCCCTAACTGTCATCCAACTCTTTACAACTAGAATAGGTTGTTCTTGGAACTAATGGGTCCTTTACCCAGAGCTGCATTAAAAAAAGAGAGATGATTTTATATTTGGTCACATTTTTTGGATTTTTGATAATTTTCTTCTCTTATACTTTAATAATCTCACACCACCATCATACAGAACCATTAGATACAGAAACATATAAATCTGTATTTGACCCAGAGCACCTCAGCAGAACACCCATTATAATAAAGGTGATAAAAATGCTATTGCATGGTTGTTATTAATGCTACAAAAATTCACATACTAGGCAAATCCCAAGTACTCAGCAGAAACAAAGTCATTAAAGTTTTGCAAGAGACGCCCATCTTACTAATGAAACTGCAGTCACAGAGAGGCCAAGCTAACCCCAGTTAGTAACAGTGGATACAGAAGTTAACTTCACATCAGGATTTCAGTGTCTGTGTTCTTAAATTCTAAGAGATAGTGCACGCCTTCTCATCTTCTGCAAAGATGAGAACTGAATCTGATAAAAAGACTCAAGACTTTTAATTTGAAACTAGTCAAAAATTGACTTTGAGGTGTTAAACTGAGGCTGCCAAAAGATATCATAGGGTGTGGTCATCTTGCTGTTAGCCCTATTTTTCCAGCAAATTCCACTGAGAGAAGATAGAGAAAAATTCTATCCCCAAATCACCATTGTATGGAAGAAAGAAAAGGAAGGAAGTTAGGTTCAAATAATCAAGTGTTGAGTTTCAAAGATGCTGTGTTTCATTCTCTACCATTGAGAAAGATAGTGTAGCTCTGAGGCACGGAAGGAAAGTGAACACAAGGCTGAAGCACAGCAAAGAGCGATACATGTATTATCTTAACAAATGGCTTGGTGAATGACAGGAAGAGTGGTTCCTAGTTGCAGAATGAAGGAAAACAGTAAGCAGATTGGCTTTTAGTTTATCTAGAAGGCTTCCTTCAAGGTATAACAGATTATTTCCATTAACTTACCTGGATTTAGTAAAAGTACTAAGTCGAAGGGAGGTTATTCTAGGGATTTGCATTTATCTTGGTGTTTACAGCTAATGTTGATTGCCAGTTTCTTATTGGGAAAAAGATCAAGATATAGAAAATCCATCGTCTTCTCTGAGCTTATATAGTTCTTCCTGGGTCAAGCAGAACCCTCATATAACAGGAACTGCATGTTAGTGATGTAAGAAACCCATATCTGATCTAGTTAAAACAATTACAGGGATAATGGAGAAGAGGCACTGGGTCAAACAGTATTGGGAGAACAAGTGAGGGCTGGGATTTGCCTCTGAGTATTCTTTTCTTATACTGTTGATTCTCAAAGTATATGATTTGAAGTATGTAGGAAGGAATTCAATTTCTCTTGCTATAAAACTCATTAAACTTCAGCAGCATATTGTGCAGGATAAGGGCTTTCTATTTTTATGACGGCAGCCACCATTTAAATATCCACTGAACTGTATTTTCTACTACTGAAAGCATTCAAATTTAGAACAAAGTTTTTAAAAAATACACAAAACTCTGCTGTAGCTAGTGTTGGCCATAAGAATTATTGTTCCCAGGTGGGTGCTTGGGCTCTAGGCTAACAAGGAATCAGAAAGATGTCACGAAGCATTACAATGAGTAAAATCTTATCAAGTGCTGGTTGTCACTACCAAATTTCCCTACTTTGCTTTTATTTAACACTCTGTAGTGCAGAGGGTTAATAAGGAAACTCATGTGGGTATTCAGCTGGCCAAGGATTGCACCACTCATGAACAGATTTGGACTGTAGCCCAGACTCCATGATTGCAGAACCCTTCCTTCTTTGGCTTGCTATAAAGACAACATCCTGAAATAACTTTAAACAAACTGGGCTTTAACTCATGAGGGTCTTCCTTCATCTTTTTCAGACGTGGGCTAAGTTGAAGTGCGTGCTGTGAGACTAAGGTAGGCATTGCTACTATTTCCACATGGACGTTGAGGCTGGAATCTGCAGGTTCATGTTTACAGGAATGGTTTCAAGTGATGCTGACTCCTTGAGGATTTTAGATATGCTAAGCTTCTTTGAACTTTGGTTTCCACATCTGTAAGGTAAGCATACTATGACTTCCTATGAGCACCACATGTAATGAAATAGCAAATGTAAAAGCAATTTTACCAACTGCAAATACACTGCAAATGGTAGTTTTTGCCCTGTTCATAAACTCCTCTTTGATGAATACAGTAGATTTTCAGTCGTCCATCCATAAATATGCTCAATAACACCACATGAGAAATATCTCTGTGGTTTCTAGACTTACATAATAAAACTATCCAGGAGAACTTGGAAGAGGGGTTTGCATAGGAGGTCATCCAAGACACATTTTATACGCTGCCTTTTGGTAAGTACAATATACTCTGAAGAGGCCAAATATAGGTTCTTGTATACATATATTGTGGCATACACAAACCAAACCGGGGCATCATAGGAGTGTCCTTTAGCACACACAAGCCCTACAAATACTTCATTTCTCTCCCTGGACAGTTCTGTTTTTCCTTCATCACTCCTTTCTTTAGCCTGACACAAGCCACAGAAAGCAAGAAGAATCTATTAGAAAAGAATAATAATGAGTCACTGGAGACATTATGTTAATTCATGGCCCCATCGGTCATACTCAGAAAAACCAGATCTTAACAATGATATATAGCGTGTTCTGAGATATCAAAGGATCTAAATACAGCTTAATTGATGTCGCATTAAGATCATGTGCTGGCTAGTTTTATGTCAATATGACACAGAGTAAAGTTATTTTGGAAGAGGAAACCTTAATTGAGAAAATTCCCTCACCAGACTGATCTGTGGGAAAGCCATCAAACATTTTTATGGTGGATGGACAATATGGGAGGGCCCAGATCACCCCGGCTGGTGACATACCTGGGCTGTGACCCTGGGCCTATAAAAAAGCAGGCTGAGCAAGCCACAAGAAGCAAGCCAGTACACAGACTATTGCCTGCGCATCAGCTCCTGCCTCCAGGTTCCTACTCTGATCCCCTTCAATGATAGACTATGATATGGAAGTGTAATCAAAATGAGCTCCATTTTTCTCATGAGCCCAAGTTGCTCATGGTCATGGTGTTTCATTATAGGAACCCTAACTATGACAGATGGCAAAGTTTTTCTCATAGAAGCTGAAGCAAGCCCACTTGTGTCAACAGCCAGAAGCTGTGTCTCATATGACTGATGAGCCCTTCCACATTTTTGGCATCTGTCTTGGTACTTGACACAGATACATCAACCGTGGGAATGTGCCTATTATTTCCTCCATATTTGCATTGTTGCAATACATAGCACACATCTTGTAAATTCAGCTGTCACAATGGCCTGGGGTGAGAGGTGTGCCTTTGTGTGTGAAAGAACTCTTCTCCAATAAATAAAACGCTACAGCAAAGCTTTGTAGAGCTTTATAAACATTGTGAGGGGATACCTACCATTCTCTGCTTGATTGTATTCCTATGGTGTCATTCTATCATTGTCTTCAGCCCTTTGTGTTTTCCCCGAACAATTTCTACACAGAACACAAACACTTCCTTAGGTTAGTATGGTAAATGTGTGATGAAGTTGCTGACTTCTTTAAACAATTTCATGGTCAGGATACTTTTTTTTTTTACCTCCAATTTTTTATTATGAAAATTTTCTATCACTCAAAAAAACTTCAGAAAAGGTCACATAAATATCCCAAGGACACACGCTCAGCTCAAACAACAGGATCAAGCCTTTTACTGCATCTGCTTTTCTCAGTGTAGAATCACTTGTGATCTTCAGAGTAATGGTGCTCTTCTAAGTGTAGTCAGAGCTCTTTTAACAAGGAGGCCAAATCAGAAAGCCTCAGTAAAATTCTCAGCTCTAATAAAATTAAATACCCACCAACATCTGCTAGTAACCCCCATTAAGGTTTCCCCACCTGACCTGAATATGCACCACAAAAAAAAAAATGCACTGCATTTGGTTATGTCTTTAGTACCTTTTGCTTAAAAGGGCTCTGTAAGAATCTGCAGGTATTGTTATAGAATGGCTCATGTTCTCTGATTTTCTTTTCCCATGCATTAGTTACCTAAACTTTCATTCCACACGTCTCTTGTAAACTCCAAGTTAAATATAGGGGCTTTACCACATTCCTATGAAATATTCTCTTTGGCAATGAAGTATCTTATATTGAACTATTTATTGTAAGACACCATAATGTTTAGTGTTAGTGCCTTCACATGTAGTAACAATAAATTCAGTCCCAATGTGAAGGATTTTCTAATGCAAAGTCCAATTTTCCATTGTTTAATTATTAGAATTCAGCAGTATAGTTGTTGGGCAGCTGGTATTACCTTACTTCCTACAATTGTTCACATAATGGTTATTTAAACTGTATATTTTAAGAAGTTGTTTTAAGGTCGTAGGGAAATTGTTCAAGATGAGTTCCTATGCACCCACCTCCTCTGTTGTCCCTCCCTGTCCCAATTCCTACCATGGACATTTACAGCACAATGGAATGTCTGCTATGACTTACATGTAAGGCACATTACTGTCATCCCAACTCATAGCTTACATTAGGGCTCATCTTCTGGAATGTGAGTATTCAGTTTTTCACACAATCTTCTTTTCTTTAATGCTATGTATTCAAGATTCTCCTGTAACTGAGTGAGTGTAACTTGGTTCTCGCCTCTTCAATGGAAAAAATCCTGTCAAGAAACATGGACAGCTTAATCAGAAGTTTATTTAGCAAAACAGAGCACACTCTGGAAAGAGACTGGAGGGGCTCAATGAAGAGAGTGTAGCACCATCCTTAATTCCGTGCAGTGTAGGCTTAGACTTTTTTTAAAAACCTACTTTATTTAGGGTTCTTGAATGCTTGTAACTTCCCCAGCTCACCGAAAGAAGGTTGTTAGGAAAAGGGGTTGTAGACCTTTTTAGATGTAGTTCCTTGGGGCGGCTCCATTCTGCATTTTCAGGATGCTAGCAGTCCAGTCAAATAGCAAAAACCAAACAGCAACATAATATTAGAGTGCCATGATAAGTTCTCTGGAACATTTCTCTCTGTGAAGCGAAGTGTTGAAGAACAAAAACTGGCAAAGCGATGTCGATCCCAAAAGCGTTGTCTCACTGTGGGATTCTATACATCCTCTCCTCAGAGGCCACCGATTGACACTTTCAACTGGTCAAAATCATGCCCCTGGCATGAGACAGCTCACAGTAAAACATAACAGGACACAACTGAGTCTTCAAAGAAACCAGAAACTTCCACTTCAGTGCAAGACATTTTTGAGGCATTTTAAAGGATATTTATAGGGTGGGTGGTACATTCCTGGTGAGGCAGTGACCCTTTTACACTTTTCCAAACTGTGTTAGACATGTTTTAAGAAGGTTCTGCTTTATTGATTTTCAATGGCGCTCAGTGTTAGCTGTCTCTTCCTGTAGTCTAACCCATGTTTCACTTTTCCCTCCTTTTTTTTTGTTTGATCATCCCATTCCAGTTCCACTCTGATTTGTCAGTAACTATTGATTCTATTTCCATTTTCTAAGGATATATAACTGTCCCCCTCCCCCAAGTACTTTACTGTATACCCAACTTCTGTGGTCCTACATATTGTAGCTTGGTTATCATTGACATAACAGATAGTATCCACATATAAGCAAACACATATATTTATATTTCTGGGTGGCTTTTTCTTAGGATGGCTTTTTCTCATTCCATCCATTTACCTGTGAATTTCATGATTTGTTTCTTTCTTTCTGAAACCAAATTCTTCATTCACATAATACGTCCCAACTACAGTTTCCTCTTCCTTCCTGTCTCTACTTCTCCTAGCTCCCCACCCGCCATTCCTGTTACCACCAGACCCACTCTCCCTTGATTTTTCTCTCCAGAGAAGAGAAGAGCAGATCTTCAAGAGATGACAACCAGACAGGACAAAACAAGAGAGATCTGGAGGAATGATAAATCTTCAAGTTATTGTCTGCAAGTGCCCTTTGTGAAAGCTACCAGGATGCCAGGGAGCAATAGACCAGTGATATGATCCAGGAAGGTAGAGCCTCTTGGTAACAAAACAAAGGAAAGAAGCATAAGATGGAGAAGGCAGTGGGCTTCTTAACTCGCTCTTGCTAATAACCTACTACCAGAGACTGAGTAGAAAGAAAAGAGGCTCCCTTGACTTGGATGGACTTGAAGCCCACATGCTAAAAGGCTTGGTTGCCTGTGGGGCTGCTGGGAAAGGGAGAATTTTATAAAAGTGGGGTCCAGTGAGAAGAACTTAGGTTACTGGAGGGCATGGTTTTGAGAGGAATGTTGGAAACACAGCGCCTTTCTTTTTCGCTTTCTGACTGATGCCTGGTAAGCAGCTTTCCTTATTGTGAGTCTCACCATGACATACTTCCTTGCCACAGGACATGAAGCAATGGGATCAACAGCCATGTACTGATACTTTAAAAACTGTTGGATAAAAAAAAATTCCTTCCTATAAATTTGTTATCTCAGATATTTTGTCACAGTAGATGAGAAATGCCTAGCCCAAAAGTTAATTTTGGCTCACCATTCTGTTCCAAAGCCGAGTAAACCTCTATCTGGTGATTTCCTTCTTCGTATTGTTTTAGTGACCTTTTTACTCATCCCATACTTGAGATAAACCTAGCAGCTTTTCAACATGAAAAGGTTAATCCATTGGTGAGGACTGAGCCATAACCACCTCTTCAAGTTCTCCTGTGGTCTCATCCCAGTGTTTCAAAATGAGAATTAAATTTTAATCTAAAACAAAACAAAAACAAAAAAACCCAGGCACATTGGAACACAACTTTAATTCCTGAACTTGGGATGGAAAGGCAGAGTGGTCAAGAGTGCAGCCTGGGCCATGGAATGAGATGCAGTTTGAGAGGAAAAAAAGATTCATCATGAATTTTAGTAGAGGGAACCACAGGCAGGCCACACAGGGAAGGGGTGCAGCATGGAGGCTGCTCCCAGAGGGCTACACACAGGCCCACAACGAAACTGAATGCTTGGAGGCGGGCAGGGCAACATATTTCAGACAAAACTTGACACATTTTAAGGCAACGCTTTCTGCTGTCTGACAACGTTTTGGTTTGCCCCAGTCTTTAGCTTCCACGTACCCCCATAACCCTTCAGAGCAGCTGCTGAGAAAGTTTGATATTGGCCTATGGCTGGTGTTTTCTCTTTGAATACCTGTTCATGTTGGGATGACCTAGAAAACCATTTGCTAACTATTTCTTAAGGAAAGGAGAATGACCCCATCTTCACTAATCACCTGCTTAACCTGCCACTCTGGTTTGGCCAGCACACCCACTTTCATTGCTCAAGTTTTCCCTTGGTTAACAGCCTTCCCATCCTACCTTGGTGTGTGCTTTCATTCTGTCCCACTTTGATTGGGTGAAAAGAAACCTTATGAGCAGAGTACATGTAAGAATCCTGGAACTTGGAATCACTAATTCTTCCATACTTTTGGATATTCTTTTAAATAATTTTTACCTTCTACCTGCGATTGGGTGCTTTTGGAGTATATTTTTGATGTAGCTATTATGGCCGTAAACCTTTACTTGACAGCTCCTTTATGTTCAGCTCCTTCCTATGCCTATATAGAAAGGCTTATGTTAGGATTTAAATCTGTCTTCTGAGTCTTATAAAACTATAACTCAATAAATGAGGGGGAGGACTATACATCTTGAATCACAACACCTGTGTATTTTAATATCAAAATTCTAATGTTTTTTTCTGTAGTTCTCATTTCAAGAGCTAGATAAATACTCAAGGACTGACTTTTTTTATGCACTGAGTCCAGCATCAGTGACTCTGTGACCTGAGCAGAGCCCTGGAATGGGCAGTAGAAGCAGTTGGAGCTCATTGTTGATACTGCTCACTGTTGGACACCTGGAATAATTTGAAGACAAGGACTTGGAGAGCGTACTTAGAAATTGTGAGCAGAGTGTTAAGTAGCAAGTCTGTTGCTCTCACCATCCAGATGCCCAGTTCTGGTAAGTTCTGATCAGCCAGCCTTGACATTTTTTTTTTATCCTCTTCTAAAAATGAGACCTTACTAATTGGCCTCAGTTGACATGAAGAAGTGAAGGATATGGCTCAACCAGACATTCCTCACATTGGTATGCTGTAACTTGTCATTCATACTTCAGCATTTATGTGCATAATTATGCCTTTTAAATGAAGATAATTTACATATGTTTCTGTGAATCTGGGTGGTGCTGTCCACACTCAGAACTTGTTGAATACCCACAGCAAGCAGAGTCTATTTGCATGAACTGACAAATTAATCTTAGCCTTTGAAAAACAAACACAAAGTGACGCAACTCTATGACAAAGCAAAAATTCTAAATTGTCAAATAGAGAAGAGTGCCCAAAGGGAAGGCGGGCACGTGGCTGCTACAAAGTCAGTCACCAGAAGCTAAGTCAGAAGTGGCTTTGCAAGCACAGTCAGTTTGCAAATGAAATGACAGAAAATGAAATGTTTTGACTTTGCCATTTTAAATTCTGATCAAATTGTATAAAGTTGCCCCTCGCTAGGACCCTTGAACAGGACTTCTTAACACTGTGATAGTATGAGGACAGAACACAAATACTGCAGCTAGGAATGTGAACCAGTACAGAATTTTTAGAAGCTCTATGGTGATAATTTAAATATTCTAAATATAACAAATATTAAATGCATTCATATTCCTTGACTTCACAATTCTACTTTCAAGGAGTAAATTCTATAGAATTTTGTCTTGACTAACACACACACACATACACACACACACACAAATACACAGAGAAAGAGAGAGAGACCACCCACTGGTGTGTTCAACCCATAAGTAGCCAAGGACAGCTATGAATGTGGCCCAACACAAAATTATAAGCTTAAAACATTGTGAGATTCCTGTTTGTTTTTTTGATGAGAGACAGAAAGGTTGTGGATCCCAATGGGAGGAAAGGTCAGGGGAATCTCAAACAATTTGGGGGCTGGGAAACTATAATCAGAACACATTGTATGAAAAACTATTCTAAAAGCAAGAAAAAGCACTATGAGATTCTTCGGCAACTTCTTTTTTAGTGACTTGATTGTACAGATCTTGAACATAAAGTTTGTAAATTACATCATGTCATAATGTCAAATGTTGGACACAATTTGTTATACATAAGAATATTTATTGAAATATTGTTACATATGAAAAATTATCCACTGACAAAGTTGCTAAGAGGAATAATACATGCTACACAATATAGAAACAATTGTTAGCATCAGGTCAGTCTTACTGATGTAGGAGTACTGCTAGTCTATTAAATGAAAAGGTAACAGAACAATATATTCGTAATTATGTTATTCATATTAAGAACAAAATAAGTCTGTGCATCTCCATGCATACATATGTGTATTTTATTTGCTTAATTAAATATATTTAAATGCTGAACTGTTAGAGCAGTTGCTGCTATGGAAGGTAGAGAAGATGAAAGAGGAGTGTTACTTTTTAAAAATTGTATTATTTAATGTATGCGTGTGTTTTTCCAGCATGAATGTCCATGTACCACATTTCTGCTGAGGCCGGAAAAGGACATTGGATTGGAATTGCAGTTATAGACAGTTGTGAGCTGCTATATGGGTGCTGGGAATAGAACTGAGGCCCTCTGGGAAAGCAATCAGTGCTTGAGTCATCCCTCCAGCCTGAGGAGTGCTTCTCTTAACACCCATCTATACTGGAAGGAAGATCATCTGAAGAGCAAGCAGGACTTTGGCTTTCGGCAACAGCTGTATCTGCTTAGCACTGCCTCACTTAGCATGCAGAAGGTAAGTTGTAAACAAGCATGCTCGAATGGTCCTTCCTTTTCCCTTCAACCTCCCGGCCACGTAATAGGCTCTATAGTTATCTGACGAAAACACTGGGTTAGTAAAAAGGGAAAAACAAAACTTGAATGCTTTTTCTGTTGCCAACATCAGCTTCACCTAATTGCCTGTAGCAAATTCTTCAGCCACAGCAGAGGTTCCTACCACCTCACTGCCGATTTCACACTGGAGGTCTTCCAGTTCATGTTAGACTTGTTCTGCATGGAGCGGATCTCCTGCTATTTGGCCCTCTTGATCCTTGGAAAATTCAACTTTCACTTCTGGAAAGCAGGCTTTTTCAGTTTATGTATGTAACTCCCTTTCCCTTCTAGTTCGGTATGTCAAGGACGACAGTCTGTTACCGCTACTTTTTAACTCCATTTTATTTTAGTTCCTTAGTGCGTCTTCATTTTCTACCCCAATCCCTCCCAACATCCTAACACTGGGCCGAAGATAAAGAAGGTTAGCGCGGAGGAGGGGCGTACTTTTCCTTAACTACTTCCTGGTGGTCCTCAGGTTCCTCATGGCAAGTCCAATCTCTGTTTCTGGATATCTCTGACTTCTCCTCAAACTGCGTCCACAGCAACCAGGAGCAGCAGTGGGGAAGCAGCCATCTTCCTTCTCAGAGTCCCCTTTTCTCTCTGTGCTCTGGCCTTTATTCCCTCTCAGAGTCCTCAGAATGAAACTATCTGCAGCTGGCAAAGAGCACCTCTCAGAGCCCACATGAGGCAAATAATTTGCTGAATAATTTGCTGCTGTGAACAATTGGAATCAGTCCAATATAATACCTGGGATTAAGTTAAAAAAATGTCTACATATCATAAAACAAAACTTCCACAACATTTCCCCCTTTCTGTTTAAAAAAAAATGGCTTTTCTTTTAATATGAATGTGACTTGCTGTTGCTTTCTTGAAAGGAGATGCTCAAGGAACCAAACCCTTTTTAGATAAATAATTTCCTTTATAACCTGATAACTCTCGGCTACTCTTATCTGCGACTGCTCTTATTTTTTGTTGTTGAGCCTTGAACTAGGACTCCAAAGATGTTTCCTAAGGGCAAGAAGCTACCTTGTATGTCTCTCTTAGAATTGTATGTCTCATGAATTCACGAGTCAAATGACCCCTTCTATCGCACTGTCTACAAACTTCAGGAAACTTAACCATTCCTGCCGAGAATCCAGTACTACCAGAAATGGCTGGTTTGCATCTCTGGCAGAATATACCCTATTTTTCAGAGTTAACGCACCAGGCATGTTGAGCTCTAAGGCTTTTAGTGGTTTGGTCACAATTTCTATTCAAGTGAACACATTTACCACAATTGAGGCACTGAATATTTTGTTATCTAAGGCTTCTGGCGGCTACCGGGAAAGTTAATAAATGAGGGAAACAGTGTCCCATTTCAGGCCTTGGAAGCAGTTCTCTGAGATCACCCAGCCTTCAAAATCTCTGGAACCCATCAAACATGGGAATGATTTATGCTCCCTGACCTTGCTAGGAGTGTTCTGTGAGAATCATTGCAGGTGTCCCAATCCCAAAGAGACGAAAGGCTCCCAAACTGGAGAAGGCTCTGCAACACAATATCTTTTTTTTTAATTTTAATTTTTATTAATTACAGTTTATTCACTTTGTATTCCACCTGTAGCTCCCTCCCTCTTCCCCTCCCAACCCCACCCTCCTCCCTCTTCTCCACCCATGCCCCATCTCCAGTCCACCGATAGGGGAGGTCCTCCTCCCCTTCCATCTGATCCTAGTCTATCAGGTCTCACCAGGAGGCAACCACAACATCTTACTCAGATGACATTGGGAAGAGCAGCCAGAGGGCACTCAGTGAAGAGCAGTCCACAATCATGGTGATGGATGCTTTTGAGTGGATGAAAATGATTACAGGGTGTTGTTTTAGAAACAAACAAATAACAAACCAAAAAAATTTGGGCCAGCACAGTGGTGCACACCTTTAAGCTTAGCACTTTAAAAATAGAAGCAGGTGGAGACCTGTGAGTTTGAGGCCTGCCTGGTCTACAGAGAAGTTCCAGTCTGCCAAAAATCAGATAATAGTTCAGATGTGTATCCAGAGAAATATATTTGAGTATCAGAGTAACTGAATATCCAAATGGTTGGTAATAAAATGACTTTATCATATTTGTAGTTGGGAAAGTATAAATTAAGGCAGAATGGCTGAAATGATGAAAGAATAACAACAAAAATATCAATGTGCTCTCCCTGGGTGACCGTCACTGAGATCCTTCCAGAAGAATATCAGTGAAGAATCATCAGTACTAGGACACTGATGCCAACAGTAACTACAACTTTGAAAGGCCTTTCTTTTGGCTTGCCAGGAAGTTCCTTGGAGATGCTAACTTGGAATTTGTTGCCATGCCTGCTCTTGTCCCACCAGAGGTGGCCACTGGCCTAGCTTTGGCAGCACAGTATGAGCATGATTTAAGGGTTGCTCAGAGGACTGCCCTCCCGGATGAGGATGATGAGCTATGAGAGAGTGAGGCTGGAGGCCTGCGCCAGACGTCTAGTTTTATAGGTGACACTCCTGTGATGTTAGCTGTGCAGCGAGTGTGTGCCACTTTGTTTAGCTAACAGATCGTGTGCTTCCCTGAGATGCTGAAGGAGACGAAAGGCCTTTGGAGTGAATGTGCCAGTTAAAACATACTCACACTTTTTTTTGGGGGGGGGGGAGATTTGCATATTTAGCTGTTTGGAACAGAGTAGTTGCCTTCCTGAATTTCAAAATTAAGACTGCTGCAGTCACAATACTCAGTGGTGAAATCTTATCTACATATTTATTTATTTATTTTTCTGCCATCCCCATTCTTTTCGTTTAGAATCAGAATAAAGTTATTTCAAAAAGAAAAAAAATCAATGTGCTATACCAGTACAGGCAGAAATCTATATTAAAAAAATCTTTGACACTGTAAACAGCATTTGAATATTTTCATAGTTTATGATCAGGGAACCCCAGTGTTTTATATACTGAAAAGAATTGTATGATAAGAGACATGGGCAAGGGTATTTATGGAAGTGCTATTTACAGTGGTCAGACTTTGAGATAGTTAAGTATCAACTGGGCAAGAGAGTGGACCTATTTTTTTAAATTAAGTTTATTTATTTATCCACTATACATCCTGAGCACAGCCCCCTCCCTCCTCTCCTTCGTTTCCCCCCTTTTTCTCCACCCCACTTCCTGTCTTTTTTTTCTCCCCAGAAAAGAGAAGCCCCCTCCCCCATATCAACCCTCCCCAACACATCAAGTCACATCAGGACTGAGCATATCCTCATCCACTGAGGCCAGACGGGGGAAGTGATCCAAAAGCAGAAAATAGAGTCTATGTTAGAATCACCCCCACACTTCCACCTCCCCCCACCTCTAGTTAGGGGGAAGTGATCCAAAAGCAAGCATTAGAGTCCATGTCAGAACACCCAGACTGGTTGTACAAGTTTGCACTCCCACCAGCAATGGAGGAGTGTTCCCCTTTCTCCACATCCTCCTCAGCATGTGCTGTTACTTGAGATTTTGATCTTAGCCATTCTGGCTGGTTTTAGATGGAAATTCAGGGCCTTTTTGATTTGCATTTCTTTAATGACCAAGGACTTTGAGCATTTCTTTAAATACTTCTCAGTCATTAACAATTCCACTGTTGTGAATTCTCTGTTTAGCTATGTATCCCATTCTTTAATTGGATTATTTGATTTGTTGGCATTTAATTTCTTAAATTCTTTGTATATTTTGGATATCAGCCCTCCGTCTGACGTAGGGTTGGTGAAGATCTTTTTCCAATCTGTAGGATGCCATTTTGTTCTATTGACAGTGTCCTTTGCTTTACAGAAGCTTTTCAGTTTCATGAGGTCCCACTTATTAATAGTTGGTCTCAGAATCTGTATTGTTCACATAAATTGTCTCCTATGCCAATGAGTTTCAGATTCCCCCCCACTTTGTCTTCTAATAGATTTAGAGTATCTGGTTTTATGTCAAGATCTTTGATTCACTTGGACTTGAGTTTTGTTCAGGGTGATAAATACCTGTCCATTTGCATTTTTCTACACGAGAATCATTTATTGAAGATGCTTTCTTTTTTGCATTGTATGAATTTGACTTCTTTGTAAAAAAACAAGTTCCCTTAGGAGTGTGAGTTTATTTCTGGGTCTTCAATTCAGTTCCATTGACCAACCTGTCTGTTTCTATGCTAAAACCATGCAGTTTTTATTATTATTGCTCTGTAGTATAGCTTGAAATCAGGGATGTTGATACCACCAGAAGTTCTTTTATTGTACAGAATTGTTGTTTGGTATCCTGGGTCTTTAGTTTTTCTATCTGAAGTTAATGGCTGCTCTTTCCAGGTCTGTAAAGAACTGTGTTGGAATTTTGATGGGAATTATATTGAATCTGTAGATGGTTGTTGGTAGGATAACCATTTTTACTATGTTAATCATACTGATCCACAAGCATGGAAGGTCTTTCCATCTTCTAAATTCTATTTTTATTTTTTTTTCTTCAAAGACTTGAAGTTCATGTCAGACAGGTCTTTCTCTTGCTTGGTTAGAGTTATGCCAAGATATTTTATGTTATTTGTGGCTATTGTGAAGGTTGTTTCCCTAAGTTCTTTCCCAGCCCTTTTGTTGCTTGTAAAAATGAGGGCTACTGACTTATTTTATTTAATATTGCATCCAGTCACTTTGCTGAAGGTGTTTATCAGCCATAGGAACTCTCTGGTAGAATCTTGGGGGTCACTTTTGTATACTATCATATTATCTGCTCATAGTGATAATTTGATTTCTTCCAATTTGTATTTCATTGAAATTCCTTACTTGTCTTATTGCTCTTCAAGTACTATATTGAAAATATATGGTGAGAGTGGGCAACCTTGTCTTGTCCTTGATTTTATTGGGACTGCTTTAAGTTTCTCTCCTTTTTACTTGATGTTGGCTATTGGTTTGCTTTATATTGACTTTATTGTGTTTAGGTATGGGCCTTGTATCCCTGCTCTCTTGAAGACTTTAAACGAACGTGGAGGGGTGTTGGATTTTGTCAAAGGCCTTTTCAGTATCTAATGAGATGATCATGTTTTTTTTCTTTCTTTCAGTTTGTTTATATGGTGAATTACGTTGATGGATTTTTGTATGGTGAATCATCCCTAAATTTCTGGTATGAAGCCTACTTGATCATGGTGGATGATATTTTTGATGTATTCTTGGATTTGGTTTGTGAGTTTTTTATAGTGTAATTTTGCAGCTATGTTCATAAGGGAGAGTGGTCTGAAATTCTCTTTCTTTGTTGGGTCTTTGTGTGGTTTAGGTATCAGGGTAACTGTGGTCTCATAGAATGAGTTTTGCAATATTTTTCTGTTCTTATTTTGTGGAATAGTTTGAAGAGTATTGGTATTAGTTCTTCTTTGAAAGTTGGGTAGAATTCTGTGCTAAAACCATCTAGGCTCTTTTTGGTTGGGAGGTTTTTGACGACTGCTTTTATTTCCTTAGGGGTAATAGATCTATTTAAATTGTTTATCTGATCTTGATTTAACATTAGTAAGTGGAATCTATCAAGAAAATCATCCATTTCATTTAGATTTTCAAATTTTGCAGCATAGAGGTTTTTGAAGTAAGATCTAATGATTCTTTGAATTTCCTCAGTGTCTGTTGTGATATCCTCCTTTTCACTTAGGATTTTTTTTTTTAATTTGGATGCTCTCCCTCTGTCTTTTGATTAGTTTGGCCAAGGGGTTTGTCTATCTCATGGAATTTTTTCAAAGAACCAGCTCTTGGTTTCATTCTTTGTATTCTTGTTGTTTTTAGGTTATTGATTTCAGCGCTGAGTTTGATTATTTCCTGCCATCTACTCCTCTTGGATATGTTTGTTTCCTTTTTTTCTAGAGCTTTCAAAGTGAGCTATTAAGTTGCTAGTATGAGCTCTCAGCTTCTTTATGAAGGCACTTACTGCTATGAACTTCCCTCAGCACTGCTCTTATTGTGTCCCATAAGTTTGGGTATGTTGTGCCTTCATTTTCATTGAATCCTAGAAAGTCTTTAATTTTTTTCTTTTTTTCCTTTCTGACTCAATGGTCATTGATTAGAGAATTGTTCAGTTTCCATGAGTTTGTAGGTATTTTGATGATTCCGTTGTTGAAGTCCAACTTTAATCCATGGTGGTCTGGTAGAATATAAGGTGCTATTTCAATGTTCTTGAATTTGTTGAAGGTTGCTTTGTGGCCAAGCATGTGGTCACTTTTGGAGAATGTTCCATGAGGTGCTGAGAAGAAAGTATATTCTTTATGTTTGAATGAAATGTTCTGTAGATATCTGTTATGTCCAATTGACTCTTAATGTCGGTTAGTTTTGTAATTTGTCTGTTTAGTTTCTGTCTTGATGATCTGTCCATTGGTGAGAGGCGAGTGTTGAAGTCTCCTACTATTTTTTTTAATTTTTCATCAATTACACTTTATTCATTCTGCATCCCCCCATAAGCCCCTCCCTCCTCCCCTCCCAGTCCCACCCTCCCTCCTCCCTCTGCTTGCATGCCATTCCCCAAGTCCACTGATAGGGGAGGTTCTCCTCTCCTTTCTGATCTTAGTCTATCAGTTCACATCAAAAGTGGCTGCATTGTCCTCTACTATGGCCTGGTAAGGCTGCTCCCCCCAAGGGGGAGGTGATCAAAGAGCAGGCCAATCAGATTATGTCAGAGGCAGTCCCTCTTCACATTACTATGTAACCCAATTGGACTCTGAACTGCCCTGGGCTACATCTGTGCAGGGGTTCTGGGTTATCTCCAAGAATAGACCTTGGTTGGAGTAGGAGTCTCTGGGAAGTTCCCTGTGTTCAAATTTTCTTGTTCTATTGCTCTCCTTGTGGAGACCCTGTCCTCTTCAGCTCTTACTATTTCCCAGTTCTTACCTAAAATTCCATTCACTCTGCCCAACAGTTGCCCATCAGGCTCAGCATCTGCTTTGATAGTCTGTAGGGCAGAGGCTTTCAGAGGCCCTCTGTGGTAGGTTCCTAGGTTGTTTCCTGTTTTCTTCTTCTTCTGATGTCCCTCCTCTTTGCCTTTCCGGATGGGGATTGGACATTTTTGTTAGTGTCCTCTCTCTTGCCTAGTTTCTTTAGATGTACAGGTTTTAGTGGGTTTGTCCTATGTTGTATGTCTATATGAGTGAGTATATACCATGTGTGTCTTTTTGCTTCTGGGACAACTCACTCAGGATGATCCTTTCCAGGTCCCACCATTTACCTGCAAATTTCATGATTTCCTTATTTTTCATTGCTGATTAATATTACATTGTGTAGATGTACCACAATTTCTGCATCCATTCTTCAGTTGAGGGGCATCTGGGTTGTTTCCAGCTTCTGGCTATTACAAATAAAGCTGTTACAAACATGGTTGAGCAAATGTCCTTTTTGTGTACTTGAGCCTCTTTTGGATATATGCCCAGTAGTGGTATGGCTGGATCTTGAGGAAGCGCTATTCCTAGTTGTCTGAGAAAGCGCCAGATTGATTTCCAGAGTGGTTGTACAAGTTTACATTCCCACCAGCAGTGGAGAAGTGTTCCCCTTTCTCCACAACCTCTCCAGCATGTGTTGTCACTTGAGTTTTTGATCTTGGCCATTCTGATGGGTGTAAGGTGAAATCTCAGGGTTGTTTTGATTTGCATTTCCCTAGTGGCTAGAGAAGTTGAGCATTTCTTTAAGTGCTTCTCTGACATTCGATATTCCTCTACAGAGAATTCTCTGTTTAGCTCTGTTCCCCATTTTTTAAGTGGATTACTTGGTTTGCTGCTTTTCAGCTTCTTTAGTTCTTTATATATACTGGATATGAGTCCTCTGTCAGATAAAGGGTTGGTGAAGATTCTTTCCCAATCTGTAGGCGGTCGCTTTGTTTTGATGACGGTGTCCTTTGCTTTACAGAAGCTTTTCAGTTTCATGAGGTCCCATTTATTGATTGTTGCTCTTAGAGCCTGTGCTGTTGGTGTTCTGTTCAGGAAGTTTTCTCCTGTACCAATGAGTTCTAGGGTATTTCCCACTTTTTTTTCAAGCTGATTTAATGTGTCTGGTTTTATGTTGAGGTCTTTGATCCACTTGGACTTCAGTTTTGTGCAGGGTGACAAGTATGGATCTATTTTCATTTTTCTACATGTAGACATCCAGTTAGACCAGCACCATTTGTTGAAGATGCTATCTTTTTTCCATTGTATGGTTTTGGCGTCTTTGTCAAAGATCAGGTGTCCATAGGTGTGTGGGTTTATTTCTGGGTCCTCTGTTCGGTTCCATTGATCCACCATTCTGTTTCTATGCCAGTACCATGCAGTTTTTAAAACTGTTGCTCTATAGTACAACTTAAGATCAGGGATGGAGATACCTCCGGAAGATCTTTTATTGTAGAGGATTGTTTTAGCAATTCTGGGTTTCTTGTTATTCCAGATGAAGTTGAGAATTTTTCTTTCCAGGTCTGTAAAGAATTGTGTTGGTAATTTGATGGGCATTGCATTGAATCTGTAGATTGTTTTTGGTAAGATGGCCATTTTTACTATGTTAATCTTGCCAAGCCATGAGCATGGGAGATCTTTCCATCTTCTCATATCTTCTTCTAATTCTTTCTTCAGAGATTTGAATTTTTTTTTCATACAAGTCTTTGACTTCCTTGGTTAGGGTTACTCCGAGGTACCTTATGTCATTTGTGGCTATTGTGAAGGATGTTGTTTCCCTAATTTCTTTCTCAGCCCTTTTGTCTTTTGTATACAGGAGGGCTACTGATTTTTTTGAGTTAATTTTGTATCCAGCCACTTTGCTGAAGGTGTTTATCAGCTGTAGGAGTTCCCTGGTAGAGTTTTTGGGGTCACTCACGTATACTATCATATCATCTGCAAATAGTGATAATTTGACTTCTGCCTTTCCAATTTGTATCCCCTTGATCTCTTTCAACTGTCTTATTGCTCTAGCAAGGACTTCCAGCACTATGTTGAGGAGATATGGAGAGAGTGGGCAGCCTTGTTTTGTCCCTGATTTCAGTGGGATTGCTTTAAGTTTCTCTCCATTCAGTTTGATGTTGGCTATAGGCTTGCTGTATATCGCCTTTACTATGTTTAGATATGTGCCTTGTATCCCTGATCTCTCCAATACTTTGAACATGAATGGATGTTGGATTTTGTCAAATGCTTTTTCAGCATCTAGGGAGATTATCATGTGGTTTTTTTCTTTCAGTTTGTTAATATGGTGGATCACATTGATGGATTTCCGTATATTGAACCACCCCTGCATACCTGGGATGAAGCCTACTTGGTCATAGTGGATAATATCTTTGATGTGTTCTTGGATTCGGTTTGCAAGTATTTTGTTAAGTATTTTTGCATCAATGTTCATAAGGGAGATTGGCCGGAAATTCTCTTTCTTTGTTGAGTCTTTGTGAGGTTTAGGTACCAAGGTGACTGTGGCTTCATAGAATGAATTTGGTAATATTCCTTCTGTTTCTATTTTGTGGAATAGTTTGAAGAGAATTGGTGTTAGCTCTTCTTTGAAGGTCTGGTAGAATTCTGCGCTGAAGCCATCTGGTCCTGGGCTTTTTTTGGATGGGAGACTTTTGATGACTGCTTCTATTTCTTTGGGGGATATAGGACTATTTAGTTGATTTACCTGGTCCTGATTCAGCTTTGGTAAGTCAAATCGATCAAGAAAATTGTCCATTTCATTTAGATTTTCAAATTTTGTGGCATATAGACTTTTTTTTTTTCATATAGACTTTTGAAGTAAGTCCTAATGATTGTTTGGATTTCCTCAGTGTCTGTAATTATATCCCCCTTTTCATTTCTGATTTTGTTGATTTGGGTGGTGTCTCTCTGCCTTTTAGTTAGCCTGGCTAAGGGTTTGTCGATCTTGTTGATTTTCTCAAAGAACCAGCTCTTGGTTTCATTGATTCTTTGAATTGTTTTATTTATTTCCATTTGATTGATTTCAGCCCTGAGTTTGATTATTTCCAGCCGTCTACTCCTTCTTGGTGTGTCTGCTTCTTCTTTTTCTAGGGTTTTTAAGTGAGCCATTAGGGTGCTTGAATGAGCTGTCTCGAATTTCTTCTTGAAGGCACTTAGTGCTATGAACTTTCCTCTTAGCACTGCTTTCATTGTGTCCCACAAGTTCGGGTATGTTGTGTCTTAATTTTCATTGATTTCTAGAAAGACTTTAATTTCTTTCTTTATTTCTTCCCTGACCCAGCTGTCATTTAGTAACAAGTTGTTCAGTTTCCATGTGTGTGTAGGCTTTTTGTATTTCTGTTATTGTTGAGGTCCGGCTTTATTCCATGATCAGACAAGATACATGGGATTATTTCAATCTTCTTGTATCTGTTGAGGCTTGCTTTGTGACCCACTATATGGTCTATTTTGGAGAAGGTTCCATGAGGTGCTGAGAAGAAGGTAAATTCTTTTGTGTTTGGGTGTAAAGTTCTGTAAATGTCTGTTAGGTCCATTTGATTCATGACCTCTTTCAGAGACATTGTTTCTTTGTTTAATTTCTGTTTTGTTGACCTGTCCTTTGTTGAGAGTGGGTGTTGAAGTCTCCCACTATTAATGTGTGGGGATCTATATGTGCTTTAAATTTATAGAATAGAAGTCTCCTACTATTAATGGTTGGGGTTTGATGTGTGATTTAAGCTGTAGTAATGTTTTTTTAAAATGTGTATACCCTTGCATTTGGGGCATATATGTTAAGAATTGAGATGTTATCTTGGTGGATTTTTCTTTTGATGAATATGAAGTGTCCTTCTCCATCTCTTTTGATTAATTTTGGGTGAAAGTCTATTTTATTAGATACTAGGATGGCTACTCCAGCTTACTTCTTGTGTCTGCTTGCTTAGTCTGTTTTGCTTGTTTGTTTCTCTAGCCCTTTATTCTAAAGTAATATCTATATTGCTGAGATGTGTTTCTTGTATAGAGCAGAATGATAGGTCCCATTGATGCATCCATTTTGTTAGCTTGTATCTTTTTATTGGTGAATTGAGGCCATTGATGTTGAGTGATATTAATGACCAGTGGTTGTTTTTTCCTGTTATTTTGATGTTGGTGGTGGTAGTGTGTGTGGTGTGTGTATGCGTGTGTGTGTGTGTGTGTGTGTGTGTGTGTGTGTGTATGTTGTATGCTTCCCCTTTTGGTTTTGCTCTTGTGGGGTTATTTATTTCCTGTGTTTTCCTGGGAGTTAGCCTTTTTGGGTTGGAGTGTTTCCTCTAGTATCTTCTGTAGGGTTGGGTATGTGGATAAATATTGTTTAAATTTGTTTTTGCTGTGGACTATCTTGTTTTCTCCATCTCCCATGATTAAAAGTTTTGCTGCGTGTAGTAGTCAAGGCTGACATCTTTGGTCTCCTAATGTCTGTATGGCATCTGCCCAAGCCTTTCTTAATTTTAGGGTTTCTGGTGAGAAGTCAAATGTAATTCTGATAGGTCTGCCTTTATATGTGACTTGGCCTTCTTCCCTTGAAGCTTTTATAATATATATATATTATATACATGTAGACATCCAGTTAGATTTAATGTTTTCTTTGACTGATGTATCTATTTTTTCAATTGTGTCTTGCACACCTGAGATTCTCTTCTGTTGGTGATGCTTGTGTCTGTATTTTCTGTTCTCTTCCCTAGGTTTTCCATCTCCAGGATTGCCTCAGGTTGTGTTTTCTTTGTTGCTTCTATTTCCATTTTTAGGTTTTGGAGAGTTTTATTCATTTCCTTCTCCCATTTGCATTTTCCTGTATTTTTTTAAGGGATTTATTAAATTCCTTCAATTGTTTGATTCTATTTTCCTGCATTTCTTGGATGGGTTTATTTTCCTCTTTTAAGTCCTCCATAATTTTCATAACCTCAGTTTTAAGATCATTTTTTTGTGCTTCAGGTGTGATAGTATTTCCAGGGCTTTCTGTGGTAGAATAGTTGGGTTCCAGTGGTGTCATATGGCCCTGGGATTTGTTGCTTGTGTTCTTATACTGACCTCTAGCCATGTCTCTGGTGTTAGCAGGACTGGTGGTTTCTATTGGTAGTAGATCTCTGGGGTTGTAAGTAAAGCTTGTGGTCCCAGATTGCAGCAGTCCTCTGGCCTGTGTGGTAGTAGGCCTTCAGGTACACAGGGAGAACTGGTAGGCTCTGGTGGCTATTGCTCTCTGCGATTGCAGGTGGAGAGGGGCCTGGGATACCTTGATGGTCCCTGATTCTCATGGTTCCTGATGAGTATCTTTCTCTGTTGCTCCCTGATGGCTCCTGCTGCTTCCTAACAGGTTGCAGGTGGGGCTTGGGAAATTGTGCTAGCTAGGGAACTGCTGCTCCCTGATGGGTGCTGGTCTCAGGGTTTGGGGTAGGTAGCAGGAAATGGCTTCAGCCTGGGAACTGGGGTGTGAGGTGCACTGGGGAAGTGGAGCACATAGGGCCCTGGGCAGTTCTTGCCGTTGCTGATGGCAGCCTTTGAGAGGCTAGGAGCTGGGGAGTGGCTTCTTACCTGCTGTTCCATGATCAGTGTTGGTCTTTGGGGCCACAGGTCAGGGTAGGTCCCAGGAGATGGTGCTAGCTGGTGAACCTGGGTAAGGGGCCCCCCAGGGAAGTGGAGTTCAGAGGGCCCTGGGCAGACCATGCCCCTGCTGTTGCTAGGCTCTGGCAGGCTAGGGACTGGGGGAGGGTCCTCACCTGTTGCTCCCTGATAGATGCTGGTCTCTGGTCAAGGAAGCAGACTTAATAAGTGTCATACAAAATGACACTAACAATAAAGATAATAAACCACAGTTTTTGCAAGTTCATGAAAAAAGAACTCATTACTACAATTGGGGTCACTGATAAATTCAATCCATGTGACGTTTAACACTGATGAATTAGTCTTTATTTGGAAGTGTGGGTGAGAAATGAGGATCTAGTCCTCATAAGGGTCCTCAAGAAGAGTGTGGAGTAGTAGTTATTGTTTAGCTTGCTGCTTGGGTGGTGGCTCGTGGGTGTGTGACTTAATTTGGATGCTGAGCATCCCTTGATGGTTTGTGTGTTAAGGGCTTGGCCTTGGGTTGTACTGGTAGGTAGAAGAATCCTTAGGAGGGCCTTCCATGTTGGAGTCAAGTCACCAATATGGATTGGAGGACTCCAGTGTTTTTCTCCTGCTTCCTGACTGATAAGGTTTTCTCCCTACACACTCCCACCATGATGGCTTTCCTCTCTAGAGGCTGCAAGAGATGGGGCCAAAGTATGAACAAAAGCCAAGCTTTTCCGTATTTGTTTGTCACATCAGGTTACACATCTTCTTCTTTTTGTCCTGGAACTCTCTCTCACCAGATAACTGTGCAGTGGGACTCATTCATTTGGTCAGCGAATTAATAAATTGCTTTATATGGGTGCTCTATAAATTTCAGAAAAAAAAATGGCAAATGCAAATATTGCAAGAACAGTGCATACCTCCCATCTTCTTCAAGCCCATATAACAACAAGGCTCAGGCTCTTTATGCTATTTGTTTTGGGATCAAACCAATGATCTTTTAAAAAGAGCAGTTTCAGGTTCATAGCAAATATAGTGACAAATACAGACATTTCTCTTGTATTACCTACGTCTGCCCACCTCTCTTTCTGTCTACACACTTCATCCACATGACCTTCTTTTCTTTCAAAGTCAAGAACCCGACGGCAGCACATAGTCACGCAGAATCCAGTTTAGACTGAGGTTCACTCTCAGTGTTATTCCTTCGGTGGTTTAGCCAGACAGATGTATGGTGGCGTGTGAGTAACTGATTACATGGGCTAGCCATTCAGTGTGGTGACCAAGGAGAAAATGAACAAGGATTAAGAGGGATCTGCAAGCACCTGCTGTCATGGAGGACATAACCCCCAGAAAAGAGTCCAAAGGTGAGCTCAGACACCATTACCTCCCCGAAGAACCAAGCTGACATAGGCAGGCGCTGGCATGTCCACCATCCACCTGAAGACATGGAAGGTCGAGAAATAGGCGTGCCAGTCTCAGTGTGACAGCATGCGGGCTCTGCCTTAAGGATTTTGTTTTGTTTGACCTGTGTGCTAGTTACAACCTAATGAAGAGCAAGGGAGAAAGGCAGGGAGAACTAGCTTCAGTTCTGTAGCTGCCAGGAATTTCCATGCAGCCAGCTGGTCTCAGGGCTCGCGTGTTATTAACTCTCACAAGGAACCCTAAGAATCTCAAGCTGTCTGGTGGGGCTATGAATAGGCAGGATCAGAATGGAGCAGCAGCGCCCTCTGCAGGCGATGTAATCTTCACTCCTCTTCTACTCTTCTCTCAGCTCCTCTCAGACAGCTGTTTCAGGAGTCCTAACTCTAGCTTATTGCTCAACACACATTGAGGGCTGCATTCAAAGCCCAGGTTTCTGCCCCTTCAGGAGTGTCTAAGGTAGCCTTACACAGCAGCCCTTCATTATTTAAATAAAAAAAAAAATTCTTGAAAATATCCAGGCCTTTAAGAGTTAAAGCAACATTCTAGCGATGAAACTGTAAGTTGGAGGCTGGGCAACAAAAGGAACATTTGGACACTGAGAAGGGTCTACAAAGCAACCTGGAGTCATCAGACCTAGGCCTGGGATGGTGTACCATGGGATATTTCACCTGGCCTCCGGGCAGTGTAATCTAGATGTAAAAAGAAGAAAAAAAAATCCTCTCATCAATCTTTTCTGGCTTCCTACTACCCAGTGCCTCTGCTTTGTTAATTCCTCCCCTGTATGGCTCTGTACTAGTCTGTGAGGTTGTCCCCCTGGAGATGTCGTGTGGTCTCTGACACAGGAGGCAAGCGATGAAATGGCATGGTAGGCAGCTGTTACTATCAATGGCATGTTTATATAGTAGCCCCAAGTAGGAAAGAAAGGCTTCTTGGATGTGCTTGGTTTGCAAAATAATCTGTCCACCCATGCTCTGTGCCATTTTCTCAGACCGATCAGAATGCAAACATACATACACATTGTATTCTCCTAGGGTAATGTATTGTGAGGAAGGCAAAAGCAGTGTTACCTCACTTTCGGATGATGTAGGTTGGATTCTTGCTTCCAAGGTTGGGTTCAAACGCTTTCCTCCAGGGGAGAGAATTAGATGGCATTTTTTTTTTCTTTCAAAATACCAGCGTCCCGTCTTTTGAATCTAAAGCTAGTTTTGTTTGACTCCATATTTTTGTTTTGCTTCACACCTAGTCTTGATAATAGCAGTAATCTCAGACTGACCTGCATTTTGCCAGGTGGCCCAACTTGCGAATAAACTTGTGCCGCTCTGGTCTCCCTCCCGAGGGCTAGAATTGCGGGTGTATGAGAACACATGCGATACTCACTCTGTCTTAAGTGGAACCAATTGGCAGCGATAAAGACATAGGGTATTTTTTTTTTTTTTTTTTAAATCTGAGCTTAACATCTTGTCGCAAACACCTGCCGACACGGAGCTGGCTTTTCCAAATGAGGCAATAGTCCCTAGCTGAAATGGTGCCGGACACCTGTGACATAACCCAGCCCAGCCTTTGTTTCTGGTGCGGATCCCCAGGGCCGGCAGCTGTTTCTCACTCACTTCCTTCTGTATGTCATTTCTATTACTGGCATCTCACTGGAAATGCAGAGTTCTCTGGGCTCTTCCTGAGAGAGAAAAAAGTTAGGTTCTGTGGCGGCAGTGATTCTTAAGGCTGGGGACCTGTGACACCCTGAGCTGATCAGGAGAAGTCTCACTCTGGCTAGGCTTTTGGGATGGGCTCCTGGGGTCAGGAGGGCGGTTGCTTGTCAGGGGAACCACACAGGCTGGAACTGGGAATGCTGGGTGGGAACCCCGGTGTTCTGCTCAGCCTCTGCTGTCTTGAAATGGGACCTTTTCTGAGGGGCACAAGATAAAAGGTTGATGGAGATTCTGGGAAAGTGAGTGGATGGGTGGTACTGCCTGTAGTTTCAGTGAAAATAATGTTTTTGGTTTTGTTTTTTGGAATCAGAATGCTGCCTTAAACACCTTTGTTAATGTGAAATATCCACCAGCCCCTTGTGTCTTGAGGTTTTGTTTCACAGAAGAGCCGCAGTACCCTTTTGGACTGTCTGGTTGTCAATGAACTTATTTATCCACTTCATTCACTCATTTATTAGCTACTGGAGAATCTACTATGGCTGTGGTGAAGGTTGTGCAGCGATGGACAAACTGTAGCCCCAAGTTATTCCTGTTCTTCCTGGAGCCCCGGATGAGGATCTGGGGTGTGACAGGTATTGGCTGGGGACAAAAAGTTTAGGGCTTTAATCTCAAGCCTGTTTCAACCCCTGACCAAAATTTGACCAAGCACTTAACCATTCTGGCCTTCACTTTCTGTATGTATAAAACAGGGTTAAATTGTCTTTGCATCTAATTCTGTTCCAGTTGCATTTACTTATTTTGAGCTCACATACAAATAAAGAGTTAAATTAAAAAGAATGTTCTGTACCTTGGGTCAGGAGAGAGAAAGAGGCCAGTGACCGTCCTGTCATAGCAGTTGATAACACTGTAAATCTAGCACTTACTGTGACCACCCACAGACAAATGACAGTCAGTTCTTGCAAGAACATTGTGCAGTTGGGGTAATGGGTTTATTATGTTTATATACAGACAAGCATTTATTGACGTTTTGTCAAGAGTAAGGAATGAGGCAACAGAATGATTTCAGCATGATGACAAGATAGCTGCAACAGACCAAGCTTCAAGACTCAAAAGAACACAGACCCCTGAAACCACAGCTTTCAGGAAGCGTAGTTCTCCAGATCATGAGGGCAACTACACAGCACAAGCAGCACGTGACAACAGACACCAATGATGAAGCAGTTGTTCACTGGGGCTGGAGCAGGCTGCCGGGGGGGCCTGGGGTCACTGCTGGGAAAGAGCTTCAAAATCGCATAAATCCCCCATATCTCTTTTCTATCTCAGGAACTTCCTTAGAGTAACTTTCTCCTTCTTCATCGGATGGCAGAGACTCAGCGAAGCGTTTCAGGAAACCTCCATACCTCTTCTGGTAGTCCATCCACCACTCTGGACGGCCCACCCTTCTCATGAAGCCCCCGTAGCGCTTCTGCAGCTCTTTCGCTTCATCTTCCAGCTGGGGGCTTCTCTTGAGGCCTCTCATGAAGCCGCCGTACCTCTTGCTCACGCCGTCATCATCGCTGTCGGTGCTCTCCTGGTGGTGGTTCTCTTTGGCACGGCTGTCTCCTGTTCCCAGCAGCTCTTTCAGCAGGTTGGAGGAGTTGGCCAGCGAGTCTCCCTCATCTGCATCCTTCTTCATGAATCCACCATACCTCTTGGCAAGATTCTCACCTCCGTTCGCTTCTTCTTCCGGCTCCACGGGATAAAGCTCGTCCATCTTCTTCATGAAGCCGCCATATCTTTTCATGAAACCTCCGTACTTCTTGGCCAGCAAGGGGCCGTCATCCTGTTTGCTGCTGTCCTTGAACATTTCGATGTTATCCCAAGGGAACTCAGGCCTGGACACCTGCAGGAGATCCTTGCAGGTCTCCCAGATTTTGATGGAGGGCAGTTGCCCTTCACATTCCAGGGTGCACGCCTGTGAAGACAAGGTGATGGATGATTAAGAGAGACCCTGTTATCTGCCACAGAGAAAGACCCCCTCCACTCTCTCATAGCGTTCTCTCTAACTGAACTAGCAATGAACCAACCAGGAGCACTGGCAAAAAGGAGGGAGAGGCCAACCGAGTCTTGTTAGAGAGCTTATGCTACGTGCTGCCATCCCAGTGTTTCAAGGGATACATCCTTGAGTCTCATTCCCGTGGCTGCCTGCAGAAGCCAATCCCACCACACTGTCTCCTTCCGAAGATGCTACCTTGTTTGAGACTTTTTCATCCCCAAGGGAGAAATGTTTGTATATATGATTAGGGATATTTCCTAAAATTTCCCTCCGTACCTTTGTCTCAGAGAGACAACCTTTATTAATGAGATATATGAGATTTACTAATGAGTGCTCCGTGTCATGGTCAGACTCACTCTCCCTGAAAATACTTTCGGGAGAAAAAAAACTCTACAATTTTAACAGAAGTTTAAAGAGAAAGCCATTGAAAACACTACAACACACTTATGTGTTATGAATTATTTAAATCCTGATGTAATGACTGGTTAAAAATTAAGATGTTTTGATCCTCTGCTTTTTTCTTGGCTGATTAAACCAGAGGCTGCATATTCCTTAGAGGCAAATGCACAGATTATTCATATTATTTTCTTCAGATTAAAGTGCATGAAGCACCTTTTCCAATATAGTTATATTCTTTAATAAAGGAGGAATTAGCATTATGTAATCACTACTTTCTTATTATAGAATAATTAAACTCAAGCCATGGTAAACTTTAAGCTATATATCTTAAATGACCATGTTCAGACTATTTTTTTATTTAAATGCTTGCCTACAATAAAACTAACTATTGAAACTTAGATAATGAAAACTAACTAATGAAAATTAGATAACAGTACAAAATCCTGTGACATTTCTAAGCATTTCAGGGGCATCACAGCTTTCTGAAATCTCCTTACAGACTCCAGTGTACTGTCCCTTGATTTAGACAGAAAGTCCGCGATCTTTCTTGCCACTTAAAATTTCATTTGTCTATATTAAATACACACATTATTTTCACAACAGAAGTCTTTTATTCATGCAATAAAATCTTCTGCAAACATAGTTAGCCAACTCTCAAGGTTATTTTAGCTTTTTGTATATGAAAATAATTAAATATACACGAGTATGTAAAGACTAGAGAGAAACTAATTAAAATAATTTCATTTTATTCTTGAAAAAATATATGAGTAAAGGCTTAATTTGTTCAAGTGGCAATAGATTTTCACTTTAAAAATATATTTCCATGACCTCTTTGCCAAAAATCGAGGTTCTTCACATAGCTTTAGAGGCCCTTGCACACACCAAGTTCTGTGTTCTAGAGCACCCTGAATGGTGTCTTCTAGACAGCTGTCAAGGCGCGCCCTCTCCTCTTGGTACCCATTACACTGCCTCATGGTAGAGTATGGTAAACACTTACTAACTTACTACCTACCTTTGGCTGGGGAACCTCATTTTGCCCATAATCTAGCTGAAAATTTCAGAACTGCCATCATTTTAACAATATTTGAGTATTAACTTACATCTCTGTCTGTGAGAAATTGTGTGCTGCAAACAAAGCCAAACTACTCATACCAAATTCTCCCGAAAAGGTGTTTTGAATTGAAGTGGCTTTCCCCTAACCTGTCCGTACTATTTGTGCTTTCCGTCATCTGCACCAAAGATGAGAGCTGAGAGGTACAATAACAAGGATGTAACTTTGTTAAGGGAAAGCAGGGGAGGGGGTGACACCCCCCCCAAGCTACCGCAATCCTGTTGAATGATGATTCGCATGAGAAAAAAACAAAACAAGTTTATCTGTGGTTAGTGGGCTAGTTGCCATATAAGGACCTCCACTCCTGCTCATCAGCAATGGGAAAGGAAGATGAGCGTCATGACTGAGCTTGGTGGACTGCACAGGTGGGTGACGTTCTCTTGATTAGGTATTGTTAAATGCCAGTTACATGAGTCCCCAGACCATATGATTTCTTAAATCTACTATTATTTGAGGTCAGATTATAACTCCTAGAATTCAATCACCGTCACATAAATGACAGAGAACCTTATGCTTCATGTTGGGTTCTGTGCTCATCAAACACAGGGTAGGGGTATAGCTGCAATGCCTATGATGACTCAAAAAAATATGCCTGTGCCTGTGCCCCAGAATTCAGGGGCTAGATGGTGATCTTCCTGAGAATGAAGACCATTATTGACAAGGTTGATTCTTATTTTCACTCACTCAGTTTTTAGGGAATCCTGACATGCTCGTCGCTACAGGAGACAGAAGAAAGCTGAGATCACTGCTCCTGCTTAATATGCCCCCCACCTCCCACCGCCCCACAGTTTGAATACACAGCGCTCAAGTTAGTCTGCCTCATCTGGAATACATCATGTGTTCAAACATTCAAAGGAAGCGAACCTCTAACTGGAAATATCGGCTTGGACTTGGGGGGCCCTTGTTTCTTCTCTATTTCAAGAATCTCAGAAACGTGAAGCTTTCTCCAAGGCCCAAGTGTAAGCTGAGTCTCTTAAACTATCAATGAATTTCAAAGACAGGGCAAGCAACCGTTCAGAGAGTAAAAATGAAGCCCTTGGGGTTTCAGTTGTTCAGGTTCAGACCTAGGGGAACACCACTGGTGGCTGGTAAAGCCTGTGGACTATGATGAAGAGAACAGCCATTTTGTCTCCCCTAGCTCCTGTGTGGGTCAGGCTATCTTTGGATTGACACCAGATTTTTCCCTGCACGATCACTTCGGTGGCCATCTCTCCTGTGCCCTTCTCACAGCCGAATCAAAGTGTCATTTTAGCCATCATTACAAAAGTGCAGTCAAAACAAGGCAGAGGGGAATTCTGTTTTCCCTTGCTCCTGGGGCTATTAATGAGTTCTTTCTGGCCTCTTCTGGCAATTCTCTACCTCTTCTCCCCTTATCTTTTTCCTATCCAGAGAGGAGGGACTCAAGCTAAGGGAGCCCAAGAAGAGCAATGGGGGTGGGGGGAAGTGGAGAGTGGGTTTCAGGGGAAGGCGGAAGTGCGGCACTCACATTAACAACAACATTACATTCTTGGCAGGAAGGATGTTTGTTTTAAAGGCCCTGGGCTTGGGTGTTAAAAGTTGGGTTGACTAACAGCGTAGACGAAGTGCTCTCCGAGGTACTGAACAGAACACTTCTTGGGGTTCCCGCACCCCTCAGGGACTAAACAAAACTAGTTTATGTGGAGATAGATAACCTTAGCCCTTCAAGGGTCCCAGATCAGCTGGTTCCAAAACTGGGAGGCAGAGTGCCCTGGGGTCAACGTTTTGGAAGCGTCAGGTCGCTTAAAGGCAACAGACGCTGCTGCTGCGCATCTTCCAGCGCCAAGTGCGGGCTAGGGGTCTGAGAGGCTGGCCCCGGCGGGGGACCAAGCCATCCCTCACCGCGAACGGAATTCAACTCACCAGGAAGTTGAGGTCGCCGGGGCGCACCAGGCGGTAGCTGCATTTGGCGCAGTCCTGGCTGCATTCCGACTGCACGGTAGCCAGGAAGCAGGACCCAAGCGCCAGCAGCCAGGTGCAAAGTGTCAGGAACCGCGCCATGGGCTGTAGGAAAAAAGGACGCACGTGTGGGGACCCGTCCCTCCTCTGAAAGGGTTCTCCCAGAGAGAACCCTGCTGGGTGGGAGGTCGTCGAGCAAGACCCGCAGGGACCCTCCTTTCTGAGCCCCACCCACAACCCAACCTTTCTTGGGTGACTCAGGGACGGCTGGGTCCCCGGTGCCCTCCTGGAGGCACCCCGTCTTTCCCGGGGAGTCCTGCCCTCCCGCTGGCATCCTATCCTTCGGAGGGCGTCCTGTCTTTTCCTGGGGCATCCTGTCTCCCCCGGTGCGTCGGTTGCATAGGGCAAGATTCTGGAGCGAACACTGGAACTCACGGCTCGAGAGCGGGGGGCTTTGGGGAGTAGGAGCCGGACGCCCCTGGCAATGGGGAACGTCGAGAAGGCCGGGCGAAGGCGTGCAAGGAGGGGACGGGCGACTTGGGGCAAAGCCACTCACTCGGCCGCTGTCCTGATGGAGCAGGCTGCTGGAAGAGCGGGTCCTCCGGCTGGCACTCTGCAAGAGAGAGAAGAGAGAAGGCAAGTGTGGGGAGCTGGGCAGGGCGCCGGGGCAGCTCGGGACCTCGCCGTCGCTGGGCTGCAGGGCTCGGGGGGCGCCTGCCTCGCTCTCCGGAGCTGCTGGTGGCGGCCACGGGCACTTTATAATTAGCCCCCGAACCGAAGGAGGCGCGCGCGCCCCAATCGCCGGCGGGCTGCAGCTGACGCAGGCCCTACGCCAGCCCTCGCCGACGCCCGGCGGGAGGGGAGGGGACGTCCCCGCAGCACGAGGTCCCCCCCGAGGGTGGCGGGTGCGAGTGGGCGCCGGAGGCTCCCCCCTCCTCCCCACCGCTCGGGGAGGAACTGAGGGGCGGGGGACGCGGAGGGCAAACTGCGTTCCCTGCGTGATTCACTTTGGTGGCACCGTGGGCGGGCGCGTTGGGAAGGGCAGAGGGAGGACTTTGGGTTTTGGGGAAGAAGTTGGACACCCTCGGATTGGGTGAATCTGACCGGGCCCCTCACCTCCTCTTCAGGCGGACTGCAGGCATCCTGCACAAGTCTCTGAAAGTCGTAAAATTTCACCCATCTGTCCCGACTCTCTTGCTGTCTAATAGCACACAGTAGGCACTCAGTTAATGGTTTTACGGAAATCAGCAGTTGAATCGTCCTGGAGACCTTACTCGTCCTCCTTTGGATCAGTGAGATCCCCAGCTACAGAAGCAGTGGCTCCAGTGCAGAAAACCGAACACCCCCGCCCCAAACAAACAACCCCCAAACCAAAACTAACCGACCAATCAACCAAACAAAAAAACACAACAACAACAACAACAACAAAACAGGTGGTGGGAAACTTGTCCTCCACGTCCGCAGGAGAGATCACTCCCTGGCTACCTAGGAGGCCTTTGGCTTCAGCCTCTCTGTTCCCAGCGTGCTGAACAAGACTATTATGAGGGGATGTGTTTGTTGAATAAGGGGTGGGGTGTCGGGGAGGTGTGATGTCAGTATGTCAGGAGCACGGTGTGGAGGTAACAATGAGGAAAGTTGTCCTGGACACCGTGGCCCGGGTCTTGCACGTTTTGTCCACCGTGACACCGTAGGAGAGGCCCGGGTGCAGAAGGGGAGGCTGGCACTTGCTGCGTAGTCCTCGCCCCCATTACCCCCCCTCCCCTCGTCCCCAACTTCCCGGGTCTGTCAGGAAGCTTAGATGGCCAGGAAGCTTAGATCTTACATCATCTATCGTCAGAGCCTCGGACTTTTTTTTTTTCTTTTTTAAAAGCAGCCGAGGTAAGAAGCTGTTATGTCGAGAGGGGAGGCACGGCGTAGGACAGAATCATCTGGAATAATGGATAAAATCACTTAACCTGTCTGGCCTCAGAAGCTGTTTTTAACCATTCATCATCTCTCTTCTTTGGATCCATTACCGGGTCTATCTCGCCTCTCACTCTCTTAATTTTCCCTTTGCTTGCGTCTATCTCCCTCGTCCTAGGAGTCTATTACAAACAGTTCCGAGATTCATAAAGAGAGGGTCTCAAGGCTTCCCCGGCTCCTGCCTCCACGCAGATCCGGAGAGGCGCAATCTGAACTGCGTCTCCCATTTTGGTCGCCAGAGGGCAGCGCTCTCCTGCGTTGGTAGAGCACACCAAGGCTGCTGCGGTTCCTGCAGGACTCACAGTGCGGGTTTTCCCACCTCCTGGCTAGGAAAAGTCTTGTACCTCGACCAGGAAAGCAGAGAGCTTGTGCAGTACAGGACAGTTCTGTCTTTTTTTCTACTTTTTTAGACCCTTTCCACCAGGGTTTTGATGACGTTTGTCTTTTCCTGCTTCTTCTTCCCAATGCAGAAGAATGGCTCCACTTAAAGACTTTTTCCTCTCTTAGCCCAGGCATCGTAAAAGAGGCGACTACACTGCGGAACTATGAAACACACTGAACGGTAGTCTTACATAAAATAAAGACGCCTCTCTAAGGCTGGGCATTTGCACCTCGGAGAGGTGCTTTCAAACTTTAAATAGATGTCCCGTGGCAAGCGTGTGTGTGTGTGTGTGTGTGTGTGTTTGTGTTGTGTAAGACAGAAGAAGGGGAGAGTGAGGGGGAGACAGAGACAGTCCTGGGTTTTGCAGAGCACTATGGGACGGCAGAGAGGCAGACGCTTAAGCCTTGTCAGCGCCTCAGAAACCAGCTGCTCCAGACTCCTGTTCTGTAGGTGGAAAACTGAAGCTTAGAACACCCGAACCATCAGCAGACCATTGGCAGACCAGGTTCCTCAGACTCTCTAGGCAGGTTTCCCCCTGCATCTCTCGAAGGATAAGTTTGCTTCTCTTGGCATGATTAATGTTTTCTTGAAAGGCTGAATTTTCTCGGTGGCTTTAAAAATGTCACAAGAGAGACAACAAATGGGGATGCTCCCTAGAAGTCCCCGGGGTCTGTCCAGTACAGAAAGTTTGGTTACATCCATGGTTAATTAATGAGTGCCAAATGGCTGATTGCATGAACGAGCCTCTGGTAGGTTAAGCTTGTTCATAAATCAAATTAGTGAGTTTCTCTTCCCATCACTTCCTCCTTTCTACCCAGGGAATGGAAGGCACGTGCTTCTCTATTCTTTTATTTAAATTTGAGCAGTAGCAATGACTGATTTGGGATCCATTTCTTCATTGTGATCTTTTACATATATGGGGTAGATTTTGTAGCTATTTTCTGAGAAGAAGCTGTCTCAGAAATCAGACCCCCAAATTTGGAAGAGGATCAGCCTTAAAGCATTTGATTCAGACATTTCTGATTCTAAGGTCAAGATCAAAACCTTACCTTCGTCTGATTCAAGGATGACAAACACTCCAGGACGGAGGATGACTCCCTGCCCTTCTCCCTCTCCTCCCTGCCACCCAAGTGTGTGAGGCCACGAGAGAGTGCTTCCCCCGGTTTCTCTTTAAGACAGCAGTGGAGGAGAGGAGGCAGCTCAGCTCCAGGGTGGAAGCTTTGTGCTCTATCATGTCAGTGGGCTGGAGCTGTGCCAGGGCCAGGGAGAGATTGCTTATTTTCATCTCCAGCCTAAGGAGCGTGCTTTGTAAGACGGGATTCTGTGAGCGGGGCAAGCTAGCATGAAGCATCTCTGTTGTTAGGGGATTCTTTTGGCTGAGGCAACAGGAAGCTGTTGCAGTGTGGTTACAAAGCAGAGTCAGCCTGAACAGGAAGCCTTGTCAAACACTCATGTGTATGTTTATGTTATGTGTATGTGTATGTTTGGCACTCATGTGCTAGTTTATTCTCATCTTCAAAATCCCAGAAACAGATCAAACTCTTGGAAGAAGAGGTAACCTGGGGTGTGGCCACCAGAACTGAGCTCAAATGAGAGCAGCGGGGAAGAGGAAGAGAGAGTGAGAACAGATGAAAACATCAAACAGAGTGTTAATAGGTTATAAACTTAAAAGGAATGAATTTTTTTTCTAAATTTGACCTTTATCTCTCAGGCATGGAAAAAAAATCACTTTTTGTATTAAGTAATACAATGAGGCAATGAATGAGTAACATAAATCACATTATGATTCATTAGGTCAACAGAAGAAATTGCTGTGAATGCAATCAGTATAGGGTTTGTGGAGCAGCTGGACTTTAAATAGTAACTTTGGAAAGGGTAGCCACATCCGAGAAGCAGTAGTGTTAAAATTTTTCATTGCCTCATTGGATATAACCTTATTTGGCAGTTTGACTTTGGTTCGTTCTTAGTCATTTTCAGAATTAAATATCCAATTCTACCTATGAGACTCTGCCAAGGAAGCAGTTTCCATGGTTGAGACTGAGTCAGAAGGGAAGATACAATCAGGTTTTGAGTACTAGTCAATCCACTGAAATAAATGCAGGCATTCCGGTTCAGGTTCTTACATGAGTTTCTTTGAAAATGGCCCCCAGCACAGAGGCTGAACAAAATCGAAATTTGCTTTTGATGGCACTGGTTAGACTAAAGACATCATGAAACCAAAGCAAGAGTCATGAACCTGGGAAAAGGATGGGTACAGATAGAGACAAAGAGATGATGGGGACAAGGAAGAAGAAAGGGAGGAAAGGAGTAATTACATGTGCGATTGGCTTATAGTATCATACAACACAATTAATTTAAGGACATCTTTCTATTAATAGCCAAAATTTTATAGCTTCCCCACACCCTGGAAAAACAAGCCCTCACAATGTTTTGGCTGTAATAACCCAGGACTCATCACCATTATTGGGCTTGGAAGATAGAGGCAGGGATATCCTGAGTTTGAGGCCTGCCTCTGTCACATGGGGTGTCCTTTTCTCAAAAGGCTTTCATACAATTTTATAGGGATCGTGTCCAGGTACCTGCAGAGATGACTTGTCAAGAGCTCAGCAAGCAAAAAAGCCAACAGTTCTTTTTCCAATCTGCCAATGGGGGTGGAGTTGCAGAAGAAACCACTGACCTTCCATGGAGCTGGAGAGAGCAAGAAGTGCATGCAGAAGAAGAAAAAACAAAACAAAACAAAACAAAAACCCAAAAATAAAACACCACCACCACCACCATCACAAAACCAAACCCAAACCAAACAACAACAGAAACTAAACAACAAAACAAAACAAAACAACAACAACAACAGCAAAAAAACAACAACTCCCTGGAACAGAAACCCATGATACAAACCTCACAGAGAACTAGTTACCGGGGCCATCTGCAGCACAAGTGGCAATTCCTGCAGCCACCGCATGGCCAAGGCTGCAGCAGAAAACCCAGGCATCCAGGCACAGGGATCCTCACACTAGTCTGGGTCTCATCTCTAGGAGCATGACCTGGTTAGCATAGACGGTATTGCAGAAAAGGGTTACGTTTTTGGCAAAGAGGGAAGATGAACAATTATGGAACCTTCTGCTTTCACGCCTGCCCACCACAGGAGCAGAAGCCAGGATAATCAGAGACTTGCTGACCTGAGGGGAAGGAAACACCCAACTCCGGGCGACTCAAGCTATTCTGTCCACTGACAAAGGGCTGTAAAGAAGAACACACGTGAGGCTCACAGTCCAGGACACAGGCTTACTGAATAACAGACGCACAGGCCCACAGAGCACCCTTCCTCCATACAAAATTACTGCTGGCCTATTGACATTGCTCCTTTTCCTCAGTGTCTCTTGTCTCTCTATGAAGTTATTAATAAAAAAGATAAGGCAGACTAAAAGGTTAAAGAACAGTTTGAAGATACGAAGAAAGCATTGGAACCATACTCAGCTACACCAGAAATATTGACTTCATCAGACCAGGCATTTAAAACACTGTGACTTACATGTGACAAATATGCAAGGGGTTGTGAAAGGTAAATAAACAGCACCACGTGAGAAGACACAGAAAAAGGAAGAAGAGAAATCAGATTTCATACAGAAGCAGAACAAAACACTAGAGATCAAGCATGCGGTAACAGAAGTGAAAGATGTTTGATAACTTGCTGTTGGACTGGATATGGCTGAAGCAATAATGTCTGAGCCTGAAGATGTGTCAACAAAAACCACCCAAACTGAAAAAAAAAAAAAAAAAAAAACAGAAAGAAAAAGAATATATCACAGAACTTTTTTTTGGGGTGTGTGTGATGTATGGCTAAAAGGCCCAAAAGGAAAAGAAAGCATTAACACAAATGCCTGGAACCCGAGCACTCTGGAAGCAGAGCCAGGAGGACTTTCACAAGTTCAAAGACAGCCTGTGCTACCTACTGGATTCCAGGCCAGCAAGGATTTCAGAGTGATCTCCTGGCTCAAAAGAACTCTCCAAACAGACAGACAGACAAACAATAAGACCCCAAATTATCGGACACCTTGCATCTAGGAAGTTCACAAAGCACCAAGCCTGGGATGAGAACAGGTTGCACACGGGCACAGTATCATCAAGTCATAGGGAATAATGAAAGTTCCCGAAAGAGGGCAGGGAAGCTTAGCGGAGCCAGGGATGATTACACCCGACTTTCATCCTCAATGACAGATGAGCGAGTCCTGACCTGCTGCACCGACAGCACATACGAAGTACTGTGAAGCTCTCACACTTATAGTCTGCGACAGCATCCGTAAGCAGTAGGTTTCTTTTTTTAATGACAAAAGTATGATGAAATTTTTCTCTAACAAACACGAGAAATGTTAAAAGAGAGTCTTTAGAAAGAAAAAAAGAGTGATGCAAGTCAGAAGTCGGGCCTGAGAGAAAGGGAGGAAGAGAGAGAAAAAAACAAGTGAAAAAAAAATACAAAAACTTGCTCTATTGTTCTTGATGGACATAACAGGTAACAGTTTATTTACAGTAACAATATCAACAATGTGTCTGATTATGCATGGTGTATGTGTCTGTGTGTGTGCGTGTGTAAGTGAAATGACAATGGCAGTAACTATGCAAGATAGGGGAGGGATGAAATCAGCATAATTTTGTTTGTTATTAGGTACTAACGTGATGTTGTGAGTGTTATTTGGAAGGGGCTTGAATTAGGTAGAGATATATATTGCAAAATTTAGGGTAACCATAATTTAAAAAAAAAGAACTAATATGCTGGCAAAAAGAAGAGAAAAAGAATCATGAAATACTTATAGCTATAAAAGACAGAAAGAACAGGAACAAAGAAAAATGGCAGAAAGTACAAACTTACAGGGATGAGTGATAATTCCACTCTATCAAGTCTGCTGTGAACCCCAGGGCAAATGAAGCCATGAAAAGACAAATCTATTTTGGTTTTAAATACAGATACATATTTAAATTAAATGGATGGAGAAAGGAAATCCATGCTAGTAAGACCAAAGAAAGTAGTAACTGTGAAAGAAGAAAGAAGTACCTGTGTTAATTTTAGGCAGAGTAGACTCTATTTTAGATCCAGGAAAGTTATCAAGGATTCACAGAAGCACCATACAAGGATCATGCTAGTGTTACAGTTCCTGTAACCCAATACCTGATATACAACTGAAGGCTGAAGGGGAAGAATTATTTTGGCCATGCTGTTTTGAAAATGTTTGCTTTATGGTTGCCTGACCGATGTGCTTGGAGATAATTGAGGCAGGACTTGTGGCAAAAGCTGTGTCTTATTTTTGAGTGGCATGAAGAGACAGATAAAGAGACCACCAAGGCCCTGCCCTCAATATCCACTCTCCCAGCTAAGCCCTATCTCTTTAGAAACAGCCCTGAGACTTTGGGGACATTTTGTTTTCAAAACTTAAAAATGATCAAGAAAGAAATCCCTCCCCCCCTTCAAATTTCACCAACATCTCTAATATGTATGAATCTAACTATGGACCCTTCAAAACACACGTGGCAAAACCTGATGTAACCCCAAGAAGTAGCAGAAGCCACTACTATAGCTAAACACTCAATACCCCTTTATGAAAAGCCAAATCCAACAGTCAGAAAACGAGCAAGGCTATAATCATATTTGACAGCATACTTAAATACCTGCATACAGTGGACACCTACAGCTGAACCCATCCAATGATAGAGTCATTTTCTTCTCACAGACACACGGGCCATTCTCCAGGACAGAGCACACAGTCTGGATGATAAAACAGTTTGTAAACACGTAAAATAGCACAGATTATAAAATACCTCCTCTCAGATCATCATGGAATTAACTAGGAAGTATTAACACAATGATGGACAGAAACAGCAAATTTCTAAATACAAGACAAAGAAGTAATCCTAAACTTTTAAATTATTTTGAATCAATTACAATAAAAATAGAGCTACTAAAACTTAGGGGATATGGCAAAATCTGTATTTGGGGGCCAATTTATAATATTGAGTGTTCCTTTACAAGGGAAAAAAAAATAAGGCCAATTTCTCAAGCTTCTGCTATTAAACCAGAAAAGAAAGATCAAATTCAACCGAAATAAGCAGGAGAAAGGATGTAATACAAACTGGAGAAAATCAGGGTGTTATCTTCCTTTATCTTACAATCCTCTTTTTATGCTTGCATATTACTTCTTCCTATCTGATTATGAACAAAATTAATGAAGCAACAAGAGGCCACTGTCAAAGGTGAAACCTCCCCCCCCCCTTTTTTTTTTTTTCCTGAAACAGGGTTTCTCTGTGTAATAGCCCTGGCTATCCTAAACTCACTTTTGTAGACTAGGCTGACTTTAAACTCACAGAGGTCTCTACCTCTGCCTCCTGAGAGCTAGGAATAAAGGTAAGTGCCACCATGCCTGGCCTTACAGCTTCTTTTGACATATAATGGGCCACTTTATTTTATAGTCAAATCACTTAGTAACAAAAAAGTAGAGAACAAGTCAATAAAATTGAAATTGGCATATCAGTAGAGAGAATAAAGGAAGCCAGTCATTGATTTCTCAGAAATAGCAGTAAAATCTGAGGTAACTAAGGAGAAGAGAAGGGATTAAAATGACTCATTTCATAAATTAAAAAGAGAATATCACTATGATCTCAAGAACACCGAAAGGACGAACAAGGAACATTACAAACAAAACTAAACCCACAAATTGGATAATCTGCATGAAACAGACTGCTTCATTGAAGGATGCAACAACCACTGACCCCACACACAGGCAAAAATAGATTTTTGTAAAGTGTTGAATATGGCTCTTGCAGTGTAGTTTCTGTTACTTTAAAGGTGACTTGGTCAGTTGAATATATTATATGTGGTTTGGGAGGCTGGGGTCTTTTCTCTGTAGGTTTGGGGCAGAATACAACAGACCAAACAGCTCTGTTGTGGGTAGGAGGGTCTGCAGTCCTCTGAGATTACTCCTCTAGGATCATGTGCCGTATCAAGTGTGAGAGAGCTTGGGGCTTATCTGTCCTATGGCCTTGTCCTATGGTCACACTCTCAATCTTGTTTCATCCTGGGGTTGATAATGGACTCCACATTCAGGTCCCCACCACCGTTATCTTGATTATTTTTAGCATCTTGACGGTTTGGATTAAAGTATTGGCTGATAGTCAAGTAAAGGTGAGCTGTGTGTAGAGCACTCTTGGGTGAGAAGGGGTGTAGCTCAGTTCCAGAGAGCCTGCACAGTCTCGTCAAGGCTCAAGACAATGCGTTGGATCCACAGCACCACGAGAGGGAAGCTGCGGAAAGGCAGCAATAGGGGTAGTGAAGCAGACACAGAAGTAAAGTAGAATCCGAGAGAGAACATCGACGTCCACAAATCCAGCAGGAACAGCAACAGCAACAGAAATGTGAGGGTGGGAATAAAAGAAAACGAAGATGTTTTAAAATAGTAAAGAAAAGTTAAGCTAGATAGAAAATGGAGTTTGGAAATAATTTAGAATATTCAAGAAGTGAAAAATAAACACAGGAGAAGGGAGGAAGTAAACACTATATATTTTTTTAGGTTTGTTTCATCTCGTTGTATGGGTCTTGTGTATGCCTGATGCCCATGAAGGTCAGAAGAGGGCATAAGATCCCCTAGAACTGGCATTAAGGATGGTTATGAGCCATGATGTGGGTTCTGGGAACTGAATCTGGGTTCTCTGCAAGAGTAACAAGTAATCTTAAACATTGGACGGTTCCTCCAGCTTCCATGTTTTCTCTCAGGAATTTGTTTGAGATAAGTTTTCCTATTCTTCTGGCTAGCCACCAACTCATTATGCATCTGAGGCTGTCTTTGAACTCCTGATCTTCCTGTATCTGTCATACAAGTGTCATGTATTTCCAGGCATGTACCTATACACTTGGCTTTTAAAATTACTGTTTTTGATTCTATAATTCTTTTGTTTGTTTGTTTTCATTACTCTTTATCTTTTTTACTAGTTGTCAATTTCTTTTATTCTCTCCATCTCTTAATTTCTCTTCTATTTATGGAAGAAGAAGGAAATGGAAAGACCTGGAGGGGACAGGAAATCCACAAGGAGAACAACAGAGCCAAAAAACCTGGGCTGGGGGGGGGGGGCGCTGCAGAGACTGATACTCCAACCAAGGGCCATGTTAGAGAGGACCTAGACCACCTGTTCAGAGGAAGCCCATTGGCTGCTCAGTTTCCAAGCGGGGTCCCTAGTAAGGGGTACAGAGGCTGTCTCTGACATAACTCAGTGGCCTGCTCTTTGATTACATCCCCCTGGGGGGTGCAACCTTGCCAGGCCACAGAGGAAGATGATGCAGCCAGCCCTAATGAGACCTGATAAGCTAGGGTCAGATAGAAGGGGAGGAGGCCCTCCGCTATCAGGGGACTAAGGAAAGGGAATTCCGGGAGAAGAGAGAAGGTGGGTGAGACTTGGAGGAGATGAGGGAGGGTGCTGTAGAGGGGATACAAAGTGAATAAATTGTAAGCAAATAAAGTAAGCAAAATAAGTAAGCAAATAAATAAATAAAATGTTAAAAAAATGAAAAAATGGAAGCTGTATGCATGCAAAATAGCCATACAGCGTCTGCTCTCCAGACTCCCCTTAGCTGCTCCCATTTTCTCGGTTTTACAGGGAATGACAGCTCCATTTTTTCCTCCTGTCTGCGGTTGCTCCTCCTGCGTGTGGTTTCCAACAGGCTTGTTTTACCCGCACTCTGCCTGGGCCATGCCATGCTGCAAGCTGGGTACTGGCCTAGACACCATGCAAGTGTCTGCTTCCAGTTCTCAGGGAAAGAAAGACGCAAGGATCTCTCTCCATCCCTCCCTCCCTCCTTCTCTCTGTCTCCCTTCCTTCCATCATTCCTTCCTTTCGTTTAAAAACTTTTTACTGTTTCTTTGTGAGTTTCCCATCATGCACCCTCATCCAACTCATTTCCCTGTCTGTTCATATCCACCCTCTGCTCTTGCAACCTCTCCTACAAAAGAAAATAAACAACCACAGGGGGAAAAAAAAAAAAAGCTTAGAAAACAGTTCTGGAGTCTATAGTGTGTTACAGTGTGTTATACAGTATACCCCTCTGTCCACACATCTCCACTTGTAAATGTTCACTGCAATAAGTCATTGGTCTGGTTCGAGGCCTCCTGGCCTCTGGGGCACCATCAATACTAGATCATCACCAGAACTCCTCTAGGATATTCTGTCGTTGCCCTGTGTCGTGGAGATCCTGCAGCTTTGTATGAGCAGGACTGGCCCTTTCACATGCTCCTGCAGTTCATGTGATGAGGTATAATTTAGGGTGGGCTAACTCAAAGACATGGACCTGGACCTGGGTGGTAGCTGAGTCGGTCAGCCTTCCAGCTCTACTATACCCGCACCACCAGGGCCACACAATGCCACAGCTGACAGTGGTCAGAATCAGCTCTCCTGCTCTCATGCTGTGGCCAGCTCACACACCCCACCAGAGCCAGCTCCATTGTGCTGCCCAGTCGAGGCTCAGGGCCCACTTTCCCAAATACTCCAGCCGTCGAGGGCCTGGGCCAGCTCTCAGGATCTCACCCTCAGGGCTTGCTCGCCTCCTCTTGGCCATCAGAGCCAGCTCTACTGTTTTACCTAGGTGAGGTGCAGAGCCAGCTCTTGTGCTCTCACGACCTTGGTGACAGCTCTCCTGAAGGTGTCGAGGAAGTGGAGGCCATCACCTCCATCCCATTCCACCCCATAGCAGGTAAGTGGCAGGGCCAGTTCTCAGCCACGCTCACCCTAGCCTTGGCCATGAGGGCCAGCCCTACTGTGCCACTGAGTTGAGATGCAGGGCTGGATTTTATATTTCAAATTAATTATCTAATACCAAGTGCTCAGCCCTGAAATCATATCAAGCAACACTAAACATACTCAGCATGTCATTTATACATTTATGCATATGCAACAATGACAATTAGAAACAGAGGCTCTGGATTTGAGAGGGAGTAAGGAGGATGTTGAGGAGCTTTAGGGAAGGGGGGAAGGAGAAAGGGAGATGATGTAATTATATTTTAATGAAAGAAAAGCCTGGTGTGATCATCTCAAGAGAGTGCCCTTCAGGTAGCACATCTGGGCACTAAGAACTATAGAATTGCCCCCCTCCCCCCACTGTGCAGTCCTCAGGAACTGAGTCCAGATCACCTTTTCCCTTAATATTTGCTTCTGTGAAACTTTTAAAGGAAATTCTTATTTTATTACTTTGTGTTTATGGCTGTTTTGCCTGCCTATGTGTGCCTTTGTGTGTATGTGTGTGCATGAGCATCCACGTGTGTGTGTGTGTGTGTGCGTGTGTGCCTGGTGCCTATGGAAGTACTGGCTGGTTTTGCCTGTCAACTTGACTCAAGCTGAAGTCACAAGGGAGGGAGGAGCCTCCATTGAGGAAATGCCTATATGAGATCCAACTGTCAGGCATTTTCTCAATTAGTGATCAGTGGCAGAGGGCCCAGCCTATCCTGAGGGGTGCTATTCCTGACTTGGTAGTCCTAGGTTCTATTAGAAAGCAGGGTGAGGTTATATCCATACATGGTCCTTGGTTGGAGAAACAGTCTCATAAAAGACCCTTATGCCGTGATATATTTGGTCCTTGTGGAGCTACTGTCCTTTCCAGGTCACACTAACTCCCCCTTCTTTCATATGATTCCCTGCACTCTGCCGAAGGTTTGGTTATGAGTCGCAGCATCTGCTTGGCTACACTGCTAGGTAGAGTCTTTCAGAGGCCCTCCGTGGTAGGGTCCTATCCTGTTACTTGTTTTCTCAGTATCCAAGTGGGTTTCCCTAGTAAGGGGAACAGGGATTATTTCTGACATGAACTCAATGGCTGGCTCGTGGGCTCCCTCCCCCCCCCCCGCCCCTGAAAGGGAGGAACAGCCTTGCTAGGCCACAGAGGAGGACATTGCAGCCGGTCCTGAAGATACCTGATAAGCTAGGGTCAGATGGAAGGGGAAGAGGACCTCTCCTATCAGTGGACTTGGAAAGGGGTAGGGAGGAGATGACGGAGGGAGGGAGCTAAAGCTGGGATACAAAATAAATAACCTGTGATTAATAGAAAAAAAATAAAAATTATTAAATAAAAGAAAGTGGGGTGAGCAACCCATGTGAATTGAGCCAGTAAGCAGCACCTCTCCATGGCCTCTGCAGGTTCTGCCCTGTTTGACTTTTTGTCCTGACTTCATTTGGTGATGAACAGCAATGTGGAAATATAAGCAGAATAACCCTTTTCCTCCCCAACTTGTTTTTTGGTCATAGTGTTTGTGACAGAACCTCTAGGAGTGAAGGTACAGACGTTGAAAGCAGCTCTAACAGTATCTTTGTGTGTGTGAAAAACATGCATTCCACGCTATCTACAAATAAATGGTTTTACTCATCCTTCAAGATTTGAATGTGTTTTAGCTCTTTCTAGTTCGTATTTCCATGCTATGTCGAATAGGAATGGGTTTCCCTTACTTGTCCCTGATTGTTAGAAAAAGAAAAACTTTGAATTTTTTGATTGTTGAGTACTTTTCTTGTGCAGCCTTTATTATGCCGATATAATTGGCTTTTCCTTGTTCGTTTCTGGGTTTTTTTATTTTTATTATGACAGCTGTTGGATTTTGTCAGTTTATTCATCTATTGAGCTGGTCATGCTATTTTAATTCTTTGTTCTACTAACGTAGCGTACCACAATGATTGATTTTCATATATTGTACCATTTCTATGTTTCTGGGATAACTCCAACTTGGTCATGTTTTTTTTTTTTTTTTTCTGTATTTTGTTGAGGATTTTGAATGTATATGTAAAAGAGATGTTGGTCTTACATTTATTTTTGCATAATGTCTTTTCATTATCTTTGGCATCAGGGTGATGCTGGTTTCATAAAATGAGTTCTTCAATTTTCCTTTCAGCAATTTGAGAAATAATTATATTTTCTTCTGTAAGTGTTTGGCAAAACTCACAAGTGAAGTCCTCTGGCTCTGGTATTTACTGAGTGTTTTGATTATTGATGTCATCTCTTTGTTGAGTTCAGTGTTTCTATTTTATGTTCGAATATCTGTAGCTTATGTTTCCAAGACTGGATTTCTTCTGCATTAACGGATTTTATGGTACGATTTTGATAATGGTAATTGTACACTGGTTAGAGCAGCTTCTGTTTTATTTTGAAATTCTGGTCATATATTTATGAGTATGTGTATGTTGATGTAGGTGTTGATGTATATGATGTAATCCATTGCAGTAAATCTTAAAAGCGATTTGAGACAGGGTCTCACTCTGTAGCCCACACTGGCCACAAGCTTGTGAGTGGCCCTCCTCTTTCTGCTCCCTGAGTGTAGGCTTCAGGTATACAGATGCCCCTCTCTGAAGGACAAACCTAGCCTATTTCTCTCTTAGTTTAAAACTTGTGTATTTTGATTTTTTAAAAGTCAAATTTAGTTTTATTGATTTCTTTATATTGTCTATTCCTTAATTCTGTTATAATCTCTATCATTTTCTTTTCTAAATTTGGGCTTGTTTTTCTTCAAATACCATGAGTTGCAGAGCTACATTTTCTATTTGAGCTATTCCACATAAAAAAAAATATTGTTACAAAAACTCCCTTTAGTGCTGTTTTGGCTATGTTTAATACATTTGGCATATCGTGTTCTTGTTTTCATTTATCTCAAGATATTTACTGATGTATCTTTAATTTCTTCTTTGACTCATCAGTTGTTAATGAGTATGCTGTTTATTTCCATATGCTTGTGAGTTTTACTTCTTTCATTTTGTTACTTATTTTTATTTTCCTAGAATTGTGGTCTGAAAAGATGTTTGGTGTGACTTCAATCATCTTTAACTTGTGAAGATTTCCTCAGCTAACTCTTTTATGATGTATGATAGATAGAGCCTTTGTGTTCCCCAGAAGAATGTGCCCTTTACTGCTATTGGGTAGAATATCCCAAGAGTCTGGTGTGTTCACTGATCTACAGTGTTGCTCCCTGATCTGTTTCTTTGCTATATAGTGTCTTCTATCTGTTACTGAGAGTGGGGATTAAAATATATTATTTATAGAGTTGCTGTTTCTGTTAGTGTCTGTTTCATATTTTCAGGTGTTCTGATGTTGGGTACTATCCTGGCTTGGATATAAATTGTCCTCTACAGGCTAATGCAAACACATGCTTTGCAGTTGCTGGCACTGCTTTGGAAGGTTTTAAAACCTTTGGAAGGTGGGGCCTAATTTCACAAAAGCCATTCACTTGGGAGTGAGCTTTGTAGCCCAGCTCCACTTCCTGTCTGTTCTGTACTTCCTGATCTGTGGAGGTGTAACATGTCACATTGTAAGCTCTCACCATATTCAGCAATGGAGCCCCAGCTGCCGCGCCTCCACCCACATAAACCTGAGGTAAAATCCTTCAGATATATATATATATATATATATATATATATATATATATACACATTCATCATTGTTTCACCTTACTGATGAGTTAGTCATTTTGAATAATGTAATATTTTACACATATATTCTTTTACTCTTTAAATATAAGCATGCTATCCTACTGTGTTTTGGTTACTATTTTTCCATTTAGATCTGAGTAGAATCATTTATAGATGCCATAAGGTTGGTTCATTGTTGTTGATCCATTCAGGTGTCTACTTCTTTTGACTTGGAAGTTTGACCATTTCCACTTAAAGTAGTCATTGATAGGGATAGACTTACTACCTTTTGCTATTTTCCATTTGTCTTTGGCTGTTTTGTTTCTTATTGTCTTCCTTTGCTTTTTGTTGACATTTTGTATGTATATTATTTCATTTTTATTTTCTTTCATGTATATCCTAAGAGTTTTCTTGTGGTTATCATAGCTTGTTGTTACATAAAACATAGATACATGAATCTACTTAAAGTTAATAATAACTTCAACCTCTCCTGTCCTCTCCAGGTCTTTCTATCTCCCCCTTCTTTCCTATGATTTCTTCCACTCTGCCCAAAGTTTGGCTATGAGTCTCAGCCTCTGCCTTGATACTCTGCTGGGTAGAGTCTTTCAGAGACCCTGTGTGGTAGGCTCTCTGTACTCCCTTTTCTCCCTCTTCAGACGTCCATCCCATTTGACTTTCTGAATGAAGACTTAGCATCTTACCCAAGGTCCTCCCACTGAAATCAGGGGCAAGGCAAGGCTGCCCACTTTCTCCACATCTCTTCCACATAGTTCTTGAAGTCCTTGCTAGAGCAATAAAACAATTAAAGGAGATCAAGGGGATTCACTTCGGAAAGAAAGAAGTCAAAGTATCACTATTTGCAGATTATATGATAGTATACCTAGTGACCTCAAACATTCTACCAGGGAAGTCCTACAGCTGATAAAAACCTTCAGCCAAGTGGCTAAATACAAAATTAACTAAAAAAAAAATCAGTAACCCTTCTGTATACAAAAGATAAATGGACTGAGAAAGAAATTAGGGAAACAACACCCTTCACAATAGCCACAAAGGACATAAAGTACCTTGGTGTAACTCTAACGAAGCAAGTCAACGACTGGTATGAAAAAAAACTTCCAGCTCTGAAGAAAGACATAGAAGAAGATATCAGAAGAAGGAAAGATCTCCCATGCTCATGGCTTGGCAGGATTAACGTAGTAAAAATGATCATTTTACCAAAAGCAATCTACAGATGCCCATCAAATTACCAACACAATTCTTTACAGACCTTGAAAAAAAATTCTCAACTTCATATAGAATAACAAGAAACCCAGAATCGCTAAAACAATCCGGAAATAAACCCACACACTTATGGACACCTGATTTTTGAAAAGATGGCAAAACCATACAATGGAAAAAAGATATCATCTTCAACAAATGGTGCTGGTCTAACTGGATACCTACATGTAGAAAAATGCAAATAGATCGATACTTATCACCCTGCACAAAACTAAAGTCTTTTACCTTTTAACACTTTGAATATACAATCTCATTTTTTCCCCTTGTATTTTTGGGTTTTGCTGGGAAATCCACTGATAGTTTTGTAGGGAATTTTATTGCATATGATGAATTTCTTTTCTCTTGCTATTTTCAAAATTACTGATTGACACTTGATTATAATGTGTGTTTATAAGGACTACATTAGCAATGACTTTTTAATTTTTTACTGTGCTGTGTTGATCTTCAATTTCTGATTCAAGATATTTTCTAGGCTCCTGGACTTGCATATTCTTGTCCTCTTACTTTTGGAAATGTAGTTTGGTTATTTTTGCAGAGTGTTCAAATAGTGAAAAATGAGTATTTTCATAGTAAGTGAAACCAGTTCTTTATTTACCTCAAATCCCTTTTTTCCCTTTACAAATTCATGTCTTCCTTTAACATTTTTTTTAAATATCTTTTTGTGTTTGTTTGTTTTGCTTTTTTTTAAAAGATTTATTTATTATGTATACAGTGTTCAGCCTATATGACAGAAGAGGGAACCAGATCTCATTATAGAAGGTTGTGAGCTACCGTGTGGGCGCTGGGAATTGAACTCAGGACCTCTGGACAAGCAGCCAGTGCTCTTAGCCTCTGAGCTATTTCTCCAGCCCCCTTTAACATTTTTTAAAGCTATTTATTTCCTATTGTTTGAAAGTTTCATATGTGCATATAATGTACATTGGTCAAATCTACCCCTTCACCTCACAAGTCTCTCCTATCTGCAAGTCCTAACTTTCCCCTCCAGATTTTATGTGCATGTTGTCAAATACATTGAGTTCACTAAGGTCTACGCATGTATCCATGGGTGTAGAACAACTCACTGCACTCGTAGGCTGCATCCTAGAGGAAAATGACTTGGCCTTGTCCAGCAGTGTTGTGTTTTTTTTTTGTTTTTGTTTTTGTTTTTTTTCTCCTGGCCCTTTGCTCCCAGAATAATGACTAATAAGACTTGTAATATATTTATAAATACCTAGGTCATATAGCTAGGATCTTCTCTAACTAGCTCATAACTTAAAATAACCCATTAATTTTAATGTACATTCTGCCATGTGGCTGGTTACCTCTGCCCAGGTACCATGCATCTGTCCTTACATCTTCACAGGCAACTCTCCCACACCTGGCTTTATCTCAGAATCCTTTCTGTCTAATTTCTCACCTCCAATTTCCTACCTCAGCTATAGGCCATTAGCTTTTTATTGTTAGGTGATGCTTCCATACAGACACAAGAGATTCTGTCTACACAGCAGTCATCAAATGCTAATTGAGCCCTTCTGGAGTCATGCTGGGATTTTTACTGGCTTGATCTATTGAAGGATTTGTGCATGCAGTCACAGCTGACATAAATTTATGTGTGCAACGGCCTTGTCTTGTCATTGCAGATGCCTACTGCCTCTGGATCTTAAGAAAGAAAGGACAAGGAGGTGGAAAGATTATATTACTTATTCTAAATCTTCTCCATCTCAAAATCTTTATATAAAATTATCAATGTTATAACATCATTATTGAAAAGAATATTTTTCCATGTATTCATCCAAAAAGCACAACAAAACTGAAAGAGTATATATAGTCATATTTCTGAATTCTGTGTAACTCTTTGCTCTGCTAATCAATACTTCTTGTATGCCAACATAATGTTATTACCATAACTTTATAGTAAAACTTTAAACCAAGCACTATGATTAATATGCAACTGTTTTATCTATAATAGTTTTTTAATATATACATATGAATCTAAAAGCTATTCACCAGTTCTTACAAAAAACATCCAGGCATGCTATGCTTTTTTTAATTAAATTTTTATTTTCTTATATTAATTACAGTATTCACTTTGTATCCCAGCTGTATCCCTCTCCCCTCTCCCCAGTCTCACCTTCCCTCATGTCTTCCCTGCCCCTATCCAAGTCCACGGACAGGGGAGGTCCTCCTCTCCTTCCATCTGACCCTAGTTTATCAGGTCTCACCAGAACTGGCTGCATTGTCCTCCTCTGTGGCCTGGCAAGGCCGTGCCCTCATCATGGGGAGGTGGTCAAAGAGCTAGCCATGTTTCCCTTACTAGGGAACCCACTTGGATACTCAGCTGCCATGGGCTACATAACCTGTGTTAAATCTGTTTATAAAACTTAAGGACAATGCTGTTTTTCATAACTATTTCCTTTAGTCTGTAAGCATGGTGTATCTCTCCAGTACTTAGGTCTTCTTTTTATTTCTCTAGCAAAGTTTTATATTTTTAGATGCATAGATATTGTGCTTTATCAAAGGTTTCTTTAAATATTTGACATATTTTGCTATTTTTCAAACAATATTATTGGAAGTTTATTTTATATAATCTATCTTACTATTAAAATGGAGCAATTGTAAATAATTCTGTTAGCTTACTTTAGACTTGATTAGCATCTCCTACCCTGAAAGTAACCTCTGAAAGTCTATTTCATTTCCCGGGTCCATACACAGGTATTGATATATAATAGATACTCAACAGATTTTTGTTTTGGATTAAGGTATCACTGTCAAGATCAAATTAATTTTTATTTAGTTTTAAAAAGACCATTAAAAAGCACTGAGAATTCCAAACTTTTACCTTGCATTAGACTTCACAGCACAGTGAAATGATTTGACAGTTATTTGACTGATTTAAAAAGTGTAGCATATTTTTCTGCACTTGATTGGCGTTCAAATTATCCATTGTTAGTATTAACAGGATAAATGTCAAATCACGCCGTCACTTATGTTATCTCAGGAGGGAAGTCTAACAAAAGAGAAGTGGGAAGAGAGCCTGCTAATTCCATGTGTGGCATAGCATTGCACTTGTGGGTCAAGGCTGGTGTACCTTAGAGGTTTTGCCGCACCCCGAGTAATGTATGACTAGGGCATAAAAAAACTCTAAGAAAAGGATCAGAGGATATTTGACTTAGATTACAGTCACTTCTTCCCATACTAGCTAGAT